>NW_027530402.1:94037-132464 GCF_008692635.1 Crocuta crocuta | reverse complement strand
TGGTCTCTCTCTGTTGGCTGGGAGATTCATTCTTCATGACTCCATGAGAAAAGGACCAGCATCTATCCCACCCTCCTGTAACAGTCCCAACCCTCTAATCACATGGTTGGTTTTCCTGGCAACCAGCCCCTTTCCTTAGGTGTGGTCCAAAAGTCATATTGTTAACATAGCAAATGACGCCTTTATTGATTTTATTGCTCAGGAATTTCCAAGGGTTTTAGGAGCTCTGTCTCAGAAACAGAACAAATACTAAATCTATATTTCCTATTTTAAGTCATTATATCATAACTACAAAGCTAGGAAGTAGCAGGAATAGGAATCTAACTCAAGATCTCTGATGCCAGAATCTACATTCTTTTTTTTTAATTAAAATTTTTTAATGTTTATTTATTTTTAGGAGAGAGTGAGACAGAGTGTGAGTGGTTGAGGGGCATAGAGAGAAGGAGACACAGAATCTGAAGCAGGCTCCAGGCTCTGAGCTGTCAGCACAGAGCCCAATGCAGGGCTCAAATTCATGAACTGTGAGATCATGACCTGAGCCACAGTTGGATGCTTAACGAACTGAGCTACCCAGGCACCCAGAACCTACACTCTTAATTGCTAAATCTACCAGGGAACTCTCTGGAAGGAGAAGGCTCCCAAGAGCTTTTTATCAACAGCAGCTTATGAGATAGAAGGTGCTTGGAGGCAGAATCAGATGGTGATCCAAAATGTTCACTGGATCAAGTTCTGTAAACAACAAAAAGAGAGTTGAAATGGGCTCATGGAAGTTAGTGTCTGGGCACACACCAGAGACAGTCCCTAATATCAAAAGTGGGCTTTTTACTTTGTTTGATGGAGTGGATTTGTTACACAAATTCTCTTGATTTGCTTTTATATAGGTATTGTGCAACTGAATAAAAGGCACTTCATTTTGAATGGAGTTGATAGGCCATAACCCTACTCTCATGCTCTACTGAGGCATGAAAACTAAAGGGACACCATGAAAAACTGCTTTTTTTGCTCCTTTTCCTGCTTCTGTTGTTAGTACCTACACCCCCATCCCCTTACACACACCTTATAGGATAGATAATGCATGTCTTCCTTGTAAGGGTCAAGGATTTAATAAACGTTTTGGAGTCTTCCAGCACAATACATAATATATAAGGAGTGACCAGGTGGGGTCATCATGAACATTTTCCAAGATCACTGACTCATCCCGACCCCTGGCTCCAGGGCATACGTGACTTATTAAGAACATCTAACCACTCGTCTTTATTCTTGGATTACTAAGAAAGACTTGTGCACTAAACTATTATCCTCAATAAAAACACCCTTCCCCAAGCAAAGAAAGAGACTCACTCTTCTTTCATTTATGAGTCTCCCAGATTCTCTGTACATATATACACTCTCTCCATATATATACATTCTGTCCATATATACACTCTCTCTGTCTTCAATAAACTCTGCTTTCACTTCCTTTCAGCTCACATTTGATTTCTAATCTGCATGAAGCCAAGGACCCTCTTGGCCGGTTCTGTGGTAACCCCTCTGTGTCCTTAAACCCAGCTAGCCTGTATAACTACCACTCATTGTCAACTGCAGACCCCAACAGGAAGAAGCCTACTTTATTACTCTGGCAGGAGAAAGGAAGAATTTCTCCTTGCCCAGCAACAAGTTCAACCAATAAGAAAGTACCACAACTCAGCTGATGAGAAATCATCACCACCCTGAACTCTGGCTTTTGTCCAATGGACTATTGAAAGAGGACTACAACTACCTCCATTTTGACCTCAGTCTGTATTTTCTAATTGATTAAGTTCTTCTTTCCAGCTTATCTTTTAACTCAGGCAAAAGACCCAGTGGGCAAAACATACTGTGATGGGAATCAAAACTACTCCTTCAAGCAATAATGACTGCCCTGACACCATCAAGACCCCACATGATTGACCCCAAGACAATGATCAACCTGACCTTTACTGCCCAGCAGCATGTGCCCACTGATCTTTATTTCACATTTTCCTTACATAAACCTAGAAGTATTTTCAGCACTTTGGAGACAGGCTTTGAGACATTAGTCCACTGTCTTCTTAGTGTTGCCCTCACTGACCCAAATTCTTGTTTCACCACCACTCATTTCTATACTTTTGGATTTTGTCATTGGCAAGTGGCCAAGCCTGGTCTGTTTGGAACCCCCAGAGTCAGATGCTTTTGCATCTCTGTGCCATGATTACACTATCATTCAAAAAGATAACCCCCCAGAATTCCCCTTTTCTCTTTAATGTTCCTTTCCTTTGATCTCTGGATTCATGCATGGTTTGCTATAGCTTACATATCCTGACTTTAAATTCTCCTGCTATTCCTGAATAAACCCATTTTGCTGGTAAAATAGCTGACTGCTTTACTTTTAAGCTTGATATTATGATGCATAGTGCATGGCAGAGTGCCCTGGCTTAAAGGGCCCAAAGTGGAACAGATGGTTATTGGATGTTGGAAATACTTTGATCCATGTTAGACTGACTTGATTGGAATGTTGTGATATCATCCACTTGTGGCCGGGCTGGGAAGAGAGCTTCTGGGACCTGGGAAGAGTTCAGAACCTGAGCTGGGAGAGAGCTGAGCATTCTCCATCTTCAGGGTACCTTGTAATTTTTGCTATGTAAATGGACCGAGAAAGATTTGGGTCCTGTGAAACAGGAATAAGTGGGAAGGCTTCTCAGGAGCTTAGGCTTCTGAAAGAGAATATGCTGTAATTTTCTTCTATCTCAGCAGGCAAGAGGGAATTAAGTGAGAAAAAAAGCTGTCACAGAAGCCATATGCCTTCCTGTGAGCTCAGAACAATAGGTAGCAAACCTGACTTTCTCCAAAAAGGAGTAACTGTCTTAATTTGCAACTAGTGACTGGTTCAGACAAAGCCAATAAAACTCATCTCTACTTTATTTACTTCAAACATGTACAACTACATGATGCTAATTTATAGATTAATTCATTTTCTCTCACCACTCTTCCTTCACCTGTTATACCCCACTAGATATTTCATGTTGGCAGACCTTGTTATTGTTATAGCATTATGCCTAGAACAGGGCCTAGCACATTGTAGGTCTTTAATACGGATCTGTTGAATGAATGAAGAAACAGAGAAATGGATTTTGGAGGTGGAAGAACAGGGGCCCATAGCCATAGAGATGCTTACGAGGGACAAAGAACAGTTACAAACAGACTGGCAGTAAACAGTTTTTGCTTCAAATCTCATCTCTGCCACTTATTAACTATATGATCTTGGGCAAGTTGGGTTTTTTTTTTAAGTAAAAATTCAGTTTATTCGTCTGCTTATGACACAGTACACAAGAAGTAAAATGTTTCACATCATAGATTTCACTTCCAACTCTTGGGAATGTTCATTTCTTTGGCTAAAAGGAGAGACTGGACATGAGATGCAGGCAATGCTTCAGCAACTGAAATAAGAGTGGGAATGGGGCAATGCTAACATCATCCTTGCAGGGATGGGCATAAGGGGACTGTTAGTCACAAGCTAGTTTCTAGAACTGTTAGTCGGAAATGAAGGAGTACCATTCCTGACGCTCATGCTGTTGTGGACCTCAGTCATCCCCACCACACAGGTACAGCAGTGCTCTGGTAAGCCCACTTCGTGTCTTGCTGGACACAGTAGTACAGGGATTTTCCATACTTTCTCCTGAATTCAGACTTAATTTTCAACATATCCACTTCACTGCAAGAGACCATGATTCTAATCAGGATTTTATCACAAGTCCCCTTGTCCTTCATGGAGTCGTATAGTCAGTCAGGAAAATACAGGGGCTTGTTCTGAATGCAACTTATCAAGTGCAAGAAAGCTTTTTCCAGGTCTCCCTGGACCTCATTCTTGATGCTCTCCAGCATGTCATAAGGGCTGTAGCTCTTGTAGCTGACAAATACTTTCTGGAGGTGAAACACACTCCACTTGGTCATGATGCTGATCCACTTGGGCACATCATCTCCTTTCCTCTTCAATCCAGCATTGTAGAGATCACAGATATTGTCAATCAGTTCATAAGCAATGATAGAGCCATCCTCTGCTCTTCTACCTTTGCAAGGGCAACCATCAGCTTGCAGAAGTCACCAGATATGTCTGAAACAATGTCCCTCTCCAGAGCAGTCTTGTACATTTCCTTGTAGACTCTGTTAATTTCCTGAAACCTCTGGTTGATCCTTGAGCAGATGATCTCGATGAGGGAGTCCTCATCAGTTCCCAGACCTTTCATTGATGCTTTCAGCTCAGAAACATACTGCGCAGATATTTTCAATAGGACCAAAATAATGGTCTCCAGGCGGCCAGACAAGGCTGATTTTAGTGCTGATGTACATTACCTTTTGGTCCTTCTCTGGTAGATGAAGGCAATATCTTGCCCCTGTTCATTGCTGGGTTAGCCAAAATGTTGACAATGGTGACCTTATCCAGACCTTTGGTCTTGATCGCCATTTCAATGTTCAGAGCATCATGCTCAGCATAAAAATTGGTGTATGCTTTGACTGACCCATATGCACACGGAGGTGTGGAGTGATCATTCTCCAAGCTGAGATTGCAGAAATTTCTTGAACAGTAGATATTTTGAAGGAAGTTGCGCCAGGCACCAAGAACTGCAAGTGTCCCTAGTTGTGGATCTTGTGCAAGGTGTTTAACTTGTGCTTTAAATTTCTAACCTGGAAATGGAGAAACTAGTATCTATTTCATAGGGGTTTTGATAGCTTGAATGAGCTAATAGGTGTAAAACGTTTAGTATAGTGCCTGATACATAATACAAGCAATATAAATATTTGCTATAATAACTATTATTATTGGAAAGGTGAGTGCAGGAAAATATTAAGTACATGGATAAAGGTTAATATTCTCTAAGCAGTTGCTATGTTCCAGAAACTCTGCTCTATGAGTTGCTTGCACTATTTTATTGAATCCTCACTATAACATTGTGAGATAGGTTGCATTAATATCCCATGCTACAGATGAGGACACTGTATCCCAAGTCATGCAGAGCTGAAACTAAAACTTCATATGGTGGCCAAGCTCTTCCCACTTTAGAGTACTAACTGCAAGCTACAGATCATAAGAAAGAGCTATGTATGTTTTTATTTATAATTTTATTCTCAGCTGTTAGCAAATACTGTGAACTCAAAAATGGTTCATGGATTTGAATGAATGATGAATAAATGCTTTTAAGAGTGGCAGAAAGGGAAATTCCAACCAAAAACTAGGGAAGAACCTAGGAAAGCTGTGGAGACTGTCAGTCTGAAGTAGGACCAAGGGAGACCAGAGTGGGCAATCTGAGGCTGACCACATGGTAATGAGGAAGGCCTTTGGGTGTTACAGTGCCCATAGGAAGCCACTTTGGATTCTTGGCCTGTGGCTAGAGATCACAAGCATATTTTTAAATTAAAAAATAAAAAAATATAAGTATATGAAATACATTCTCACTTTTAAAGTGCACATTATAAACTTCAGGGGAAGATGGCAGAATAAGAGGATCCTATGCCTCTGGATACAACTATGTAACACTCACATCAGCATAAATAATCCAGAAAACAGTGCAAAGACTGGCAGAACAAGCTCCATAGCTAAAGATAAAGAAGAGGCCACATAGAAGGTAGGAAGGGCAGAGATATGGTTTGTTAGCAAAATGCACTGTACCCAACTGAGGTCAAGAGGGAGCTAAGGGTGTGGTGAAGGACAAGAAATAGACTATCACCTAGGGTAACCTGCTTGGGGAAGAAAAATCCCCATAACATTTGAATTTGATAGTAAGAGGGGCCAAATTTCATGAGTTCTTACAACCAATGGGGTTTAAAACCTAGAATTTAAAAAATCAACAGGCTCAGCTCTGTGAGACCCAGGAGGGTGGTAGGAAGCTGAGTCTCTACCCTTAAAGAGACAGAATGACAGCCAGTGGAGAGAAGCATAGAAGCAGCAGTTTGAAAAATGCCTGGGGTACACAGGAGGGAGAGTTATTTATTCATCTCAGAGCATGGCCCAGAGGGGCAGGGGTCATAGGGAGATACCACCAGGGAGAAAGGAACTGGCAGAGGCCATTTCCATACCAGATCCCCTAGCATAGACACATGGCCACTTGTGGAAACCAGCGCAGCTCTGACACTTGATACCTAACTTGTTTGCAACAAGACCTGCTGCCCAAGCTTTTGTGGGTCTGCCTTTTCCAGTCATGCTTGCCTCAGTCTCAGCACTGCAGGTCCCCTCCTCCAGAAGACTGATGCAAACCCTGAAAACATCTTGTCTCCTAACCCAAGACCTAAATTCTGGCAGTGGAAGGTCTCATTTTGCAAACAGAGCAGGGCACACATCATTAAAATACACCCCACTTGGCCAGGGACCAAACACTGACCAAAACAGGCAAAGAGAGCCTCTCCAGACAACTTTACTGAAGGAAAGAGTGGCTGGGACTGAATAGCAGGACACATGCAACATATAAGACACTCTCTGAAGAATCTGGTTCTAGAAAACAGGGGACACTACACTGCAGGACACTATAGGACCTTTTCTTCATAAGGCCATTACCTTCAAGAGTAGAAGAGGTAGCTGACTTTCCTAACACGGAGAAACAAACATACAAAGTAAGGCAAAAAGATGAGACTGAGGGATATGTCCCAAATGAAAAAATAGGACAAAATCACAAGAGACCTAGAAGAAATGGAGATAAGCAACATGCCTGATAGAAAATTTAAAGTAATGATCATAAAGAGACTCAGTGGACTGGATAAAAGAGTGAAGGACAACAGTGAGATCCTTACCACAGGAAATAAAAAGAACCAGTCAGAGATGAAGAACGCAATAATTGTAATAAAAAATACACTAGATGGAATAAACAGCAGGCCAGAAGGAGCACAAGACCAAATCAGTGACATGAAGGACAGAGTAATGGAATATAATAAAGCTGAGCAGGTGAGAATATGCAAAATCAGAATAAACTTAGGGAACTCAGTGACTCCATCAAGTGTAATAACATCTGCATTATAGGGATCCCAGAAGAAGAGAGAGAAAAGAGGGCAGAAAAATTATTTGAAGAAGTTCTAGCTGAAAACTTCCCTAAATNTCCTATGGCTTCAGATCTTTTCCGTGTGATGCCTGGGCACGAGTGCAGGTATGGAGCTCCCTACTTCTCCGCCATCTTGCCCCTCCCCTGCCAAGAAAATATTTTAAAGCAGCAAGAGAAAAGAAGACCGTTATATACAAGGGAAACCCAAAAAGGCTGTCGGGGGATTTTTCAGTAGAAACTTTACAGGCCAGAAGGGAGTGGCATGATATATTCAAAGTGTTAAAAGGGAAAAAGCTGCAGCCAAGAGTACTCTATCCATTAAGGCTATCATTCAGAATGGAAAGAGAAATGTAAGGTTTTCTAGACGTACAAAAACTAAAATAATTCATGACCACTAAACCAGCCCTACAAGAAATATTAAAGAAGACTCTTTGGGGGTGCCTGGGTGGCTCAATTCATTAAGCATCCAACTTTGGCTCAGATCATGATCTTGAGGTTCATGAGTTCGAGCCCTGTGTTGGGCTCTGTGCTAACAGCTTGGAGCCTGGAGCCTGCTTCAAATTATGTGTCTTCTCCTCTCTTTGCGCCTTCCCCCTCCCCACTCACACTCTGTCTCTCTCTCAAAAATAAATAAACATTAAAAAAGAGGACTCTTTGAGAGGAAAGATAAGACCACAAGAGGTGTATGAAAAGTAGAAAGCACAAAAGCAATAAAAATAACTATTTCTATAAAAATCAGTCAAGGGATTCACAAAATAGAAGGATGTAAAATATGACACCATTTACCTAAAACTCATATGGGAGGAAGAGGAGTAAAGAATGGGTTCAAATTTTAGCAACCATCAAATTAATATAGACTGCTAAATGCAAAAGATGTTATGCATAAAGCTAATGGTAACCACAAATAAAAAATAGATGCAAAGACTAAAGAGAGTGGAATCCAAGTATATCACTAAAGAAAGCCAACAAGCCATTAAAAAGAGCAAGAGAAGAAAGGTTCACACTACAAAAGCAATCATAAGCCAAGTAACAAAATGTCAATAAATATATATCTGTCAATAATCACTTTGATAGACTAAATGCTCAATCAAAAGACATGGGGTGGGACGCCTGGGTAGCTCAGTTGGCTAAGCATCCGACATCGACTCAGATCATGATCTCATGGTTTGTGAGTTTGAGCCCCGCATCGAGCTCTGCTGACAGTTCAGAGCCTGGAGCTTGTTTCAGATTCTGTATCTTTCTTTCTGCCCCTTCCTCTCTCATGCTCTGTCTCTTTCTCTCACTTTAAAGTATATAAACACCGAAACAAAAGACATGGGGTGACAGAGTGGAGGTAAAAATAAGACTCGTATATATGCTGACTGCAAAAGACTTATTTAGACCTAAAAACACCTGCAGATTAAAAGTAAGAGATGAAGATATNAAGCTGGGGTAACAATATTTATATTGCTCAAAATAGACTTTAAAACAAAGATTGTACAAGAGATAAAGAAGGACACTATATAATAATAAAGGGGGCAATCCAGCAAGAAGATATAACAATTGTGAATAGTTATGTACCCAGAATGGAAACACTCAAATACATAAAACAGTTAATAATGAACATAAAGGTATTAAAAAAAGGTATTAATCGATAATAATACAATAATAGTAGAGGACTTTATCACACCATTACATCAATGGGCAGATAATCCAAACAGAAAGTCAACAAGGAAACAGTGGCTTTGAATGACACATTGTACTAGATGGATTTAAAAGGCATATTCAGATATTCTATCCTAAAACAACAGAGTACACATTCTCTTCAAGTACACTTGGAATATTCTACAGAGTAGATCACATATTACATCACAGAGCAAGTCTCAACTAATGAAAAAAGAAAGAAGTCCTATCACGCATCTTTTCTGATCACACTATTAAACTAGAAATTAAACACAAGAAAGTATCTGGAAAGATCACAAATACATGGAGGCTTAATAGTATGCTATAAAAACAATGAATGAGTCAACCAAAAACTCAAAGAAGAAATTGAAAATTGCATGGAAACAAATGAGAATGAAAATACAATGGTACAAAACCTTTGGGATGCAGCAAAAATGGTTCTACGTGGGAAGTTTATAGCAAGGCTTACATCAAGAAGCAAAAAAAAAAAAAACACACCAAAAAAACCCTCAAATGAACAACAATGAATGGAAAAGAAAATGTGGTGTATATATACAAGAGAATATTTTTCGGCCATAAGAAGGAACGAAATTGTGTCATTTGCAACAACATGGATGGAGCTAGGAAGCATAGTGCTATGTGAAATAAGTCAGAGAAAAACTAATACCACAAGATTTCACTCATTATGTGGAATTTGTGAAACAAAGCAAATGAGCAAAGGAAAAAAAGAGAGAGACAAAGAAAAAGACTCAATTATAGAGAATAATCTGATGGTTGCCAGAGGGTAGGTGGGTGGGAGGATGGCTGAAATAGGTGATAGGGATTAAAGAGTACACTTATCATGATGAGCACTGAGTAATATATAGAATTGGTCAAGCACTGTATTGTACACCTGAAACTAATATAACACTGTGTGTTAAGTATACTGGAATTAAAATGAAAAACTTAATTAAAAACTCACTTTGTGAAGACAAAGCAAAAATTCTCTTTGACCTTCCTTTTAACCACCAATTTGATGTACATCTTTTCATAAATTTTTCTCTGACTTTGACTATATATGTAGAAATAGAAATATGTTTGGTTTTGTGGGTTTTATTCCACATAAATAATACCCTACTGTATGCATTGCTGTATAGCTTGCTTCTTTTCCACTCAACAACTCTTTAACATTTTTTTCTGTGTTAGTATAGACGTATCTATCTCTTTTCAAATGGTTGCTCAGTAGTCTATGGTGTTTGGATAAACCATAGTTGATATGAGTGCTTCTCTTTCTCTTTCCTTCTCTTCTCTTTCCTTCTCTTCTCTTTCCTTCTCTTCTCTTTCCTTCTCTTCCCTTCTCTTCTCTTCTCTTCTCTTCTCTTCTCTTCTCTTCTCTCCTCTCCTCTCCTCTCCTCTCCTCTCCTTCCCTTCCCTCCTTCCTTCCCTTATTTCTTCCTTTCTCTCTTTCTCCTTGTCTTTCTCTCTTCCTTCATTCCCTCCTACTTTTCCCCTCTCCCACCCCTATTTTCTTTCTTAATTACAAATAGTTCTATACTAAACATCCTTGCCAATTCCCATTTCTATTCATGTGCAAGAATTTCTCTAAACATAGACTTGAAAGTGGAATTGGTTGGCTGAAGAATATTTTCATTTCAAATTTAGTAGATAATTGCCAGGTTATGTAATTAGAGTTTATGCAAACAAATAGAAGAAATTAGTGCTCTCTGAACTCATTGGTCTTTCTTCTCTTGAATTGTTTTTGCCTATTTCTGTATTATATTTCCTTAGATTGTGAAGTAACTTTTCAAAATTTTACCCTATCTCAGCAAAGCTAAGAAGAAAAATTGCTCTGGTTACAAAAACAGGAAATTGGAGACAGAGAGGGTACTCCTAGTGGCTATATGGTAACAATGCAGTCCTGACTTCCTGGGCTCTGCTTGAGAGTTCCTGAGACATAACAGTGAGATTTGTTTGGGGAGAGTCAAGATGTCTGCAGTATTTGTCCTTTCCAGAATATACTTACATACATACACTTTTCTTTTCTTTGGGGCTCTTGGATATCACTTCACCATGGGTAACCTTTTATTATCCTCTCCCCACCAATCCAGAAAAAAGGAAACCATACATTTTATAGAGAAATGAGACATCCTGAAGAACCAGTGCCATCTACAGCCCTAAAACCTGCCCATAAGTTTTCTTCAGAATTTCCCCACAGGTTTCTATTTATTCCTTCTTTTGCTTCAGATTATACCTGTATTTACCAGAAGTTTGGCAGTCAAATAATAGTAATAATAAATAAGTAATACATAATTTACAATTTAGTGATGATATTTTCTGTTAGTTTTTAACCAGTCTTGTAGCAATTTTTATTTTTAGGATTTTTATTTGCATATGTTTGACTACATTGGAAACTCACCATTCATATGTCCCTTAGTGTTTGCAAAACACTTGCACATCCAACATTTCATTTACTATTTGCAGCAGCCACCACTGTCCTTCATGTTATAGAAAATGAGGCTCAGGGAAGGTAAATAACTTGCCTAAGGTTGCATAATCTATAAATGGCAGCGATGCTTAAACTCAGATCTACTTAGATCTATTTTCCTTGGCTCATATATTACAATATATGGTCCTATAAGTCTATGAGTTAATTAGATTTTTATTAGCCTGGGAATATGAACGTGATTTTGGTTATCTCCTTTTGATCTTCTAAAGATGGGGAAATGGAGGATTGCATCTTGAGTTTCCCAAGCCTGATAAACAAATTTCTGGTGAATGAGAGAAACAAATGGAAGGTGAAGAGTGTCTGGTAGCTTGGTACCTGGATTTTAAAGGGAAAACTCCTCAGGTATGACTGAGAAGTCTGAGCTACTGGCTAGTAGTACATTCTACCACTCACCATTGCTGTCAGCATACAAACCATGTTGTTGGGAGATGCTGCAGCTGTCATTTATTGAGACAGGCTCTGTAGGTGACTACTGTCTGGCTCTCTTGCCTTGCCTCTTGAATGGTGGCACACTCAGTGGGGCTAATACCTGTGTATTTTCCTTGCCACTCAGAATAATGTCAAACTGAGCTAAATTCTAGAGTGTCACTAAAGTCTTCTCTAGTTTTATAATATGTGTAAGTAATATTTATTGAATGCTTGCTACATTCTAGGCACTATAGTAAAGTTTTACACATATTAACTCATGTAATATTTATAATAGCCCTATTAAATGAGGATTATTATAATCAAATCCATTGTACAGATGAAGAAACTGATGCTCAGAGATGTTAAGTAACCCTGAAATTCACAGAACTAGTATATGGCAGAGTTGGGACAAAACTCCAAGTCCATCTGATTTTTAAGGCTTATTCTCCTAACAACCAATGTAAGCTTCTTAAAAATCGCCCCCACCCCATGACCATTTTGTTAAAGAACTCCTAAAATGACACCAAACTGTAACACAAAAGCTAAAATGGAATAGCATCAATGACTTTTTGACAAGCTATCTTTTTGGGAATGTACAAATGGCTTTCAAATACAGGTTATAATATTAACTTTGGATTCTTCCAAACTTTAATCCAAATCCTAGTATTGCCTTTTCTTTCTCCTTTGGTTCCCTTATCTGTTAAATGAAATAATAGTAGCTACCTTGATAGTGTCGTTGTGAAATATAAATGAGTTGATACATGTAAAGCATTTAGAACTGTCCCTGGTCCTTAGATGGAGCTATGTGACAAAGCTTTGTTATAAAGATATGAGAAATCTCCATATTTTGTTGTTTCCTTGGGTGAAGATGAGTCTTATCTAGATCAAAGAGTGTAGTGGAAATGGCAAAGCTGTCTACTAGAAAAAGAACTGTTATTCACTTGTGCCTGATGAGGCAACGTGGGATATATTTGCACCTATGCCTTTTTAGTTATGGCCTGGGGCAGATTTGTGGACAAATTATGTTTGCCTACTTAGGCACTCTATACATCATACTCTCTTCTTCCCATGCCTCATCCACACCTGTGCCTGTGGAAGGGACCAAATACCCCTCACTTTCACTGAGGTGTCTGACTAGAAAACTTCCTCTGTGCATTTGCTTACATTTGAACTGAGCTCTAGATGTTTAGTCTAAATTCATGGTGGTATTTCAGGCATTAATCCTTGGGCACAAAAGGATTACTTGAACCTCATGGCCTCCAGGTACCTCTCAAACCATAGCAAATTGTCAGTAAGCCAATTCTTTCTTTACCTCAGACCTGTATATGGTTCAGAGTAACAATATTGTATGAGGTCCTCAAAGACCCTTTCCTCTTGAATAGTAAGAGGAGATTTTTCCCCTTGCTTGTAGATGTAGTTCAGAAGTCAGTGTTCAGAAACATAGCCTAATCCATAGTATCAGACTGTCAAGAGAATGAGATTCTATTTGGCTTAGTAATTGTTTTCTTTTATTAACATTTTAGTGACAATTTTCCCTTCATTGTAATTAGACCTAGTGATTAGAATCTCTAGAGTTTGCTCTTGAAGTACCAGAAAGTGTTAAAGTGTCTAGGATTGTGAAGAAAGCTACAGTTTGAGTTGTTGGTGGAAAGAGGAAGTTTAGGCAGGCCCTCAGCCTCCAGGGCTATTGATTTAGAACAGGCATTAGGTGCCCAGAGAGACTTACGAGAAAGGTGTTTATAGGGGCCATTAATGAATCCACAGGGGAGACTGAATTATTTCTCTAATAATGTGGTCCGTTTATTTTTAAGATCATTTGTGTGTTCCTTATATCATCTAGTTTGTGGTGGAAAGAGGAAAGGGAATATTTCTGCCCTTTTTCCTCTTTGGATTTTGGATAAATTTGTCCTGATGAAGACATAAAGGCTCCAATGTACAGTAGTACTATAGGTATGGAAATGGTCTTTAAAGACAAATACTTGATACTATTACTATATAATGAGCACTTATATGTTAATAAGAAAAGTATGAACAACACAATAGACAAAAGGAAATGAACAGTTTACACACACACACATACACACACACACGTGCAAAGACAAAAAATGGCCAATAGTTATCATTTGAAGAACAATGAACTCACATGCTAGAATACCTAAAATATGTCAACAATTAAAAGGTTAAAAACAAACTGTTATAGACAATGTTGGACAGTAAGGGAGAAACAGTTCTAGAGGAGTTATAAATTGGTCTGACCTTTCTGAAGGGCAATTTGAGAATACATACCAAAAGCATTAATATGTGCATATCTTTTGACCCAGTATTTTCACTGTTAGGTATTTGTCTTAAGGAAATAACTAAGAATGTACAAAAGGATTTAGATACAAAAACAATTACAGAAGTAAAAATTGGAAGCGACTAAATATCTAAAAATTGGAAACTGGTTAAATAAATTATGATATAGGCATAGAATAGAAAATTATGCAAGTATTTAAAATCGTGTTTTTGAAATGAGAAAATGCTCATGATATCACAATATTAAAATAAGAAAGTAAAATATGAAGCTGTGTATACAGAATGTGGTCTCAATTTCATAAACAAAAGTATATTAAAAGACAAGAAGAAAATATACTTAAATGTTAACAATGATTATCTCTGGGTGGTGGGATGATACATAATCTTTGCTTTATTCTTCTTAGGCTTTTATGTCTTTTCCAAATTTCATACAGTATGTTTACTTTTATAATTAGAAAAAACAATAATAACACAGAAATAGTATTTTTAAAAAGATATTTAAGCCTGTCTTTGAAAGCTAATCTTTGATTTAATTTTTTCTCTTCAAATTTAAACACAGGCATTTCCTTTAGGAAATGAAAAACATTTTAACTGTCTGGTGGGAGAAATTATATAAATGCAATTTTTTTTCTGGGTTATGTGGGGGATAACCCAAGATAAAAGTATTCCAGTGGAGTGTATATATTCCAGACTGACCCTTCTTTGAAAGGCTTTATGTTACTTTTTAAAATTGCTTTATTGAATTATAATTCACATACCATAAAATTTACCCATTTAAAGTGTACAACTCAGTGTTTTCTTAGGACATTGGCAGGATTGTGTAACCATCACCATTTAATTCCAAAACATTTTTATTGCCCTATTAGCATTCATTCTCTGTTCCTTCCTCTCCCCACCAACTGGCAACTGCTAATCTACTTTCAGTCTCTACGAATTTGCCTAATGTGAATATTTTGTATAAATGGAATCACATAATATGTGAGCTTTTGTGAGCTATCATTTAGTATAATGCTTTTAAGGCTCATTCATGTTTTAGCATGCATCAGTACTTCATTTCTTTTATGGCTGAATAATATGTAATTATACGGATATACCCACAAACTATTTTTTATCCATTTATCAGTTAATAAACATTTGAGTTTTGTTTTGAGTTTTTGGATCTTATGAATAATACTGCTGTGAATATTTGTGTACAAGGTTTTGGATAAAAATATGTTTCCATTTCTCTTGGGTATGTAACTATGAATGAAATTGGTAAGTCTATGGTAACTCTATGATTAATCTTTTGAGGAACTACTGAACTATTTTCCAAAGCAGCTGCACCATTTTATATTCCTATGTGTTACCTTCCATCTAACAATTTTTACATGTGCTGTAAGAAATACGTACAAAGATTGTGGGGATGAGCATTGGGTGTTATATGGAAACCAACTTGACAATAAACTATTAAAAAAAGAAATATGTACAAAGATGATCTTGATGATAGCATAAACTAGAAACAGCCAAATATCCATAAATAGGGGATCAGTTAAGTCAATTATGATACATTTAGATTACAGAGTATTATGTAGCCACTAAAAAGGATAAGGTACTTTATCCTTACTGAAAAAGATACTCAAGAAATATTAGATTGAAAAAACAAGTTGTAAATCAGTATATATGGTATTATTTATTTGTGTAAAATTGAATTATTNTAAAGGCCTTCTGTACATTAAATTTTCAAGTACTATGTATTATTTTATAGTAATAAGAAAGTATGCATTAGTAAAATTTAGTGTTTTCTTTGGAGTTGATAGTTTGATTTTCATTATTGTTGCAAGTGCACTCGTGAGTAAGTGCATATTTCATAGTCTGGATAGCACTTGATTATAGTGCTTCTCTTCTACTAGGTAGTCCAGAGATATTTAATCTCTTATGGGATACTTAGCCAACATTTAGGAACTAACCCCTTTTGTTTCTTCTATTACATCCAGATGTGTAAATTTATGTTATCATGAAACATGTTTCTAGGAAAAATTTATGTCTTGTAAACATTTCAGTAAAAGCAGAGCCTTCAAGATTAAAGTAGGAAAGATGGGAGAGACAATATTGAGATATATTTGTTGGTAACCAATTTTGATACATTGCATTTTCTAAAAAATAGGCAGGACAGCTTGTTGTATGACAAAAATTTAGAAATTTCTAAAGCCATTTCTGGGTTAGAAAAAAATTATTTGTGGGGCGCCTGGGTGGCTCAGTCGGTTAAGCGGCTGACTTCGGCTCAGGTCATGATCTCACGGTTTGTGGGTTTGAGCCCCAAATCGGGCTCTGTGCTGATAGCTCAGATCCTGGAGCCTGCTTCTGATTCTGTGTCTCCCTCTCTCTGCTCCACCTCTGCTTGTACTCTGTCTCTCAAAAATGAATAAACATTAAAAAAAAAAAAAGAAAAAATTACTTGAACGATTTAAGACCATGTGACTACACACAGAATTTAATCATTTAAAATGAGCCAAAAATGAGTCAGATGTTAACAGAAAACAAAGATTGCTGCTTTTTAAAAGATGTTGCATAAAATATCCTTGATATGAAACCCTGTGGTGGGGGGAGGGTAGGCACTAGTTCCTGGAGTAGTCGGAGTAGTTGCCTTTCCTTTTAATGTGAAAAAGTAGGTGGCTTTCACTCTCAAATTAAGAGAGCCAGATGAAATGAACAGTGTGGTCCCCTAGGTATAGTGAGTATGTAACTTGCTCTGTTAAATATCTTTACAATGGATTGCCTTCATTAATTCCTTTCAATTTATTTTACACATCCTTTTCAATTCAATTATGAGAAACTCAGTCAAGTACCTATGGGTGTGTCAGGCATTACGTTAATCTCTGTAGTGGGTAGTTATTAATGAAACAATTAGCTGTGTTTCAACAAAGTCTTCTAAATGTAAAGTTTTATTAAGGGAATCCTATATTCCATTGACCTCTTGTAGGAAAAAAAAGAAAGAAAAAGACAAGAAATACATGCATTTTGACTGACAAAATAGCTTTCATCTCTAATATAATAAAAATGAAATAAACCTATGCCAAGAATTACCACTCCTCCCATACCATATTAATGCTTCTACTAGCTGTACCTAAACTCAATTTCATTTTATAAACAACAGTAGCAACAATGAAAAACTCACTGGTAGAGGTAATTTACAGCCAAGAAGGACTTTACTGCTCTTCTACCCTCCTTTGCTTCATACACTCTTCCTGCTGTAGGAGTATCAATCCTTAAAACGTTAACACATATGCTGTTTTTCACGATCCTTGAACATCCTCAGCATTTCTAACTATATATTCTCGACGATTCTATTATTATTTCTGGCACATTTCACATCTTTTGATTTTACAAGCCTCTTTGAAGATATTTTCTGGTGAAACCTGTACAGTTAATTACAGTGTTCTTGGTTGAGAGAAACTAACAGCATCAGCAGGGAGGGACTGCAGTATCCCTTCCTTATTTGGCAGTGGTTGCTCAGTTGCAGTTTCTACTGGAAGAGGGTTCCACATTCTGTAGCTGATACTGTTAACTAGCTGCCCTATGAGGAGTTGCAAATGCAGCACCTCCAGACCATGAATTTTCAGTGGCATAGTTCGAGAGACTTAAAGATGGATTTGGCCATTATACTAGGCATTTGGTTTGCTGGGGGACATAGCTAGCCTAAATCAAAATGGAAGAATTACTCTAGGTGAGCACATTTGACTTGTAACTTTGAGAAATTAACAATGGCAAGAATTCTTTGGATCTTGGGTATCTTACAGAAATAATTTTGGGCTAAGAGTCTTGGGCAATGGCAACATGATTTCTGGCAATCAAATTTGCATGAATGTTGGCTGGGGAAGGGAATGATGAATGGGAGAACAATTTTCCTGCCAAGAATTGCTTTCTCTAGGTATGATCCTTCCTACGTATGTAAACTTGGATAAGTTACCTATCTTCTGTAAGCCCCAGTTTCCTTTTTGTGCAGTGAAGATAATAATCCTTATCATGTGGATGAGACAGGGAAACTGAAAGACCCCATGAAAGATTGCTTTCTTGCTGCCTCTATTCTTGCTAATACCTAAACCCCTGCCTTACACATACCTTACAAAACAGATAATGTATGTACTCCTTGTAAAGGTCAGGAAGTTAATAATTTCTTTGGAATCCGCACAATAGATGCCATCTAAAGAATGACCAGGCAGGATTGTCAAGAATGTTTTCCTAGACCACTGACGCCAGACAGCTTGACTCCAAGACCCTTGGCTTAAATGACTTGTGGAAGACACCTAAACACTTGTCTTTGTTTTAACCAGTTCCTGGATGCCTGATAAGACATATACACCAGACCACTGTCCTCAATAAAAACCCCAGGCCCCACGCAAAGACAAGACTCACTCTTCTTTCTTTTTTGAGTCTCCCAGAAGCTCTGTCTGTATCTGCACTCTCTCTATGTCTTCAGTAAACTCTCCTCTCACTTCTTGTCTCGTGACTGATTTCTATCCNAGGGCCTCTGGAACCCAGCCAGCCTGCATCAGTATCACTTTCACTGATATTTGTTCAATCTTCTTTATGTATTTTTCCTTATAAACACTTTGTAGTAAGACACCGTATTCTAAGCAAGAAAAGGAGGTTTGAAGTCTTAATATTTGCTGTTCCCTTTGTCTTAAATGCAATCTTTAGAGTCTCCCTCCCATGCCTGTCTGTGATAATAACCATGAAGAAAATAAAACTACAGTGTTCCTCTTCTAATCCTTATTTTACTTTCTTTTTTAAAAATAATTTTCATTGATTTTCCTAGGAAAAGTCTCTCTTTAAATGCCAAGTTAAGGCTTGCCACTGAATGATCTCTACAGTCTGTGTACAACTTACCTTTGTACATTTCCAACTTCTGTATCCCACCAACCTCCTGCAGACTGGGCTTGTCTCTGTTCCTGGGCCAAGGGATAGTCACTCCTACATTCAGCCTTTCTTGATGCCATCCATCTTGCCCTCCTGGCTGCCCTTTACTCACTCAAATGCTCCCTATTCCTCAAGGAGGAACTCAAAACATGTCCATATGACGTTTTACTGATCTATCCTAGCTCAGAGTAATTGCTCTTTCTTGAATTTCTAGTCCTTTATGCTTGGGCCTTTTTATATTATTAAGCCTTGTACTGTTTCTTGTTTTATTGCCATGCATTGTTGTTATGTTTATTATGCAGATATGTTTTGAGCATCTTCTATGTTCCTGACCTTGTTCAAGGAACTGAGGATATAGGAATGAACAAAGACAGGCAAATTGCTGCTTTCAAGGGGAATATATTCCTGTAGGTGGAGTTTAATAGATAATTTTAAAAAAGAATAAATGAGATAATTTCAGGTAGTGATGAGTACCATGAAAAAATAAAAGTGAAATAAGGGATCTCCATAGTTAATATTGTAGGCATGGGGGTATCTAGGGAACAAGCATTTCAGGCAGAGGAAATAGCCAATGTAAAGGTCCCAAACCTCCAGTTTTTGAATAGAGTATGGGATCTTACTAGTAAAGGGGTTAAAAGGAAAAATACACAGAAATAGCCACGTAGGCATCTGGCTGTTAGAATAGCTGGACTTTATTTACAGTGATTACTGTTCACATTTCTTCTTCTTCTTCTTCTTCTTCTGCTGCTGCTGCTGCTGCTTTATAAATTGAAAAATGCTATGCAAACAGGTTTCCAAAAACATTTCACCCTATTATCACAATCAGCCTACAGCTTTGGTAAGTTAGGTATTATTATCTCCACTTTTTTTAGTGCGAAAACTGAGGGGTTAGATGACTTGCCCAAAGTTGTGTATTTAACATCTTTTGTTTCATTTCCCCCACTACAATGGAAACACCTGAAGTCAGGGACCTTGAAGTGAGGGTAATTAAAACACTTTGGAAGCAGCCAGACTAGAGTTCCATTCCTGACTGCCTTTTCCTCCCTATGGAGTCTTGAGCAAGTTATTTTAACCTTTGTGTCTCAGTTTTCTCCTTTGTGAAATAGGGATAAGAGTAACCTCATGAGCTTGTTGTGAAGAATGAAAAAGATAATGCAGGGAAAGCCACTGGCACAGCATTTGGCACATTAATAAATGGTACTACCTTTTATTATCATTAAAATGAATATAATAAACAATGGTAAAAATAATAGTATTTGCCAAGATCATAGTTCTCAGGGAGGTTTTGTCCCACTTATATTACATATATGGTACCATTAACTATTAGCTTATATTTTTCTCTGTACCTAACATAACTTCCATACATTATTAGACACCAGATCATTTGAGTTGCAGTGATTTTGTAAAAGTGATGCAAAAGAATCTGCAAAAGCATTTATCATAGAGCCTGGTATATAATAGTTCTTTCACTCGTGGTTGCTGTTATTATATAAGCCACTATTTCTATATTCCTAGGTTGCCTAACATTGTGCTGAGTGTACAGATGTTCAAATAATATCAAGTGAGTGAATTAATAAATGAACTTAAAGTACAAAATGGCTTTGCTTAGTTGCAGCTAAAAGAGAGACAAATTAATTAAAACTGGACTTTGTCTATTGTTCTTTGTATTCCTGTTGTTGTTTTGACTAACCTAAGAGGACAAACCATGCCCGTTTCCTTTGTGTTCCACTCGTACTCTCATTCCCATTGGTTACTTTGCTTAGTTCAATCTTTTGTACAAAGTGAACAATCAATACTACATGTTGAATGCATTACCAGTTCACATTGTCTAGAGGCTCTTTTCTAACTGATCTAATTCCATGACACCTCAATGGCTCACACCTGCATTAAAATCATTGTTTGAATGGAGAAACTGAGTCTGAGGGTTCTGCAAATTTAAGGATGGGACTTCATGATTCTGGTTTAAATTCAATACCTGGCATAGGCAGATACCCAATGCAAAGTTGTTGAAAAAAATGAGTGAATATTGAATTAATGCATCTTTTACTTTTGCAACTAGATGCTTCTTTTGCCACCATTATGTCATAGAAGAGAAGTCCAAGATTTTCATTTCTTTGTTTTTCCAGTGCTTAGAGCCACAGGCATTGTTTAGGGCTCCCTTGGGCATTGCCATCCTAGTTGAATGCCATTAAGCAAGTCTCTCAAACAGAAGCAATTTGGCCTTAGGGTCATATCATGTCTTATTTTCTAGTGACTGTTCTGCCCAAGTCAGTAAGAAACAGTCTGCTCAGCCTTGGCTGGGTGGACTTTTGTGCCTGTGATGCAGCCTACTAGCGATCCAGTCAGGTGGGGCCATATTTCCACCTCCAGAGACAGCAGGCTCTGAAAGTGTGCTGTGATTGAAATTGAGCTCTTTCTTGAACTAGCAGTGGAAACTGGTTAACCCCATTAGGTCTGCAGCTTGAGAACTATAAATAGAATTTGGGTCCCTCCATCTAACCCCCCCCAGCCATTTATTGTCAGAATAACTATGTGTTAGTGGCCTGAGTGAGGAGGAGGCAATTCTGTTTAAGGACGTTAGGCATGATTTAAAGGGTTTTCTATTGTTTATAATAGCTTTTCATTTTTTGCTGATTAAATTTATTTACTTTTGAAGCTGGTGCACAAGGTTCTGATTGGAAGGGTGTGTATGTCTGTGTGTGTGTGTGACCTTTTTAACTTTGTAGCACTTTAATGCAAATGAAATTTAGATGGTGGGAGCAAGCAAAACCAACCTAACGACAATGAAATCATTTCTAAATATGTTTACAATCAAATATCTCTCTCAATAATTTGATTTGTAGGAAATGGCAGAGTGCAGCATTTTATACAGAAGCTTTTCAATAATTCATTCTCATCTCATTGATGTACAGGACTTTGGCTAGGTTGATGAATGCAATAGGTGCTCTTTCATTAGGGAGAAATTCATTTGAACCTTGAAATCAATATAACCCCTATCTGACCCACCCGTCTAATGCTGCTCTGTCCTTATGACTAGAGGCTTTTCAACCTTACTGGGTTTCTGCAGTTCCCTTTTCCAGGGTACTGGGAACATTTGGAAATTGTCTTTCCTCCTCATTTAATTATTTTGAGAATTTATATTTGTACAATTGATATTAAGCTACTCAAATGCTTAAACTCTTCTGTAGATACTTCTGGAAAATTGACACTCTCAAGTGTTAGCTTTTGGGAGCCTGAGGAAATGGAAAAGAGTGGGAAGTGGCAATTTAGGGAAAGTCTTCTACTGGTTGAAAAGATAAGCTTCTCAGTGTCACAAGGTCTAGTAAACTTGAATACATAGTGAGTAAAGAGTCGAAGAGGCATTCAAAATCTCCAAGCTTCAAGTAGCTTCTAAAGTATTTTTTTCCCTAGGAACTTACAGTCTTGTAGTGCGTCCTCACAGAGTATAAGATGGAATTTCTCTGTTCTTGTATGGGAGTGGGGGAAATCCTTATCAGGCTAGTTCCTGTGGTTTTTTTTTCCTGGAAAATGGAGCAGGAGGAGGTAGGATAGAGGGAGAAAGTAGGTGAGGAGAAAATGGTATGGTACACCCAGTCATCTCAATTAGAGTCCCAGAGTCTTCAGGCAGTAGTGTGCTGAGGCTTTGGCACTGAAAAAAGCCAGACAGTGATTATCTCCTTTGTAATAATAGACAGAAGACATGAAGTTTGCTATTGTGCTGCTGCTGCTGCTGCTGCTCTGAAACTTTGTGAAACCATTGATCAAACTTCAATGAACCATAATACTATTGATTTGGTGTCAGATCACTGGTAGACACTTGAGTGACAGCCTGAGTGGATGTGATGTTACATTTAAATTGTCCTTTTGTTTGCTTCCTAGTTGTCAAAATGTCTTGATAGAATATGTGCTTCCAAGTGCTTGTATAGTCCTTATTGAAGATCAAGTGCCAATAACATGGGCTGCATCATTTAAAAAAATGGTGGCTCTTGGCCAAATTCTATTGGTCAAACATATATATTTGGTTAGCCTGCTTTTCTTTAATTAGCTAAGAAAGGTACAGGGTTGTGTCCTCTTAAGATGGAGAGGGTAGAAGCAACTCATCCTTCACAACTCCTTACTTCCAATCCTATTCATAGCTGAGATTCATGCCATCTCAGCCACATTTTTGGCTGTGCCAGGACTGAGGAAAGGTTTTATTAGGTATGAAAATCCAGCAGGTTGAAAAGTATCTTGGGCCATCACAAAGGAAGTGAGGGGAAAATCGGTGGAATTACTTTGACATATTTCCCCCAGGTTATAGTCCCAAATCAGGTCTCATATAGGCACAATATGTGAAGTAGTGCCCCAGTGAGAATATGAGGTAGGAAAAAAATAGAGATGTGTAAACTTGTGGAGAACATTCTTTGTTCGATATCAGTCAGTCATTATTCTTATTTAGTGATTATATATTGAGAACATGCTAGATGCCAGGCACAGTGCTTAGTGCTAGACATGTATTAGTGAACCAGAATGACATAGCGCCTATCCTCAAAACACAGTTTAGGAGGGAGAGAAGGACCAAACAAGTGTAATGAAGAATCCTAGATGCAAGATAGAAAAGGGGAGACAGTGTGGTGGAAAGGATATGGGCTTTGAGTATGGTAGCTCTGTCACTGAATTTAAATGAGTTGTTTATTGTTGAACGAATTATTTCTTTTCTTTGAGCCTTAGTTGTCTCCTCTGAAAAATGATGAAAACAATAATGCATACTTCAAAGAACTGTTGTCAGAATTAAATGGAAATATGCATGTAAAAGTCTGGCTCAGAGCCTGATACTTCTACGTAATTAACTGCGGTAGGAAGGAGGAATGCAAAAGTGGTGGTGAAGAAAGCACAGTGACAAGTATATGAAGGCTGAAGAACAAAAGTGAGGGTTCATGGCCGGTTAGGAGACCGTTGCCGTAACACAAATCAGAAATGATGATGTCCAAGACTACAATGGTGGCAATGGGGATGGAGAGGAAGGGACAAATAAATGCCTAAGACATAGATAGAGGAGATAAGAGTGAGGGAGATGCTAATATCCATGTGTCCAGGTATAATAATTGGATAGATAATGGCTCTCTTTATGGAATAGAGAATAAAATAAGAGGGGATTTGGGATAAATTAAATATTAAATGTCTGTGGGACATCCAGGTATGTATCAGATGACCAGTAAATACGCAATTAAATACATTAAGTGCAGAGCTAAGCGGAGAAATGAGGGCCAGAGGTCTAGATTTGGAAATTGCACATAGGTTGAAATTTTAGCTATGAGGTATTTCATGAAGAGAGTATGGAACGGGGAGGGAAGAGAATCAGGGACAGATTCATGGGGCACAATCTGGCAGACTCCCACTCCTGTGTTTACTACACTTACCACATTTCCAGAGAGGGATTTATGAAGTTCTTTAGGCCTTTTGTAGAAATTTTCTTTTGTGTAACTGATTTATGAGTCTCCAATGAAAGGAACAGGTAGCTGGCATTTAAATTATGTCCATATTTTTTTAACAGATGGAAACACAGAAGTATAGGGAACTATCACAAAATTGTCAAGGTCACCCAGGTAGCAACAAACTCAGGACTCTTTCTTGCCCACCTGCCCATGTCAATTCCTTCTTCCCAGTCTTTTTTGAAATGAAGCTGCTCAGTCCTTTGAGTCCAGATATGGCATTGTGAATTACTCATGCCTTGATCTCCTCATCTATAATGAAATGGGTTGTTATTTAGAGTTGTTTGTATCGAGAGGAGGGCAACAGGTAGGGAATGGGGGGGCTCTGTTTTGAGCATGATTTGCCACTCTCTACAGAGGAAACAGCAAGAAGTCTGTGGGAGATGTTGACACTATGCAGCTGGGAAACAAAGAGAGATTAATTGAAGAAAATAGAGTTAAAAGAAGTAGATACGTAGTAAAACACACAGGAAAATACTGTTCAGAGAACTCAGCATGAAGAATCCCAGGAGTCAAGAGACTCAAGCGGAGGAGTTTGTGAGTTCATGTGTGCATGGCAAGAAGCTTGTTGTTTTTTTTGTTTTGTTTTTTTTTTTAACCTTTCCGTTTATTGTTAAGGCTCAGCAGCAGGAGATGTGCAGTCCATTTAGGAATGACAAAGGCCACTAATCTAGGATTTATCTATGCTTGCCAGAGGAGGAAGCCCCTGCTACTAAATTATTTCAAGTAATGCACTGGCTCAAGCAGGGATCTAGTTGTCTGGCTGGGCCAAGCCTTTGAATTAATGCTTCAGCCCATGACGGTGGAAGTAAAATCCTGAACTGGATTTCCATATTTGTCTAATACACTCATGCAAGAGTCCAGGATGAAGACTGAAGCCTTTGTTTGTTTAAGGAGGGACGCAGAATTTCAAGGAGCTTCATTTCCTTGAATCAGTGGCTGAAATATGACCCTTAATCACACTGTGAGGTTGAGTGTGCTTTGTACTGGCTGATTTTAGAGGAGCGACTTTAACCTCTTTGGTGTTAGCCTATAGAGAAATCATGCCTTACTGCTCCAGTACTTTTTCCCATCATCCCCAGTGAAACAAGAACAGCAACAGGAAGCTAAATACTGGTTTATGGGATTGTTTGTTTGTTTGTTTTCTCCTAATCTCAATGCTGGGAGCACGTGCAACTCTGGAGCCCTTGGACAATCTCAGAACAACTATAGTAATGAGTCCCCAACCCACAGCTTCTCCACAGGGTCTTTCTGCTTGGCAGACCTGATATGGCCTGATAAACAAGACTCACCAGCTAGCATCTGCTCTCTGGAAACTGAGAGTCTCCCCTTAGTACGCCAATTTTACTGCTGTAGATATATAGGAGGCTTTTGGTAGGATCTATGGGTAAGGACCATTGTTTGCAGAAAAAAATCATTCAATTCCAGACTCCCAGATTCCAGAGCTCATACCCTCTTTCTTAAATATCGTTTAACAATACTCCCATTGTTTTTTTTTAATTTTTAAATGTTTGTTTATTCTTTCATAGTTTATTGTCAAGTTGGTTTCCATATAACACCCAGTAATGTTTATTTATTTTAGAGAGAGAGACAGAGTGTGCATGAGAGAGGGGCAGAGAGAGAGAGGGAGACACAGAATTCAAAGCAGGCTCCAGGCTCCAAGCTGTCAGCACAGAGTTCAATGTGGGACTCGAACTCACAAACCATGAGATCATGACCTGAGCCCAAGTCGGAAGCTTAACTGACTGAGCCACCTGGGCGCCCCTCCCATTGTTAACATGGTAAGCAATTTCTTTACCAAGTATTTCAGTCCTGACTAGAGTAACAACACCTAGCCACTCTAAGTACTGAAAAGCTCTTGATTTTTCCCATATACAATTCAAATGTGAAAATACTAAACTATAAGTGGAGTGTTAAGTCCAAAAATCTTCTGATTTTGACATAATGACTATCTTGCTTTCTAAATAGCAAACATAATTATATTTTAAAATTTTTTGGTAAATGTAGATAATCTGGCAGTGGTTTCAGGCTCACTCTAACAGAATCAAGGGAGAGAGGCTACTTCTGCAGAGAGACCACTTGAAGTCTCTATGCAGAGATTCCATTACTCCAAAGCTCCCAACCTCCTTCCTCAACTCATTTTAGAGACTATTCCAAACAAATATGTCCTTGTAAGGTGCTCCGGACTAATCCTAGTGAGCCTATGTCATCATTCAAATGGGCTGTGTTTCTCTTCTGGAAAGTACCAAAGAAATCCCAAGTGCACAGACTGGCCCAAGTTGTCTGAGCTACCTGATTATCTCTTAATGCTTGATTAGGAAAATCAGTCTAGTTAATCAAAGAAGAAGATCACTCTGGCAAACCCCCAAATCTTCAAATTCACATCTTTTCTTGAATGCTTGGCTTGACACCAGGTGTTGTTTGCTGGAACTTCTACCAGAATTTTTGCTTGCCTGCCCAANATTTTCATATGAAACAATTTTCTCTTTCCTTTGAGCAAAGCTATTACTGAGGTGTAGGTGGTTTGAGCTGAGAGGATGGATTTTCTCAGTTCTGTAGTGTGGCAGAACAATCCATCATTAAGTACACAGATGACCCAAGGGAAACAACTCAAAGATTAGCCCAAAGGGGTATTCCTTGATTTGTTTTCTGTGTTGTTTTTCTTTTCTTTCATTTTAGTGGAGACAAAAGTACTGCTAATGGGAGATATACCTTTTTACACATGAGCACATGGAGTAGAACCAAGTAGAGAGATATAAAAGCCTCTAGCAGAAGGAAGTTATAACCAAGAACATTCTGTTTATTCAACAACTTAGAGCTTCTTGTTGATTAGCCCTAAATAGTGATAAACTTACTGGTGTACTTACACTTATGTAGGATTCAGATAAATTGAACAGGGTTTACTGTACTGTGTATTCAGTTGCTAAACAAGTCTTGAATACCTAGTGAGCTACTTGAAGTAGCAAGGGACTGATCTCCTTACTCTGGCCTTGGGTTTATGTCTATGCTAGGGAGACCAAGGGCTAGGGGTCTTTCTATGAATTCTTATTCTTATCCTGAAAAACACTGTAAAATCTCTGTTTTATTGATTATGGCTCAATAAGCTTATTTCTATTTAAAGGAGAGCACATTCTATTTTTCAAAAGTGATTATCTCTGAAGCATCTATTATTTATACTAAACAATGCAATGTATATGTTGGATTGGTTTATAGAGACCCAGACTGTAGTTTTGAAACATGTAATATTCTGCTTCCTTATAACTGTTCTTCCTGCAGTAAGCAATCAACCAGAAACATTATTAGTGAACTTGACTTGCATTTTGGAATGGAGGAAAAGACCTAGTTATTCATCTTATCAACTGGTTTTGGAATCACAACTGTGGATCTGTAATTCCCAATTACACACTATTTCCCCTAAAAGGGTATGTTATAATTGCATGATTGATATGGCCAGAGAAATGATTAATGATTTGCTGACAAGAAAACAGGTATGGGATGGTTCAGCAACATCCCCAGGTGTAGTGGGTTCAATAGTTCCCTCCCTCAAATTAATTTCCACCTAAGACTTGTGAATATGACCTTGTTTGGAAATAGGTTCTTTTCAAATGTAATCAAGTTAAGATGAAGTCATACTGGATTAGGGTGCACCTCAAATCTAATGTTTGGTGTTCTTATAAGGAAAGAAAGGATTGGAGACAGAGGTGTGGAGAGTATAGAGTAGAAGACTATGTTATAGCAGGCAGAAGTTACAGTGATACAAATAACTCAAAGGATTGCCAGCAACCACCAGAAGACAGAAGAGAAGCATGGAAGAGATTTTTCCATAGACCCTTCAGAGACAGCATGGGTCTACAGACTCCTTGATTTCAGACTTCTAGACTCCTGAACTATGAAAGAATAAATTACTGTTGTTTTCAGTTCCCAGTTTGTGGTAATTTGTTAAGGCAGCCCTGGGAAACTAATATATAAGAGTTGCATAGTTAGTAAGTAGTAGGTTCCTGGATGGGGTTTGGTTTTCCTGAATGCTAGTGAAGTATTTGTTTTTTTCAAGACACCTCAGTACCTCCCTATGAGTACATCTTCTCCATCTACTCTTACTGTCCTCAGTAAAAGTAAGTTGGGGCAATCATGATCTTTGGGACTTATGGTAGTTTGTGTTTTAGGGTGTTTTAATTATAAGGAGGAAAGTGACAAATTTGAGTTTTAAGAGGACAACAGTGTAAAAATCCCATAGATGTTGTCCAGAGGCAAAACTTGCTATACCGGGCAATCCATGTCAGGTGGAGAACATATTTCTCTTTTTTGGTTTCCCCCACTAAGACTTTATCAAAACAGAAATGTAATGATCACTATCTATCTCTGCTGGTAACCTATGATACAATTATGGTAATGATAATGATAAACTTTTATTAAGCACCCACAGTGTAAGGCGTTACTTGTTCAAAATGCATAAAAGAGTTGGTCCCCACTATCATAGTATTTACCATGGTACTGGCACAATGTGGGAGTTGATATTTTCTGGTCAGTTAATGCTTTCAACTGGTCTGCTTAGAAAGCAGACCACAATGCTTCTACTTCTGAATTTCTTTTGGGAGTTCTTGTGCTGTCTCATGTTCTTATAAGTACCTGTGGCTGGAGACCATCAAAATTATAGACTTTGGAAAATTTGGAATTTCCGTAATCAGCAAAATAATTTGAGTCTACTTTTCTCACCAATTTGCTGTTGAGGAAACTGAGGTCTGGGCAGATGAAGGAATGTTCCCAGGAATAGTGGGTTGAGTAGTGCCTTTTCCCTCAAATTCATGTCTACCTGGGACCACTGTATATGAACTTATTTGGAGATAAGATCTTTGCATATATAAACAAGTTAAGATGAGATTATATCAGATTAGTTATGCTGCTTTGATTGTTGTTCTGAATAACAGAGTTTTCATAGGCTTCTCTGCTTCTAGGTTTCCTTTGTATGGCTCCTTTAAGCTAGCAGTAGTTCTGTTATACAGAAGATCTGGTGATGGTCTCAGAACCATATATCGTAGAGTTGGAAAGGACCTAAAGGAATCAGTGAGCCACCTACTTTAGGATGGGTAAGCATTCACAATTTCCATTTTACAGATGAAATAATCAAAGATATTTTCAATTACCTGATATAGATAATAGAATTGGTTAGTAGTAGATAAAATCCAACATTTTTGAGTAATTTTTGTGTGTCAGGCATTGTGCTAAGAATTTTATGTGCATCATTTCATTTATTTTCTACAACAACCATATGAGATAGGCACTATTATTATCTTATTTTAACGAAAAGAATACTGAGACACATAATGATTAAGTAATTTGCCCAAGGCAGTAGTCCTGGTAAATATAAAAATCACATATTTGCACCTATATACCATAGACACCATTGTGACCCAAGAGTATGATTCCAGAACCTAAGCATTTAATCACCACACTATCCTGTTTAATGGTTATATGGTTATAGTAAAAATGAAGTTCTCTTGCTAAGATTTAGTAAAGAGGTTTCCAACCATTGGGCAAGATCTGTGAATCTATATATACTCCAAACATTATCTGTAAACTAAAAAACAATGTGACCAACTAATATTTTATTTATTTATTTATTTATTTATTTATTTATTAATGTTTTATTTATTTCTAGGAGAGAGACAGGGAGAAAGCGTGAGCAGGGGAGGGTCAGAGAGAGAGGGAGTCACAGACTGAAACAGGCTCCAGGCTCTGAGCTGGCAGTCAGCACAGAGCCCGACGCGGGGCTCGAACCCACGAACCGCGAGATCATGACCTAAGCGAAAGTCGGACGCTCAACCGACTAAGCCACCCAGGCGCCCCTGACCAACTAATATTTTAAAATGAATACTGGTTTTATTTGGATAAGTTGTAAATTCATTTAAAAGCATTATTTTTTAAAATTTTTTGAAAAAACACTTATTTTGAGAGAGAGGGTGGGAGAGGGGCAGAGAGAGAGAAGGAGAGAAAGAATCCCAAGCAGGCTCCACACCCTCAGTGATGCGGGGATTAAACTCAAGAACTGTGAAGTCATGACCTTAGCCTAAATCAAGAGTAGGATGCTCAACCCACTTAGCTACACAGGCACCCCTAAAAGCATTATTGAATTAAGAGTGGCTTCTTGTCATGATTCATTTGATTAAATCAGTAATTACTAAAAGAACAGCCCTCCTTTGTGGGAGCTTAAAAACATTTTGATCTGGAAAGGAGACCTTATGTTCATAAAGAACATTATGAACTATAGGTATAGTAGAAGGAGAACTCAATTTGGAGTCAGGCAGACTTAGGTTTGAGTCTTGACTTCTGTTTACTTCCTACCTGAGTGACTTTGGGCAAGTCTCTTAATTATCTCAGCTTCGGTTTCCTCATTTGTAAAATTATATTTTATCACTTATCTCAAAATTTTTTTGGGAATCTCAGATGCAACACTTTATATGAAAGTATTTTATTAAAAAATAGAGTTATGTAGGAATATAAGGAGAACATTATTATTCCTCTGTGATACTCAGAGAATCAGGTTTGGTCCTAAATATTGCCTTATTTTAATTTTACGCATGGTTGTTCTGTATACCTTTTATTAAACCTTTGTCACTATTGTGATGATAAGCTAGAGAACAGGTCAATTTCTAAGAAAATAATATTCATTCCTGGTATGAGCTGTCTTCACTTTCTAGTCATGACTAAAATAGTATATCCTTTGTGAGATGAGGATTTAGGGTGACAAAGAGGAAAAGCAAATGGCATGCCAGCTCTTCTGTGGGTTCAACTTCATCTTACCGCTTTGAGTAGGTCACAGCCATTCTGGGAGACCCTACACCATTTTTTTTCTAGGCTGAAAAGTAGAGAAGGAAGAATGGAGTCCAGCCAAAGAGAGGAAGAACTGTTTCTCTGCCCTACCCCCCATGTCTCTCCTCTCCCAGTTTTCTAATCTCTTCCCAGGGCATGGTTTTTTGAAGCAGAAGCCCAAAAGAACAAACTGGATCTATCTTTGGCCTTTTTGGACGTGAAAACATTGTTGGGCCTACTTAGTAAATACCACTATGAAATGGCCAGCCAAGGTCATCCTGTCAATGAATCCAAGACCCTTGGAGTTGTGTCTAGTGATAGCAGAGCTTGAAGGAACCTCATTTATAACCCTGCATCTATTTTAGTCTAACTTGGTCACTGTTGTGGCTTTTGATTTCCCCCTGGATCCCAGTCATTTGTTTACTGCTGAGCTGCTCCAAAGTTTTAATATGAAAAGGTTACCCTAAGCTTCTTGAGCTAGAGTTGTGCTGCCACCACCTGGAAGTGTGGGGGATTTCAACAACAATTGTCAACCTTAATCCTAACAGCCAGTTATCCACAGACAGAATGTTAAATTAATTCTCTTGTCTGCGAAAAGTCTTTTTCTCTAGAAGCTTTCTAATTCTTTGGGAAGTACTTGATTATGGAAGAGGGTTTAGTTCCTGAACTGTAAAATGAAATTTACAAAGTTGGCAGTAATGAATTTTTAAACAAATTTCTCACATGTTAGTACCAGCCATAACTATCCTTTATGATTAATAAAAAATGCATTAGGTCTGACCAGTGCTAGGGAATAATTAATCTTGTGACCAAACTATACTGCAACCCTTTTTGTTAACCTCTTGACTGAAAACATATTCAACTTTAGAGAGGCTTAAGGCTTCCTTGTCAATTATGCTAGGAGCCCACAGTTAGTGCTTTATAATACCTGAGAAGTATGGGAAAACTGGCTGGTTGCTCCATATCTTATTATCAACCTATGCTGAGAGCGTTGGCACTTATCTCATTGATTCCATCTATATTGCTATTTGGGTGCCACCATAGTCCATCCTCACAGCAGACTTGAGTTGAAAGTCTTGGCAGAAGGTAAAGATGAACTTCAGTGCTTGATCTGATGAATTCTTCCTGGTCAAGGAGAGAGTAGGGGTTACTTTTTTACAGAGAAGTGAAACCTAATGCAAGATGGATACGTTTTATAGAAATAAATTGTCCTCTGAACTTTGAAGTAGGTCCACATGTCAGGCCTAAAGCAATCATGTGGGTAGCACCAATAGAGTCATTATTTGCTGGGTCCACTCTCAGTCAGGCTTGATTTATGTTAACATAGAAGAGGTTGGTTATTTGTAGTGGTCATCTGATTGCTCTCAGACACATTTAATTTTCATTAAGCCAAGGCAAAGCCTAAAAATAAATGTCATAGGCTTGGAACATACCACACTTCTGGTACAGTCATGAGATCTAACAGGTGGAAATTGTGGAAGTACACAGGAGAATTCCAGGACCTTCTGTCCTCAAGATTATGCAAACGATAGCAATACGTGGTTTTACAGATATACTGCCAGTGTTGCAGAATTCACGGTTTCGGTTTCCATTTCTACCACTAGGTCTTATACTAACATCTGCCTCCTGGTCTTTTCTTTATACTATGTGATCTTTTGACAAAGTTCTTACTGCTTTTACTGAAACGTTCCTGGCTTAACTGCTAGCAAATATCTTGAAGAAAATCAAGTTTGCTCAACAGACTATCTCTTGGCATTTAATGAATTCCTATCAATGTAGACTGCCTTAGACGGTCTTTACAACTCAAACTAAATGTTACTTCCTCAGAGAGGCCTTTTCTGACCATCTGTTCCAGTCAGTTTCTCCAACATCTTCTTTGGTGCAGTAGTTAAGAAAACATGCTCTAGAGACAGACAAATCTATTCCCTGGCTCTGCCTACCACTAGCTATGTTACCCAATTTACTTAGTAACTTGTATTTCAGTTTCCTAGTAAAATAGGCAAAATAATAGCACATACTTGAGAGAGCTGTTGTAAGAATTAGTTATGGTGCATAAAGCACTTAGAACAGTGCCTGGCTATCATCATCATTATTTCAGCCCATGTTTATGTATTTCATGTCACTTATTTTAACTTGAAATTGTTGTAGGTGTCAGTTTGTGTGTTCTTTTTTCAGTCTCTCCTTCACTGCTCTAAAAGTTTCGTGAAGGCAGAAACCATGTTTATGTTTGTCATGTTCATTTTCCTTTCCCCAGTGCTTAAGCACACAGTAGGAGCTCAATAAATACTTGCCAAGTGAATGTATGATAATTTAAGAAAAATTCCCTAAACAAAAAAAGATTCCCAGATCTCAATCAGAAGAACATTTTATTTCAAGATACATTTGCCAAAAACAAAATGCCAGGGCAACGCATACCAAACATACTTCTGTTAGCCTTTTTCTTTTCACTACTGCCTTTGTTTTCTCCAGCTACCTACAACTATATCTACTAAGGGGACCTACCTCTATGTCTAGGCCCAGAGCCCAAGTAAATCATCCAAGCCATAACTAAGGTAAGGTGATTGAGAATTTAGTATAGGGTATGAAAATTATGACGGTACAGACACATTAAATTACTTAAATGTGTTGTGTCAACTGTAAAGACCCTTACCCTGGCATGAAATGTGTTAGAGATGTATTCTGGGTAACTAAGTCATAGATTTTCTTCATTGTACCTTCTGTTATAAACAGATCTCCATCTAATAGGACTCCATCTGTGCTTATTGCCTGGAATCTTCTGCTAATGTGTCCTGTCCTCTTCTTCCTTGAAACATATTGGAACTTCATTTATTACTTGGACACAATGCCTTGAGCATCCAGCTGCCATTACTGATATCAGCCTCCTCTGACTTCCATTATCTCAGGTCTCAGTGCTGCTACCCATTCTCAGCCCTAACTCCTAAACTTGCTCTATTATACTGTTTTGGTGTATGTTGTACTGGAATTGGATTTGTGTAAAAATTAGAAGAAGGTAGAGGAAACCAACTTAATTTGTCATTTCTGAGTAAACCACAAATCACAAAAAATGTTATTTAGTTACTAACCTGTTCAAAACCTTTGGTGATATGACTGACATCCAGTATAAGATCCTAAACATTTGTTCCAGCCATCAAGGTTCTGCACAATAGTCTCTACCGACCTTTTCAACATCAATTCTCATTACTCCATTGTACAAAGCTTCTGTAAGATCCAAGGATAGAGCTTTCTCTTTGTTAGTAGCAGCCTGGCATGAATTGTTTCTGGCACATTGTGGAGCTCAGTAAATATAGAAGGTAAAAATTACTGAGGTTTTTTTGGGTGCCACACATGTAAAATATGAAGTGTTTTAAGATGCTATCTCACTTTACAGGTATTATCTCATGTAATTCCCCAACTTTATGAAATAAATATTATATTAATTTGTGCAAGTTCACTCAATTCAACTAGGGAAATGGTAGAACTAGGACTTGAACCCAGATCTATTTAGCTTAAGAGCTTGTGCCATTAAAAACTACACATCACTTCAATGGTGTTTGTAAAATAAATACTTGAGCCGGACTGTACTCTTTGTTGTTTCCCTAAAGCAATGAAGTTGCTGAAGCTTATGTGCCTTTACAAATACCCTTTCCCTCACCTGAAAGACTTTACCACAGCTTCTAGGTGCTCAGTCACCATTTCGACTTAGGCAATATTAATGATAAGCACTACTTCTCTGACACCTAATAAATGCCTCCTAGTATTTTTAGTTCTCCATTTATGATACTCACAACTAGATTATAAGCCTTCAGAGGACAAAATTCACATTTTACACTGCTATTTACTCTCAGTCTTATGCATCAAGTATAAGCACTTAGATCCATTAAGTAATATTTCCTGATGGTGATGGAAATGAAGACAAAGAATAAACTGAAGTTAAGTTCTTTTTTTTAAGTAGGCATCACACCCCCCCCATAGAGCCCAACATGGGGCTCCAACTCATGACCCTGAGATCAAGACCTGAGCTGAGATCAAGAGTCAGACGCTCAATTGACTGAGCCAACCAGATGTTCCAAGGTTCATTTTTAATTACAATAGGCAAGAAACCTATATTACATAAGGATGTATTAAAACATAAAAATGTGCAAATATTAGTTAGTGGGATGAGAAATTGAAGGAGCAAGGGGAAAATGATAGTCATCATACTAATTATCATCCTTACAAGTAAATTTGTTTCAGAGGTTGAATTATCTTGCTTGCTATTTCTGCCATCTATTTTGCACCAATCTATTGGAAGTTCCAGAAATCAGAAATTAGTTGCCTAGGCTGGACATAGTTATTTTGCATCTATGGAGTAATTTACATTTATAAAACTGCTTTATGATTATTATAATGTTCACTGGAGATCAAACAAGACTGAACAGGAATCCAAGGAGGGTCTTCAAAGGCTTCCTGATGACCAGGAACTGCCTCTAGTAAGAAATTTTTGGTTAAATTCTATGTAGATCTCTTTTTCTCAAGAGAGGATCAGATTTCATTGATCTCAATGTTCCAAAGCTGTTCATGAACCCTGCTGTTCTGGATCTGTAACAGCTATTTATTTCTCATGGAAAAGGGAACTAAATTAAGCATCTTTATTTTACTTTCCTTGGCTAGAAAAATCTAATGCTATATTAGAGCAGGTTAATGGTCCACTAAGTAATATTCAGAGCCATGAGTTATAAAGGAAAGGAGGCCCATGTGTGAATCTCCTGTAATGTGCAAGTAAAGAAGTAAAATTCAGAGTTGTGAATTCTCTTCTGACTCTTGTAGGTGTTTACCTTTGCTGGGGTTTTAATCTGTTGATTTCACTGACCATAAGATCAAGTATGGTGCTATATCTATATATCTTTATCTTTCTATTCTCTTTACATTGGGAAGAGGTATCTGTGGAAGATGACTTCATGTACATTAACATTGAAGAGAAACTCTATTTAATTTTTCCCCTCAGATAGCTCTGATCTCTTCTATGGAGCATGCAATTTGATTACCTTGCTAGTGTTCACTTGTATTGCATGACTAACAAAACTATTAATAGCTGTAAAATTATTCAGGTCCTTAAAGGTGCAGTCACTATGCTTTTCTCAAGGGCCTCTCACAGCAACAGATTCTAGGCTGATTAGAAGTTGGTCACCAATTTTAATTTTAAATGTATTTCCATCAACTTAATTAAGCCCACTTTTGCTCTCCTTAAATGGCATCAAGAATCATAAAGGCTTTCCTGTCTCTCCCCCCACATCCTCTGTGGTTGGAAGAAATAAAGCCCAGCTTTTCTTGCTTTTCATCTTTACCTTTTCTTTTTGAATGACCCTGCTCTTGACCCTGAGCATACAGTCTGAAAGCTGGATGCAGGTGGAGTGTGGGGAGGATGTTCTGGAGCTCAGCAGATGGATCCCAAGAGCACAATGGCTTACCAGCCCTCCTGTGATTGTTGCCAAAATGCCTTCCTGTTTTCAAAAGTATCTTGTCCTCTGTTCCTTTGTTTTGCTTTGCTAGAAGACTGCAGTTCTGATTTTGCTAGGAGCCAAATCTGCTGTTTGGAAATGCAGCTGCTTGCTTTGGTGGGTGGCTTGAAAGAGAATTTTTCTACTCTCCTTTCCCAACCTCCTTCCCACCTCACCCTCATGTGAACTCCACTGGCTGGCTCATCATCTCACGAAGCATTGATTTCAGAAGCTGACTATTTGCTTTTGATTGTTTGGCTGGGGCTGCAACAAAGTCATTGATAGATCTCATTTAGAGCTATCATCCTGTCTACTGTTTTTGGTCAGCCTTCCAGAACTGATTGCCTGTTCCACCAAATGAAACTGCACAGCCAGTGAGGCTTTCTCAACTTCCACCTTTTCCCAGGGCAGAGAACACGCAGAACTGCATGAGCCTCAAGCTGGGCCTGCTCCTCTCTAAGACTGTTAGTTCTCTTACCAATCCATCATTAGGCATGAGACTTAATTTGATTACTGCTGTCTAGGCTGTTATCCCTGAGTAGATATTGCTTGGTGTTGATGTTGCTGCATTTTGTGATCTTTGCTAACAGAAACCAGCCAAGCTCAGCCCAGCTGGTGTCTCCTGTGATATAAGACACTCTCTTTCCCTACTCTCTTTAATTCCCAGCTTTTGGAAGAAAGGTCATTGGTTCTCTATGGCCATTCTGGCCCCAGCTGCAGGCAACAGACACACATTTATATGCTTTCATTCCCTAAGTCCAGTGCACCAATATGCAAACTGTTGGAGCCCAAATCAAGATACTTTCTCAGCTGGCAAACCATGTTTTCTTCTCATTCAAAAAAGGTACATAACTTCTCTGTTGCTAAAATGATTTTTCTGTCATTTCTGCTCTATGTATCCCTTTTGTGGTGCTCTCTCTGCCTCCTTCTGGGATCTACTTTTTCCAGTTTACTCTCCACTGCCCCAGGGCTTGTTAATCTGAACAAATATTATGCATTGTGCTGTTAGTGGCTTACATGACATGCCTTTGGTACTTACATTGCTAGCCCAGGTAATGTAACTGCATCCATCAAACTGGTAGTTGTTCATGTTTAATAGTTTTCTTTGTTTCATTTTTAAATTGACATTAACCAACTAGTAAGTTTTCCTAGTTCAGTGAAAAATTAGTCAGTGGAGCAGTTAGAACTCCCATGGAGCTACACAAGGCCTCTCCTGAGTTCTGAGAGAATCTTTGGAGGAATTAAGAACAACTTAGGCCTTGTCTGGTCACCTAGAGCTAAAGAGTATAAAACAGGTTTCGTGTCCTCACTGAGATCATCTTTGGCCCACGATACCTACAGAAGCCCAGGAAGTTGGCTTATCGGACTGACTTTTGTGTTCCTCTCCTTACCAATTCTCTGGCTATTATTGTCTATTTGAACTTAATGCAAAAGGGTGCTATAGCACGGAATTTACACACTCACTCCAGGTCTATCACCATATATCTCTAAGCCTTGAAAGATCTGGTTTGTTTCCAGTCCTGTGTACATGTACAGAATGAACTGAACCTCCATTAAGACCAGACAACTAGTCTGTTTGTTTTGTTTGTTTGTTTGTTTGTTTGTTTGTTGTTTTTTGGAAAACATCTTCAAGACATATCCTGTAGGGCTGTTATGTTGGTCAGAGGTCTTTCAGCAACCTCAGCCATTCTTTCCAGTGATATTTCTGCCTCTTTATTTTTATTTATTTTTTATTTTTTTGGCCTTTTCTGCTTCCACACTCCAGAAAGAACAGAAGAGACTACTAGAGAAATCTAGGCTGAGAGTCAAAAGCCAAGGCCCTGCCTGGAGCTCTAATCTGAGGGAGTTACACATGGTACAAGGAATTCTTCAGATCCACCTAATAGGTTGCAGCCTTAGAGTTT
>NW_027530402.1:90882-93954 GCF_008692635.1 Crocuta crocuta | reverse complement strand
GCGGGGGAGGGTAACAGTACAAAAAAATTTTGAATTGCCCTAAATGAGTGCACCCATAGTCTGTATATTTACAGTTCTCTTTGTCTGTCTGTCTTTCTCTCTCTTTAGCATTCAGTTCGTATTTCAATTGTTTTTTGAGGTCTCTTATTTGGTGATAGTTTTTTTCTGAAGATGTCAAGAAAGCATTTCGCCTAGGGGGGTGTGTGTGTGTGGAATGTCACTCTTACACTCCTCCTTGGGAAGAGAGAGACAGCAGTGGGAAGGCTGGGCATGATCTGATCAGAGTGCCTTTGAAAGGAGAGCTCTTTGTTTTCAAAGGTCATGGTGGGAAACAATAACAGTTGGTATGAGTTTGCACCTAGGAAGATAGTGTTTGGGATCCACTTGGAGAGAATTCACATGAAAAGGTTGAGGCGATAATGCTGGGAGCCCAAATGGTGCTGTCAAAACATCACAGGTAGTCACTGCAGGGTAGTACAGAAGGTGTTAGAGAGTGGTGTCATTTATTGAAATGTATCTGCTGATTTAACCTTTGCTAATTAAATGGTCCCCATGATGTGTGTTTATTTGGGGATAGTTATGAGTTTTGCAGCAGCATGTGTTTGGCACTGTGGAAAGTGCCATTTCTAAAGAGAGGAGGTAAACATGGAAGGGGCTTGGACATAATTTGTTCAGGAATACTGGCCTTGTAAAAATGGGAAGAGTTGGAATGAATAATAGCTTTCTGTCCCTTTTTTACCACTGTTCCCTAACTCTCTTATGTTTCTTGGAAAAAGCAGACGACAGGGCCATGGTGAACAATTTTAGCTCTTAAAGAGTACTTTCTCTTTGTGTTTTTTTTTTTTTTTTGTTACAGCTCTCAGAGTGTCACTCTGATCCTATGTCACAGGGTGGGAATGGGAATGGGGCTTGGGAGGAAGAAGAAAGAAAAAGTGCAAGAGACTTCAAAGACTTTTCTTGACCCCTTCCCAAATCTTCTTGGTATTTCATAAGGATCAGAAACTGCATCCACTATGGTGGATATTGCATCCCTCCCTTGCGTAGCAGGTCTTCATCTATGGTTGTTGCTTTTAATGACTTCCCTTGTGATGCCTGGGACAGTGTGTGTGCATGTGCGTGGACGTGTGTGTGTGTGTGTGTGTGTGTGTATAGTGGGGTGGGGACACTAACTAGAAATTGGGCAATCACTTTGGGCATAAAGGAACAGAATTTTAGGGAGCCATCAACATGATATACCTCATTCTAGTTCCTCTTCTAGAAAATCCATAGTATATAGAATTACATGCTGCTATTAAATTAATCAATGAATTAAAAACTTTACAAGGGCAAGGACCGTTTAAAAAAATTCTCAGTCCCTAACACAATGCTGGGCACACATCCAGCATTTGTTGATTTCATAAGGGATGTGGTTGAGTTTTGTGTAATGAGGTAATCTTGGCAAATCACTGATCTGCTTTGCAACTCTGCTTCCACATCTGCAAAGTCTCTTTACCTCCCAGGGATATCATAAAGATTAAATAAGAAGATGACTTTAATAATGACACTTTCCAGTATTGTGCTGTTTCCTCCATTTTCTTTTTTTCATTTTCTCTACTATAGGGGTTGTAACCTAAGTAAGGAGACCAGATATACAGGCTGAAGAAAGTTTGACTTTGGCTTTTTGTTGTTGTTGTTGTTGTTGTTAAAGTTTTTCTTCCTATGAGAACTTCATCAGGTAGCTGGTCAAATTGGGTAGAATGGTATATACCTGAGATGCAACAAAAGTCAAACTAGTAGATGATCCACATTTTTGCAGCAAAGGCAGAAGGTTGGGTTGAGGAAGTTGCAGGGGGTGGGGAAGGGGACAGAGAAAATGAATTTATGTGATGGCTAATCATTTTGGAGCTTGAAACAAATATTTTAAAAACACGTCTCAGAAAACTCCCTTAAGCTTGTCAGTGATACAGTCTTCATATCTTGGTATCTGAGTATTTACTATAAATTTTAACTTTTTTGAACAAAACCTTTTACTCTATCTTTTTGATATCAGGACAGCAATATTATCCTCACACACTGGCTCAAATCTAAATGTAAGGATATCCTCATTTTGGTCTTCTTCTACTACCATTCAGCATTGTTTCAGTGGTGTGGCTGAAATTTTAAAGATAAAAAAATCTTACTAATTTTAACTCTAGCCTTAGCGACCCAAAGAGCGCTTTGTCCCAGAGAACTGACTCAGGCTGCACAGCATTGTAGTTGGTATCTAGGGCCCCCTGTTCCTCAGCAAAAGTTGGATCAAAAATACTGAGGATGGTCACTAGATGTCCCTCTTGTGTCTCTAAAGAGGCTGAATAGGTGGGGCTCCTTCAGGATTGAAGAGATGCTATGAAAGAGAACTTTCTTTTTGTTTTTATTATCTTCATACAGAACATTTCTTTCCCCCAGAATGTTTTATTAAGTTAATTAATAAACTCCTGATCATGAAGGTGGTTTCAGCTACTCATTTCTTCAATAGCTTTGTTGGAGTATAATAATCAAGAGTGCCTATTAGGAAAAAAAACCCACATTCTGGGAGAAAGTGGTGTTAGGATTATCTGCAGAAACAGACTGGGAGGATGGAAGAGCTATTGTTTTGGAGGGGAGGTGTAAGTATCACTCTGAGCTTTGGGGTGATGGCAAAGAAGGAAAGCAAAGATACACTCCTCTACCTCTTTCATAGCCTGGTTTCCATAAAAGCCATTTAGTATAGCTGGAAGTACTTGGGGTGTTCTGCTTAGAAATGAGAGATGCCTCAAGTGTGAACAGCGAGCTGGAAGCAGGGAACCTGATCTCCTTAGTGAAGAGCATGTTTGTCTTTGCAAATGCAGAACATGTCTTTACAATGTGATTGCAATTACAAAGGTAATAACATTGTACGTGAATTGAATTCCCCTATTTATCCTTAAAAGACAACGTAATATAGACATTCTATTAGTACTCCCCAAGGTAAGAGGTCCGCAGCCTTCTTATCTTGTGTGCATCTTTACAGATGCCAAGGCAAATGTTAATCATTTTACCTGAGTAATTCTTCCATTTCTCATTGCCTGGGGAATT
>NW_027530402.1:88860-90701 GCF_008692635.1 Crocuta crocuta | reverse complement strand
GTTCCTGAAAGCCTTCCCCACAAGGAAGCAGCAGCATCCTTTTTTAACTTAAAGGGGAACAGATCACCTTAAAGTTTACAGCTAAAAGCTTCTAAGCATAGCATGCAAACATTTTAGCATGCTGCTAATTGTTCTGTTTAAATAGTACAAGCAATATTTTAGAAAGCTGCCAAATGCCGATCTCACATCCCGCGATCAGATAGCAAACCCATTTTAAATGCCATTTTAGTCCTTTTTAATTAGACCAAGATGCACTTCAATTCCCACTTGCTGACATCAAAGGTAAATAACTGTGATAAATCAAATGAATCCCTTCCTTCTCTTTGTGGAGCTCTGAGGTGCGCTCTCACTGCCTGCCATATTGTCACTCTCCTCTAGTACTTGCCCAGTTCTGCAACCGGTCTGCAGAAAACCGGGAAGACCACTGGATTCCCTTGCGCCACCACTCTGCTGTCCACCTGTACCTCTAAATAACCAAGATTAAATGATACTCATTAAAGATACTTCGATTTTCTCCCTGATGTTTTGGGCTGAATTGCATCCTAATGTGAAAGAGTGAAAGGATCCTCGTGCCAAAAAAAGACCTGGCTCCCCGCTCCCCTGAGGCACGTCCAGGGGGTTGTAACCTCACTCCTGAAATAATTTCTTTTTGTAGGAGGAAGCTGTCTTCTCCTTCTCCCCCGCTCCTCACCGCCAAGGTAAAGCTGCTAAACTAGCTCCTCTTGGGAGGAGAAATCTTTTTTAAGAGAAGCTCGGTTGCTCTCTGCAAGAAAATGACATTTTTGAGGAAATCTATTATGTTTCCAAATTCCATTTCCCCTTTTCTTGTTTAATGTTTTTTAAAGGGCAAAAGTGAGTCTCATTTTAAGCCCACAAGCTCAGGCCAATGTCGCTGGGCTAATTATGAGTTTGCTCACCCAAGACTCCCAAATATCTGAGACGACTCACTCAGAAGGTAGGTTTACCCTTCCAAGTACTGTGAATTCAGAAGCTGTTCCCCCGCAACCCCTACTCTATGATGAAAAAAAAAACCCGACTTGTTCCACAGGGTGTTTTTGATTCTCCCTGATGGTGACCTTAATTAAGAGCCATAGAACGGGGCGGGGAGGAGTCCCCACCGCTGTCCTCAGGGCACCATAGTTTGGAAGGCAAACGGAGTTTGATGTCAGCCCCAGCCACGCTCGCCTCCCGCTTCTCAGCACTGATAACAGGCCGCAGCCATTGCCACCGCCGTTTGAGAGAGCTGGCAGTCCCCGGGTACTGAGACCTCGCNGCAAGGCGGCGTCCGCTCCACCCGCTCTTCTCCAACGTACGGTTTATTTATAGGGAGCTAAATTCTCCAAAAGGGTGGGGTGAGGGGCGACAAAATTTGTCCTGCCCTCTCCGCGGCTCAGTCCCTGTGACAAAGATCCCATTTGATCAACAAGCAAGAGACAGGAGAGAANCCCAGGCCAAGAGCAGGATGAATGACCACCACCTCGGGGTCGCCTTCTCTTTTCCGTTTTCCTTCCACTACCAGAGAAGAAGGGTCCAGGAAGACAGAGAAACAGACAAAACCCAGGGTGAAGAGACAAAGAGGGAGAGGGGAGGGTGGTGAAGAGAGAGAAAGAATATGAATATTATATTCAAGATATGAACAAATGTAAGGGAACTGAACATGCCGAGAATCAGATCCTCATCTTTTTTGCAATCTACAAACAAGAGAGGCGCGCAGTTCCCGGGGATGCTCAGCTTTATCACCAGCACGCCCTCCTCCCCACTCCACCCAGTCCTCTTGCCCCCGCGTGCTCGCCCGCTGGGCCTCCACAGACTCCCGCCCAGGCTCAGCGGGGCAGGGGCAT
>NW_027530402.1:81941-88840 GCF_008692635.1 Crocuta crocuta | reverse complement strand
CAGCTTGCGCAGACGGCAGCACAGCTCCAGCACACCATGCCGGACTTGTCCGGAGGGCAGTGGCACTCGCGTCCCTAGCCTGGCACGGGCCTTTGGCGCGTTGTGCTCCGCGGCATTCCGGCTGAGCGCATTCATCAGAGATTGGAAACCTCCCACCCCTGCTCGCTTACACTCCACATTCACACACCTCGCACCACACGCTCGCTCTTCCTCTCTCTCACGCATTCACAGGGAGCGAGACAGACCTCCCGAGTGCGAGAACGNCCCCCCCCCCGCCTCTCCTGGCCGGTACTGTTGTCGATTTCCCTTCCCTCTTCCCTGTTCCCTGCCCCCCCTCCCTCGCCTCCGGGCCATTGACAAGAATGGGACTTTGATTTTTCTTGGACAAATCTCCATCGTCCAGTTTTCCCAAACTTGACGTGGAGCCTCGGGCTGCGTTGGTAACTTTGATTTCTGAGACGCACACGCCCGCAGTCCAACTGCTCTGTGGAGGGGACTCTGCACCCACCTCCAAGCCTGGACAGACTCGCCCCCCTCCCCCAGTCTTCTGAAGCCAACCTCAGTGAGAGGAAGCGGGCTCTAGTCTCAGCAGCCTCCCTCTCTCCCCTCCCCCTTCTTCTGCCAGCCCTGGTATCGCCATCCCTTTCAGCTGGATACCCGGGAGCCTCCAGCGCTTGACAGCAACTCTAAGTCCCACCTTTGATCATTCTCTCTCCNTGAGAAGCTGCACCCCCACCCCTCTCCCCGTCTTGGCCCCAGGTGCGGTCCAGACTCAGCCTCCCGTCAACCAGGCAGCTCAGACCGCGTCCGACCTGCAGCCCTGCGCCGCTTCANGTGACTCCTCCCTCGGCCTCCGGGGCCGCGGGGCGCGCGCAACAGGCGGCCCGAGTCAGCGGGAAGCTGGAGCGCCGGCGGCGTAGGCCTCGGAGGGGTGTGGAGAGGCGAGGCCAGGCAGAGCCCCGCGCAGCCATGGAGTCTCTCCTGCTGCCGGTGTTGCTGCTGTTGGCAGTACTGTGGACACAGGCAGCCGCCCTCATTAACCTCAAGTACTCGGTAGAAGAGGAACAGCGCGCCGGGACGGTGATCGCCAACGTGGCCAAGGACGCGCGAGAGGCAGGCTTCGCTCTGGATCCACGGCAGGCCTCTGCCTTTCGTGTGGTGTCCAACTCAGCTCCGCACCTGGTGGACATTAACCCCAGTTCAGGCCTGCTTGTCACCAAGCAGAAGATCGACCGCGACCTGCTGTGCCGCCAGAGCCCCAAGTGCATCATCTCCCTTGAGGTCATGTCCAGCTCAATGGAGATATGTGTGATTAAGGTGGAGATCAAGGACCTGAACGACAATGCGCCCAGCTTCCCAGCGGCACAAATCGAGCTGGAGATCTCAGAGGCGGCTAGCCCTGGCACGCGCATCCCGCTGGACAGCGCCTATGACCCGGATTCTGGCAGCTTTGGTGTGCAGAAGTATGAGCTCACGCCTAATGAGCTGTTTGGCCTGGAGATCAAGACGCGTGGCGATGGCTCAAGATTTGCAGAACTTGTGGTGGAGAAGAGTCTGGATCGCGAGACACAGTCGCACTACAGCTTTCGCATTACTGCACTCGACGGTGGCGACCCACCGCACCTGGGCACTGTTGGCCTCAGCATCAAGGTGACCGATTCCAATGACAACAACCCGGTGTTTGGCGAGTCCACCTATGCAGTGAGCGTGCCAGAGAACTCGCCTCCCAATACACCGGTAATCCGCCTCAATGCCAGCGACCCAGATGAAGGTACCAATGGCCAGGTGGTCTACTCCTTCTATGGCTATGTCAACGACCGCACACGTGAGCTTTTCCAGATAGACCCGCACAGTGGCCTGGTCACAGTCACCGGTGCCCTAGACTATGAAGAGGGCCACGTGTACGAACTGGACGTGCAGGCTAAGGACTTGGGGCCCAACTCCATCCCTGCACACTGCAAGGTAACCGTCAGCGTTCTGGATACCAATGACAACCCGCCGGTCATCAACCTGCTGTCAGTTAACAGCGAGCTTGTGGAGGTAAGCGAGAGCGCCCCCCCGGGCTACGTGATTGCGCTGGTGCGGGTGTCTGATAGGGACTCTGGCCTCAATGGGCGCGTGCAGTGCCGTTTGCTGGGCAACGTGCCCTTTCGACTGCAGGAGTATGAAAGTTTCTCTACTATTCTGGTGGACGGACGGCTGGACCGTGAGCAGCATGACCAGTACAACCTCACGATCCAGGCGCGTGACAGCGGTGTGCCCATGCTGCAGAGTGCTAAGTCCTTTACAGTTAGAATAACCGACGAGAATGACAACCACCCGCACTTCTCCAAGCCCTACTACCAGGTCATTGTGCAGGAGAACAACACGCCCGGCGCCTACCTGCTTTCTGTGTCAGCCCGAGACCCGGATCTGGGTCTCAATGGTAGTGTCTCCTACCAGATCGTGCCGTCGCAGGTGCGGGACATGCCTGTCTTCACCTATGTCTCTATCAACCCCAACTCGGGGGACATATACGCGCTTCGATCCTTCAACCACGAGCAGACCAAGGCATTCGAATTCAAGGTGCTGGCCAAGGATGGCGGCCTGCCCTCGCTGCAGAGTAATGCCACGGTTCGGGTCATCATCCTCGACGTCAATGATAATACACCCGTCATCACGGCCCCACCCCTGATCAATGGCACTGCCGAGGTTTACATCCCCCGCAACTCTGTCATAGGCTACCTGGTGACAGTAGTCAAAGCAGACGACTACGATGAGGGCGAGAACGGCCGGGTCACCTACGACATGACTGAGGGCGACCGTGGCTTCTTTGAAATAGATCAGGTCAATGGTGAAGTCAGAACCACTCGCACCTTTAGTGAGAGCTCAAAGGCTTCTTATGAGCTTATTGTGGTGGCCCACGACCATGGTAAGACATCTCTCTCTGCCTCTGCACTTGTCCTAATCTACCTGTCCCCTGCTCTGGACGCCCAAGAATCAATGGGATCCGTGAACTTGTCCCTGATTTTCATTATTGCCCTGGGCTCCATTGCGGGCATCCTCTTTGTCACTATGATCTTCGTGGCGATCAAGTGCAAGCGAGACAACAAAGAGATCCGGACTTACAACTGCAGGTAGAGCCAACTTTTTTTGTTTCCTTTGTGTTGAATGAAGAAGGTGTATCTGTCTCTGTGTGAAAATCCCTGTGCTTTTGTTTCCTACTTAAATGCATGCTCTGTACATGTTGTGCTTCTTTTTGGAGGGGGGAAGTCTGTGGCAGTCCAAGTTGATCAATTCTTTTGATCTGACAGTTTGCTGGAAGACAATCATTTACTGTTCTAGTGGATTCTGTCACACAATGATGATGAGCAGAAAAGCAATTATCATTTTAAAATTTCCACAGCTGTCTCCACGAAGTTATGGTAGGAAAAAAATGAGGGGGAGATAGAGATGAGACAGAGAGAGAGAGAGAGAGAGAGAGAGAGAGAGTTAATTTACAGCAGAACCACCAATTCCCACAACTTGATTTCAGGGGCACAGTGGTTTGAGGACAGATATATTTGAAAGGAGAAGGAATGCTGGCAGTTGCCTTGTCGTGTTGTAAGGATGAACTGAAGAGAGCCGGTGACTGTCTAAGGTAGGAAACAGTTGAGGGAAGAGAGAACAGGAATGTGTGGGGAAGCAAGTGACTAGTGTTTTTTAAAAATGTGTTCTTGGCTTGTTTTGTATCCATTCTCCAAACATCTGGCTATGTAAGGTGAAATTCTACCAGCTATTTATGTTTTCAAATATCTGCTTGGTTGGTGGGATAGAGACCTAATATCCCAGTGGGGGGTAAGACTTTGCTTCCAGATGTTGTAGTAAAAATAGCAATCTTCTAGAGTTGATGGTGCTTTTCTCTAATGTGGGACTCTGCTGTAGCATTAAGGTCTGGTCCCTACCAGTGGATGTCACTGTGGGCTATGGTGTTACAGTTTCTCTTGAAGTGTATGCAGGGTGTATGTGTGTATGTGTGAGAGAGAGACAGAGACAGAGAGAGAGAATATGAGAATAGAAATACAGAAACTGGAATGACAAGTAGTATTAAAATTTTTTCTGATAAACACATTACAGGGTCTTGTTGAGGCCCTTCCTTACAATTGGATAGAACAAATAAATATTTCTAGAATCAATTTCGGATAATACATGTAATTTTTTTCCAGCAGTGTCTCATCGAAATGGTTGAAAAAAAAAAAGAAGTTGTTTATTTAGTTTGCTGAAATTGAATGATGCTGCTGTTTCCACCAAGGTGTGTGTGTGCTTTCAACACACCTACACATCTAGTGTGTCTTTTGTGCCATCTGTGCTTGCATGTTAATCAGTCAAAATATGTTCCTATAGGTCCAATTTGTATTTGACACCATCTGAAATGCACACTTTTGTGAATCAGAGCCCCCTGAATATGTAACAGCCATGCAATTATTGTTTCCCTTTTACTATTCTCTGCATTACACAAGTTAGTAGACAAATGCTAACCACACATGAATATCAATCAGGTGCCATAAAAGAGCAGCTGCAATGCCTCATAAATGCTTTAATCCTGTTACTAGTGAAATGGCCATGACTTTTCTTTCCTTCAGCTCTGAGTCATTTCAGATGGGAGAAATGGAAATTAATATTGCTCTTACCTTTGAAATCTGTGACTTCTAGTCGTGATTTTTATAGTAGAAAAATGTGGGGTCTGTAAGATTTTATTTATATGGAGATAATTAGAGAGTGGGCTCCTTTTAAGCCATTTCTTTAGCATAAAGTAAATGTATAAGACCCTTTACTTGATAAAAAATCATCTTGAAATAAAGATAGTGAAGGCTTTGCCACCTCTTGGTAATGTATGACTAGAAGTGAGAGCTCTTTCTGAGAGCTTCCAAAGGAGGTCATTAAACAGGGAGGAGGGCATTTGAAATTTTAAAAAAAGAAAGAAAAAAGAAAATCTCAATTCTCTTCAACTTCACTCACATGTGTATTTTGTAAAGAGCTCTGTTCCCTGTGTAAGTTTGGGATTAATGAAGTACAGTTTAATTAAATAATTGGTCAATACAGAAAGGGCTTTGCAGTGAATGCCTCAGCCAAGTAATTGGATGGGGCGTTGCCAAACTTACCCATCATGGGTAAACAAAATCATTAAAACTTCCCATTGATTCTGTAAACAGTTTAAAAAAGAAAATAAAGCCTAGTCCTGGGGTCTTTGGGATTTAATCTGCTCTCAAACTCCAGTAGCATCAGCTTGCTATCAAGGCAGGTCTGCCTGAGCACCCAGTGAAAGGGTGAGAGGAACACAACTGCTCTAGAAAGATCATGGGGACAGAGTAAGAATTTGCCTCTGGAAATATGCAATCTGTATGCTCAGACTTTTCAGAAACCTAAAGTTCAAGAGCTTGTCTTGCCATGTATTAAGCAGAGGTTTCTTTTTCTCAGCCTCTTCTGAGCCTCTTCCCCAAATGCATTCATTTAAGAGACTTGTGAGGTGATCTGCAATTGCTGCTGAATTGGGCTCCCTTTTTTTAATTCAATAATTAGCTTTGTTGAGTGAGAATGCAGTTTCTCTTGTGAAATCAACCCTCTATTATTTATTAACCCTATTGTTTTGTTGATTATTGTCCAGAAATGGAATTTTCAAACAATAGGGTGAATCATTATGTGCAAAGTAATAAATGACTTTGAATATCTGGCTACATTTTAATGTATTCCTTTTTACAAGTGTCTTAATGCTTGGTGTCTTTGGTGCACGTTGCTGGATCTGTGTCAGTGTTAATTAAATTGAGCTCTTTATGTTCCAGTTGCAGTGCAGCTGCTTGTAGGTACACCTGAATGGAGAAGGATGCTGAATGCACTAACCTTTAAATTACTTTGCAGTAATTGTTTAACCATCACTTGTCTCCTCGGCTGTTTTATAAAAGGACAAAACAGCAAGTGTCTGCATTGCATCTCGGTTTCTCCCATTAGCAAGGAGCAAGACAAAAAGGCAGAGGAGAAAGTGAGCCTGAGGGGAGAGAGGTAAAAAGCATTTCCCCTCATTCAAATGGGTTTGGCTATCAGATTTCTCCAGGAGAGAAGGGGATGGGGTAGGGAGTAGAAGGGAGCAGGGCTAGGGCAGAGGGATGGAAGGTGTGGAAGAGAAAAGCTGAGGACATGTCAAAGAATGGGGTCTGATCTCCTAACCCAGTCCAAAACTGATCAGGTCAATCAAAGACAAACCTGGCTGAGAGTATTCCCCACATGGAAAATGCCTAGAGGCACTGGAAAGGGGGTTATTTTTTATTTCCTTCTATCTCCTCTTCTGTTAAATTAAGACTTCCTTCTTATTTCACCCAGGGGTTTCTTTGGGTTCTAAGGGAGCTCCAGATTTGAGCATTTTCATGCTTTCGTTTTCATAGGCTCAACTTTCCATGCTCTCCCCTCCTTGCTAAATAGCCACTCACAATGAGGAATTCCACATCCAAAGTATAGAAACATATTTTGAGGTGGTGGAGTGGGAAGTGGGTCTGCTTTATATGAAAACTGTATGGTCCTTAGTTTGTTTTCACATGTAAAAAGCACAGGGAGAAGCCTGATGATGTAATGCACCAGGATATGCTGGAGAGGAGATGGGGTGCAACTCTGTGGGGTGCCTAATATTTATTAATCAACACATGGTTCTGGAGGGCATTAGCAATATATGTTGTCTTTTTTTGGTCATATAGAATCGCTGAGTACTCCTATGGGCATCAAAAGAAATCAAGCAAGAAGAAAAAAATCAGTAAGAATGACATTCGTCTGGTACCCCGGGATGTGGAGGAGACTGACAAAATGAACGTTGTCAGTTGCTCCTCCCTGACCTCCTCCCTCAACTATTTCGACTACCACCAGCAGACACTTCCCCTGGGCTGCCTCCGCTCTGA
>NW_027530402.1:77317-81836 GCF_008692635.1 Crocuta crocuta | reverse complement strand
CGCAATACCAGCGCCAACCACATCTATCATCACTCTTTCAACAGCCAAGGCCCTCAGCAGCCAGACTTGATCATCAATGGTGTGCCTCTGCCTGAGGTGAGTGCAGCTAAACAGCTCCGTGAGGTCCTCCCAGATCTCTTTCCTTGCTGCTTGCTGACAGAATAGGCCTCTATGCTGGAGAATTCCCTAGCAGGGTTGGAGAGAACTTCTCTGCCTAAGCCCATTTCTGTGGTCAGGATTTGCTACCAGGCTCTCTTGTCTCAAAGGGTAGCTAGCCCTTTGTATGGGTGGATGTTGGGAGTGGGAGCTCCAGAGGTCTGAGCATTTGAAATCTCTATATGGTATTCTGGCATAATATGAATTTGCTCCACCTGTTGCATATAAGGTATGTTTGCCAGCCAGTGGCAGTAACATTAAAGTGGCTGAGAAAGAATCAACAAGTAGTGTTAAAGATAGGTGAACCTTAGAATGCTACGGGACAAGTTTCCAGCGTGAGGTGATTCGGCCTCCTGAAGCCCCCTTTTGCTTTTGCTTTGGCCATATACGTGCTTTGCCAAGAATATGGATGGGCTGCTTAAAAGGAGTAGCCCTTTTAAGGTACTTACAGTGTAACTGTAAGGTAGTTCTTACAGTGACGTTCGACAAATGAGGTAGGGGAATGGTCACTAATAATGAAAATTTATTTCTGAAATTTATGAAATTATGATTAGAAATAGCTCTGTTTCCCTTTACCAGGTGTGAATGTTTTCAAATGGAAACATTTTTAAAAACATTATGTGGCCCGATGTTTGCTGGCTATTGAAATATTTCAGGGTAGTAGGGTGATGACATGGATGATGGTTATCATCTGGTGGTTGGCTAGGTGGAGGGCTAAAAGTTCTTAAGTTGATTTCATTTTTCTATGAATTGCTTAAGTCTCTCTTTGGTTGGAAATCTGATGCACTAGGAGGCATATGTCCTCTTCCAGGCCACTAATGAAAGGAATACTGTATATTTGAAGAACGCTTCCACATATTTTGAAGCATCTATATGACCACTGTCTCCTTTGATCCTTGTAGATAGTTATCTTGAAAGATTTCCCATCAGTAGACAGTGAAACAGAAGCCCAGAGATGGGAAGGGAGATGGTAAGGAGTCACAGAGCAGGAGAGAGAGGGAGGGAAAGGGAGAGAGAGACAAGAGACTAGGTATCAGGGCTCTATGACTCTCTGGCAAGTGCTGTTTCAGTGACACCTTCCTGCCTGGGAAATAATTCAGCCTGATATACTTAGGCTATGATACATATAAAATGGCCTTATAATATTTGTATCAATTTCATAGGGCAAAGGGTTTTAGAACTTCTTGAATCAATTGTTTTTACTAGTTTTCTGAAGAATAATTCTCATCAGAATTAATTGGACCAAACAGCAGTGCTTTTAATGAGAAACTGATATTCTGCAAGTAACAAACCACCAATATTTTCAATCTATAAGTCTATAAATAAGGATTTATTGAAAATCCAGTATCATGGTAGATAGGCTCAGTTATAATTATGGATTTCAGTATATACTACTAGGAGCTAGAAGTCTATACTTTTTGGAGGACTATTTGTGGAGTTCAGCAATGGAGAGGGAGAAGTAGTGCTATGTAGTGGAATCAGGTAGATCATGATTTTGAATCTCATATGGGATCCATCTGAGTCTCTCTTCCCTCATCTACAAAATGGACATATCTACCATACAGCATTGGTCTAAGGAATAATATGACATTGTGAAATATAAAAGGTATGACACATACATGTTCCTTGAATCATAGATGTCTTCATTAGGCAATAATTGGAGAATCATTTATTATGGCCTGCACACGTGAGCATGACCCCACAGACACTGTAACTAAAGAGGAATTTAAGTTGGCTTTATATAGATAACACCTACAAAGTGGTGTGGTTGGAGTATTCATATTGGATATTAAACAATGAAGGTAAAAGGTGGCAAGGTTGTCGGTGCAGGTGCTGACTCCTATTGCTTGTGGAGACAGACAAAAAATAATCATCTGAGGGCTTGGTGATTAATTATGTAATCAATTCAAGGCACTAGAGAAATGTAAGCACTGGTGCTTATGAGATACTTAGAGGGGGCAGGAGACATATGATGATGTCTTCATGGTTTACCTAAAATCTTGGTGTTCTTTTTGATTCTCTTATGGGCATAATGAGACAAAATACTACTTCAGTTATTTAGAAAAGCCATTGAAAGTCTGAATTCTGATCCTATCCCCAACTCACAAAGCCACATGCTCTCCTTATTTAACAAAATCACACAGATGTAATATTTGGGACTAGTCAAGGGCCATGGCAGTGTGTACTAGACACAGTGAGGTTAAGTGTGTATTTCTAATATGCAGTCCTGGAAAGTTCAATTGACAAACCCATCCATAGAGGAGAGACTCTCTCACAGCTGAGGATGAATCAGACCATTTAACTTGGATCTGCCACAAAGTAATGCATGGGGAAAATGACACTTCTCCTTTTATTTTCATACCAGAAGCCCCTGAATATGGACTAGGTAGAATACTTAGGTACAGTGAAATTTACTGAAGAGCAAGAATGATTGATGCATACATTTAACTAATATTTGTTGAAGGTCCACTTTTTTTTTCTCTAGGCTCTGGTGTTATAGAAGTGAAAAAGATGTTCTCTTGTCTCAAGGAATGCATGTTCTAATAGATGGGACAAGCAAGCAAATAGGTGATTTGCAGTATGGAATGATTAATGCTACTATCTAATTCAATGGGATATTCTCCATTCCTGGGATAGTAATATTCTGATATATTTCCTACCTTCTCTTTATAATTTCTGATTAATTAATCCATCCAAGGAACCACCATCTATTAAGGAGTTATAGCACAGAGTGATAAGTGCTACAATGTGAAAAATATGAGATTCTATGGAAATTTTTGCATTAAATCTTAGGTCAATTACATTTTTCTTTACATTATTTCATTAAACCCTTCTTTTATTTGATCATTAATTAAACCCAATAACATTTATTGTACACTTAGAATGTGCTAGACACTGTACTACTTGCCCAGGATACAAAAATAAAACACTTGATCCTTGACTCAGGGGAGTTTACAGGGAGACAGACAAGTAAACAGGTCAATTCAATTCAGGATAACACTTCTTTCCTGAACATATGTTACGTTATTACTCCCCAGACTGGGACCAAAGCACTGCACATTAGGTTTCTCTGCTGGGCTACCTTGTGACAAACCTACTCCCTTCATTAGCTGTAGTTGGTTATACGGCTTACATAGACATTGTAGAGGAGTCAAAACTTCTTCCCTTTCAGCAAGCACTCCATCACACCTTATCACCATGACATTAAATCAAATAAAGCAGTAAGTATTATTAAAGAATCCACTATGTGCTCAGCTGTGTGGCAGGTACCATGGGGATCCCAAATAAATATGAGGTGTAGCATCTGCCCTCAGAGAGTTCAGTCTGGCTGAGTAGCTGAGATCACCCAGTGATTTCCCTGTAAGTAATACAAGAGAGTTCTAACCACATACTACTTCGTAGACTTCTTAGTTGTCCTCTTCTCCTTCTTCCTTGGCAGCCCTGCCATCATTTATAGGTAGACTTATTGTTGAACTCCTAAGGTTTTGTGCTGATTTAAGTGTAACTTTTATATCAGTGTGCAAAGCTAGCCACATCCATCTGAGTATTTTTGGCTCTTGCAACCAAAGGGAACATGATATTAAGTGCAGTTAGTGGTAGGTAAGGTAAAAAGAATGGAGCACTGGTCTAGGGAATTGGAACTCAGCCTTTAGTATCACAGAGACCATCTTGCCTAGAATAGCATATCATTATTTACCGGTCTTCTAATGTTGATCAGGAAATCAGCTATGTGGATTTTGTGATTTTGGACACAAATTTGAAGAGGGAAAGTGAAGGATGCTTTTGCTGTTTACAGCAGACTTTTGTAGAGTTAGTGATGTCAGGTAGCTCATACATATTTTAAATTGAAGGGTGAGATTTCCATTTCTTGACATCCTGGTATATTTAGTCCATAGATTTGATATAAGCATAAGTGAATGTATGTGTGATAGGAGGAGAGTGGAAAGAGGGAAAAGAGATTGAAAATGAAAGAGAATGGCGGAGAGAGAATAATAATAGGTTTGCTAGTTTGCTAAGATTTTTTTCTAAAAATATTCTAGCATTTTTAGATTCTCCTTATTATGGCAAATGCTTTTTCTTCCAATCTTATGGAATGGAGGCATGCCTACTGAGTACCTTTGGATGCTGGAAAGTGAAAGTACACCAGTATCCCTGCATTACCCCTTTTGTCACCCAAGCCGTGGTCATTGCTGGAGGGAGAAAATGCAACTCATTTCTTCTATTACTACCTGGAGACTTTGGTGAGACCTCCCTGCCTTTGGGGGTGGGTGGTCAAATGGCCCAGACACCCAGTGTCTTTGGTGAGGTATTTAAAATTTTTGGTTTTCTAATATTGAATATTTCTGAGCTGACAACTCTAAGA
>NW_027530402.1:69809-77066 GCF_008692635.1 Crocuta crocuta | reverse complement strand
TCAGGAAAAGCTTCCAGAATTCTAGTCATATGTGCATAGAGATTTAGATTTTGTTTTCGAACTCAATTTTGAGTTCTCTGTATCTTTCTACTGTTCACTAGCAAACTGTAGCATCCTAAGGGTGACATCCTAATATGGACAGTGGATATGAGACATCCTAAGGGTGTGTGTGTTCTGCTATGACACTGAGAAGTTTCATGAGTAGCAGTGGAAGAGTTTGCAGACTAAGGATGTATGTGGCAAACCAAATTGAATGCTTCCAATTATCTTTTCTTAGTGCCTGTTTTCTTAGTTCAAATAATTAAACTAAAACATCAGTTAGGCTTTGAAGAAAAATAAGAAAAAAGAAATAGCTCAGCATATTTGGTCCCTAAAACAGAGTTTTAAAATTAGAGATTTGCAGAAATTTGAGTGAAACTCTGGATTAATGAACTAAAACAGTAGCCACAAACCTATCAGATGTCAGATTCAGAAGTCACTAGGAAATTAATAGTTATGATGAGGCTAGTTTGGATAGCAAGGACATGATACAAAACACCACCTCCAATTAAAACAAAGCAATAAATTGTTCAGTGAGCATTTTTAATTTTACTTTCCTTGTTATGACAGTGTCTTGGAACCATCTAAGTCTTATCTCTAAAGGGTCAAAAGTAACCCTCAGGTTGTAGAAGGAAACAATGGAAAACAATGCAGCGCACATCTTTTCAAGTGTACTCACTCCAGTTTTCTTTAAAAATCAAAGGCTCTGCTTCTACGAGGAGACATTCTAGGCCATCCACTGCCTACATTGTATCTTCTTGGCCCATTCAGATCTAACAGAGGCAGTACGTTTCCCAGTGGGGATCTGTTTGCAAGATGTGTTCCAGAATAAACCGTTCCACTGTTGTCTCCATGCAACTGCTACAGAACTGAGTTAGTTTACATTAGTATTTGCTAATTTATTATTATCATTCCTTATTGGCAATTAACTGGTTACCTTAGAGATCACCTCTCTCCCCATACACCTTCACTAAAGTTGAGCTCATCCAGAGTACTTGCTAATGATCTTGAGATTTCTCTCCCTTGAGGCCTGGAAGCAGGACATTTTCCATATAGGGCTCTGAGGCTTTGGAATTCTTATTGAGGACCACTTGTTTTGGGTCCTGGTGGCCCTACCTCATTTTTCTTTGATTGTCAGCCAGACTTATAAGGTGGGAAGAGCTTCAGACCTCTCCTTCCCTATCCTTGCCCCAGTTTTTGCTGTGCTTTTGGTATACTGTTCCCAGAGGCTGAAGGGTTGTGGAGGATTGCTTGTTAGGAATTAGAGGGCTAAAAAAGGATGAAGCCACCTCCTGGCAAAGCTGGAGTCTTTCATTGATGGTGCTGCAGTGGATCTGAGGTGGCTGTTTGGAGTTTCAGATGTTGACCCCTCTGCTTGTGTATCGCAGCTTCCAGGGCTTAGGGGAGACCAAGCTTGGCTGGATCGAGTGTCTCAGATGCGGGTAAATGAAACCATTTGTACAGGAGGCCTGCGTGTGAGAGGCGGGAGGCTGGCTCTGGATCGGCCATTTTCCCCTACTGAGAGGAGGCTTGATTTCTTGATGTGTGACTGGCTGGCCTTTAATATGAGCCTCATTACTTCGAACACTTGAGAGGCTTGAAGTGAAAGTCCCAGAGGATCAGTTGTTTGTAGAGGGAAATGCTCTTCAAGTTACATTTCCTTTTTGGCTGTTGTATAGTTACTGAGTGGCTTTTGTGTGGGCTGCATGGCGAGGGTCACTCTGCTAACAGTGGGTATACCCAGGCTGTTAGCGCCTCCCTGTGTCACCCCAGGGAATGGTGAGGAAAGTACTGCAGCTGCCTGGAGAACAGCTTTGTCAACTCCAGTAACTTGGGCTCCCATGTGGAAATCTCATTTGTTATATCATTCAGCATTTTGCTTAAAAATATTAGCTAGAACCACACAGCTCCACAGCACTCCTGAAAGAGAAGTGATAAGGAACCACTATTTTCACTCTATGATCATGAAAATGGAGTTACAGAGAGGACAAATGACTCAACTAGACACACAACATTTGGGGCCAAACCCGACTCCATTTAGCTTGACAGCAGTTTCAAAGTGCTTTCTGTCACAGAACAGATTGGGTGTCATAAGAGGACCTGTGGATGTACATTTGAATGGTAGCTGTGTTCCTGAATAGCTGTGCAGCAAGCGTTTTTGTAAATTAGACCGTTTTAACCACAGTGATGGCATTCCATATTTATAGAAACCCTTTCATAAAGGAAAGAGTCCCATATAATAAACTCCTGACTGAAATTTCCTTTGTTAAGTCTGGATTTTTCACCTATCTTGCTTACGTAAAGTGAGATTCCTCACATTGGCAAGATTTACAAAATTTTTGAAAGATGGGCCAATTCATTATTCTCTTGAATTCTCACTGTTTGGTGAGAATTTCCTGCTTGAATTTCGCTTAATTAAAACATGTAATTATGTAATATTTAAAATATGTGCAGCCTAGAGAAGACAGATACGTATCACCTGGATTTAACAAATGTTACATTTTGGGGTACCTGGGTGACTCACTCGGTTAAGAGTCCAACTTCAGCTCAGGTCATGATCTCATGGTTTGTGGGTTTGAGCCCCTCATCGGGCTCTGTGCTGACAGCTCAGAGCCTAGAGCCTGCTTTGCATTCTGTGTCTCCCTCTCTCTCTGTTTCTCCCTCACTTGCTCTCTGTCTCTCCCTCTCTCAAAAATAAAATAAAAATTAAAAGTAAATATTCCTCTGTGTCTTTTAAAAAATGCTACAGTTCATATTTGTTCCAGATTTTAAAAATTAAAGATTACAGCTACCCCCTTCCCATCCTATTCATCTCCCTCCACTCTTTGTAAATCTGTGTTGGGAAGAACTGCAGCCTATCAGGAATGTTGGTACTTCTTGTCTTAGCTTCCTGAGCAAACTCATAAAAGAGGTGGCTCTCGCTTTGCTGCTTCACGTTCTGAAAACTCGCCAAGTCAGAAACTGCCTCCCAGATTGAGTAGAGCCTGAGAACTACTTTATCAAATGAAAGAACTCTCTGATACTTCCTTTAAATTCGGCTTTAGGGGAAGTAGAATATTACTTTTCAGCAAGAACAAAATGAGAGTGAGAGATTGATAGACAGGTGTTATAGGTAGCTACTTTGAGTTTTAAGTAGACCGTTTGGGATTGGTGTGAAGTCTGCATTCTCCTTGAGCTCAATGTTCATGCACTAGCATCAGGGACTCTTCATGTTAGACGCTTAAGTGCTGCTTTGATGTGCATAGTCTTCGGATGCTCCATTAAGCCTCTGAGTGCCAGAGTGGCCAGTTTTTAACTTCTCCCACTGGGCCCCATCAGGTGTTGTTCTGTGGCAAGCTGTTCTCTCTCAGTCACTGAGACTGGCCTTGGTGGTCTTTGCTTTCTGGATTATTTTCATTTCTGAATCTGATCTTCAGAGCATGAAGGGCACCTCTTCTAGGAATGTGTAGTTTGCTCTTCTGAATAAAATGAATTCTCTGTGTAAGTTGGCAGGAAGATAAATTTAATACAAAGGCCAGATTCTCCCTTTAGGGGAGTGTGTGTGTGTGTGTGTGTGTGTGTGTGTGTGTGTGTGTTAGTGTCTGTGTGTGTGTGTGTGTATGAGAGAGAGAGAGAGAGAGAGAGAGAATGATTTGCTTCTCTCATCCACTTATTCCATCTCTGTGGTGATGGAGTCTTTATAGGATGGGCTGGCCTGATCTTACACATGTCTATGAGCTTAGGCCCTTAGAGTCCCCCTCTCCACTCTTTGACACATTGCTGGTTGCCTTCCTGAGGACAAGTCTAGTCACAACAGGGTGTGATTGGCCCACCAAATGTGAGGCCAGGGCACCCCAATTTGATATAGCCCAGGAACAGATCTCCTGGGGACTATTTTTAATTGAGAGCTCTGAGTAGAAAGCAGCCAAATAATCATTGCTGTGTATGTAACCCAGCTTAAGTAAGTTTTATGGGGAATTTCAATTCCTTGGAAATTATTTTCTGAAGCTCAGTTTCTCTTTTTGTGCCTTTTGAACATAATTCTGTTTCAAACCCTCTTCCTCTTTAGTTCACTTCGCTTGAGGAAATCTTATTTGGGCTGTCTATGTGTACAGGCACTTAGCTATGAAACCATATCTTTACTAAGTGAGTTGTATGATCAGGGATCAGCCTGTATTCAGAGGGACAGGCTTAACCTTTAAGCAAGTCTTTTTTTTTTTTTTTTTAATTTTTACAACTAGAGATGTCTGTAAGCTAGCATTCATATTTGAAACTTGACATGTTTGAGGGATGCAGGGCTCTGAAAATGCAGGTACAAGCAGAGACATCTGGCTATAGGTAATGATGAATGGCTTGTTGGAAGACTAATTTCCTCCTCTGTGCTGCCAGGCAGAGAGGCCCATGGTGAGGACACAGGAGGTACACTGCACTCAGAAGACTAGCATTGACTATGATTTTGCCATACTGGTCATTTCCTTAATTAGTGCATTTCCATTTTCTCAAGTATAGACTTTCCAGTGATGGCATATTCTAATGGCAACATTTGTTTCTAAGACCTTAAGGGAGAGAACATCATGGCATTAGTATTAAATAATGGCTTTTTCATGGAATTTTGCCTGATTTTTTAAAATTGAAAAATAATTTGATAGTTATGGTCCTTTGGAAACAAATCTCAAATGCTACATATGAAACAGCAATTTTCTGTGTGGCTTGTGAGCTTGCTAATGGGATGTATGTCCTTACACCTCTAGGTCACTTTTTAAATTTTGCCTCTACTGGTAATTTCTTTTAGAAATGGAAAAGGTATGTGCTTTGTTACAATAAGAAATACAATAAGGAAATGTCTGAAATGGAAAGTTAAACTGCCTTTGCCCAAACTATACTTTGTAGAGTGACCTGAAAGAGCAAAATTTTATAAAACTAGTAAGTCATAATAACATGGAGCTGGGCACTGTTGGAATGGCACCAGGGGACTCAGTCTTTGCATATCTGATCATCTGGTATCCTCAAGAAGAGATATATTGGAAGGTAGAGAAAAAACCAGAACTGCAAAGTTTTATGGCTGTGTATGGGGCCATATTTGAAGGTATGGGATTGAAGAATGTGTGACATTTGCATTGCCTGTCTCTCCTTACTCTCGGAGCCTAGCAAACTCTAACAGGACAATTATTTCTAATGTATGAGTCACCTGAATCACTGTATTCCCAAAGATAACAATCTAGAAATCTGTAATTCTGCAATAGGGGAGGAGGTCACTAGCAAAACAGATGAAACAGAATTAAAAACCTCATAAAAGAAGAGCTTTAGTTCATTAAAATCTATTATTACTAAGGAAACCACTCCAAGACATGGCGAATTCTGAAAAATCCAAACAGATGCCAAACTGTATCAACCCTGGAACAATTGTGTGAGGAGATTGGGTCAGGATATTCCCAACTTCTTTTGCAACTCTTACTATAATTCTGTGAAGTTTATAGCATTGGGTTGAAGGGCTTTGTACAGCCGACTGCATTAAGGTTTGAGTCCATCTGATCACAACAGCTGCTTTGTAGGTGGTATTGAGGGTAAGGGACTTAGCTATGGCAGGAGACACAATAAATATAAGCTTCTAGCTTTTAAATGAGGGAAACATATTCTGTGTCTAATGTGAGTTGTGTGTGTGTCAAAACTCAGTAGCCTCCCCATTCAAATAAGTCTTCCTGTCCAATGTGAGCTCTGCCATAAAGGCAGCAGTGAGTATACTAACCTTACTTTAGTTGGTCTGTACTTGCTCTAGGGATGTGTAACAGATACACTCCTCTTTCCTGGAAAACTAGAACTTTCAGAACAACACAAATTCACTTAAATATAAATTATGTTCATCATCATGTTACCTAAAATTTCACAGATCTGGAAGTCACCGAGATCTCCTTTTTGAATTACGTATTCTTGAGAACTGCTTTGTATATCATGATAAATTATCTAACCTTTCATAGTGTTTAAGGCCAACATTATGGAAATAAGCAGCCTTTTATTCTATTCTAAGGTCAGTCTAAGCAAATTATGCAGTTTCTAAATGCAATTGCTTGAAGCTTCCACTTTGAAAGTTTTCTCATTTTGATACCTTGCAAGAGAAATATTTTAGCTACTAATTCATGTTTAACAATATATTTCACTGACTGTCATTCTCTTTGTGACATTTGTTGGCATGAGGGGCAGTTCACCATGGCTTTGTTCATTTTGCTGTTTGCTTTGGATAATCAGCAAAGAGCCAGAATTCCATAAAAACATTTTTTTGTTGTTGTTATTTTTAATTTCAGGCCATGAGAGTCTAACTGAGCCCTACAGCATCAATATATATGGGGAATTTGGATGTTTTGCTTGAGAGTCAAAAATGAGGTAGATTTTCTTTTAAAGTAGATTTGATTCCAAAATTATTAAACTATTAAACTTCATGCATGTTGGAGACTGGTTGATGGCATTCAGCAGGATTTGGAGCATTCAGCAGGGTACATACAGCTTTGTCTGTAACAAAGCAATCTATTTCTTGCAGGGGATAAACTTCTATTTTAGGGGAAGGGGAGGTCAGTTGGGGAGCCCTTGGGAAGCTCTGTTTTACTTTGAAGCCCATAAAGAGTATTTTTCAGGGGCTCCTTGAAGGCAGGGCCAATTCTCAACAATTCCTTTGGCATGGCGTCAGGTGATATTAATTAAGTTTTGTAACTCAAGAGTGTCTACAGTGGTTGTTATGCCCTGATCTTAAAGGGTATTCATTTATTCTAGGTGAATCTTACTACTCTATGATAGTTTACCTCCAGACTTTAGTGATTGGACTTTCTGTTTAGTAGCTAGGTTCTTTAAAAAAAATATTTTGGCTTGAAAACATTCACCCATTCATCCATCTACAAATATTTGTAGATCATCCTTTACTGACCAGCTCTGAATTCAGCTCTGAGGGATAGAGACAATATTAGGTACCTACTTTCATAGCTTATATTATTACTAAGGACACAATATGAGAAGTTAAATACATTTAAAAAAACAATGGGGAAAGTATGGATTATTTACTAAATGGTGCTATGTGATTAATTATTGGAAAAAATAGGTTTTTATTTCCCACTGTATGACAAAATAAATTCCACATGGATTAAAGAGTTAAAATTTTAAGATGAAAACTCAAATAATAAAATCAATTGCAAAAGACTTCGGGGGAATAAAAGCAATGGAAATAAACACAAAGAAAAATACCAGCAGCTCTAC
>NW_027530402.1:68824-69369 GCF_008692635.1 Crocuta crocuta | reverse complement strand
TAAGGTGCTATTTAAGCAATGCCTTTAATATATAAAGAGCTCTTACAAATTAATAAATAAGACAAGTACCAAAATATAAAAATTATGCAAAAGACACAAATAGATAATTTATAAATAAACTGTACAAATGACCAGTAGATACAAAATTTTTCAATCTTAGTAACTGAATAATATCAATAGAATGCCATACACTATATATACTTATTAAAAAATGAAACAATACAGGAGCATATAAAATACAAGCTAAAGTCTCCACAACTCTCTCCTTATTAACCCATTACCTTNAAAGAACTTGTATTTATTAATTCTACAAATGTTTATATAGTGTTTACTATGTGCTTGTCAGTGTCCAAGGTGCTGGGGATATACTAGCGAACAAAACAAAGTCCCTGTCTTCATTGAGCTTATAATTTTATGCACACAGACAAGCAATAAATAAATATATAATACGTCATGTGATGATATGGAGAAAAATAAGGAAGGGTAAAGGGTACATGTTCTGTCAGGAATGAGGGGTCTCTAGAAAGGTAAGGAAAGACATCTTG
>NW_027530402.1:68106-68814 GCF_008692635.1 Crocuta crocuta | reverse complement strand
TATAAAAGATGTCTTGTTTTTACTTATAGAATTAAGAAAAAAATTTAAAATTATACTCCACATTGATATGATTATCATACACTGTTACATGGAGTATAATTGATACAATTGAAATTGACATAATTTGTCAATTACAAAGGGAAATTTGTAAATACACATTAAAAGCCCTATAATATCTAGTATTTCTTTTTCTGGAAGTTATCCTAAGGAAATAATTTTAGATTTGCCTAGAAATTCATGTTCAAGGGTGTTAATTTCAGTACAATTTCTACAGCTAAAATATTGAAAATATCCTCAATGTACAAGCACTATCATAATTTTAAATTATGGTGAAGCCATAGGGAAACAGGCAGTCTCATATATTGTTTGTGGGTGTATAAATTGGCACTAGTCTCATGGAAGAAAATTCGATAATATCCCTCAAAACTGCAAACACATATATGTACATTGCTAGAACACTGTGTAGACATTAAAATAATATTTAATGATGCAAGGAAACACTCTTTGCATAACATATATTAATTGAAAATATCAGCAAATGAAACAGCATATACAGGTTGATTCCACTTATTTAAAAATACATATGTGTAGAAAAAAATACCGGAAGGAAAATTACCAAAGTATTAATAGTTTTCACAGGTTTCAGGAAATCAAGTGACTTTTACTTTTGAAACACACTTTTTTAATTTCCCAAATTTTCTATATAGA
>NW_027530402.1:62256-67881 GCF_008692635.1 Crocuta crocuta | reverse complement strand
ACACTACACAGTAAATATTAAGGACCAGAGAGGTGGCATAAAATATAAGTGAATCTGAAGCAGGACTTATCAGTTATGTTCTTTATTTTCAATTTTCAATGAGATCATACCTTCTAAATTTTTCTTACTTTTCCTTTCTTGGAGATTTCTCTCAGATTTACATTTCACATTTAAAAGTAACCTTTTTCTTCATAGTATGCCTTTTAAATATGAGAAATAATATTATGAAAAATAATCTTTCCTTCTTCACTTTTCTTGCCATTATGTATATTCTTAAAGGAGATTTATCTCACCAGTGTTAGACATCTGGTTCACAAATTTTATTTTAGAATAAGAGATTTTATTATTTAAAACATTTTTTAATGTTTTATTTATTTCTGAGAGAGAGAGACAGCGTGAGCAGGGGAGGGTCAGAGAGAGAGGGAAATACAGATACAGAATCTCAAGCAGTCTCCAGGCTCTGAGCTAGCAGTCAGCACAGAGCCCGATGCAGGCTCGAAGCCAGGAACGGAACCATGTGATCATGACCTGAGCCGAAGTCGGATGCTTAACCAACTGAGCCACCCAGGCGCCCCTAGAATGAGAGATTTTAAAATATTGACATTTAGTTATAATCTGTACAGATTTTTAATACTATGAAAATGATATAGGCTTTCTCTAATGGTCACTTTTGTCAAATATATATATATTTTTTCAGTGTCCTTTTAGGACTAAATAGCCAATTTGAGTGAGGATATTTTTAATATTTGATTTCATATTTGAGCTTCTTGAACCTAAGGCATACAATAGCCCCAACAAAGTGGAAAAAAAGGAGGGAGTTAATGAGTTGATCGTCACTGAGATGCTCAAATTTCAAATCCAGCCTTGACTAAATGCACTATTTTTTTCCAACAAAATGGAACGAGTTCAACTTTTCTTTTTCTTTCTTCCTTTTTTTTTTTGCTTTTTAATGTTTTTTGAATTCAATCTTTTTAAAAATATTTTAAATGATTGTTTATTTTTGAGAGAGAGAGGGACAGAGTGTGAGCACGGGGGTCAGAGGGAGAGAGAGACACAGAATCCAAAGCAGACTCCAGGCTCTGAGCTAGCTGTCAGCACACAGCTGGCTTGAACCCAGGAACCATGATATCATGAACTGAGCCGAAGTCGGAGGCTTAACCGACTGAGCCACCCAGACATCCTTGAATTCAATCTTTGTAAGAAAAGTGCATTTAGGGGCACCTGGGTGGCTCAGTCGGTTAAGCGCCTGACTTGGCCCAGGTCATGATCTCACGGTTAGTGGGTTCGAGCCCCATGTCAGGTTCTATGCTGACAGCCAGCTCAGAGCCTGGAGCCTGTTTCAGATTCTGTCTCCGTCTCGCTCTGACCCTCCCCTACTCACGCTGTCTCTCTCTCTCTCAGAAATAAATTTTAAAAAACATTAAAAAAAGAAATGTATATTTATTTGATTGACTCCTCATTTAGTAGCCTAACTTTGTACAGCATAAACAAAAAACCAGAATCCTCTGGGACAGGGATTTAATTCAGTTTAATTGATGGCGGTGTAAACGTCTCATATAGTAAGTACTGCAATTCAATGCAAAATGTTTTTTCAGTGGTTCTGTGTAGATACCAGAACTATTTAGATATTGCAAAAAAATTCTTATTAAGCAAACAAACAAACAAATGCTTCACCCCCATGCCCCATAGCTAATAGAAGAGAATGTCATCTGTACAATGTCATCCTGATTGTAGATGAAGTGTTTGCCTGCTACGGGAAAACAGCTGCAGCCTAATTCTGTAGTCTGTCTCTTGGATAAACAAAAAGAGACTATGGCCTCTGGTAGAATTGTATTTCTTATATGTGTAATCATTTAACTAGATGAGTTTCGGCTCAAATTATGCCTTTCATGTTATAACATGGACTATTTGATAGAAATAAATATGCTGCTTTTGTGGGGGAGGCATGGAAGAAGGGACTAAAAATTAAGGGAAATTAAGGAAAAACCACTACCTTCTTCCCAACCTTCCTCTTTTCTATCTTACTTCCTTAATATTAAAGTCCTCAGTTAAAGAAATCCTGAGAATGCTAAAATTTTGGTTATGAAGCAACTTGAGATTCACATTGTCCCTTTGTATACAGCTCAAAGATGAAATTGTTTGCATTAGAAAAGAATTTCCAGGAAATGAAAATATTTAATTGATTTTAAGCCAGAGTTTGAAAAAAGTTAATGTGGTAAAGCAGCAGTTTATTTTTTCTGGCTGAAAAATAAAATGTAATATTATGCAAATTCATATCACCTCTTAAGTGAGTACAAAATTCCAGAAAATGATGAGGTTACAATCAAGGAATTTTGATTATTAAATTCTGATCCTATTGGCAGTTCACAGCTAGTGGGGCTTGGTACTGGCTCTGAGGAAGGCCCCGTAAAACATGTGCTACTGCATAGGAGGTATGTGAAGGTCTGATTCTGAACTTGTTATGAGCCCTGAATGGGCCTGAAGACCTTGGAGTTCTCCCTACCCTCAACTCTCCATGGCTGCTGTTGCTTAGGACTCAAGAACAGAATTGATGTTGTGGCTGAGATGTTCTTGTTTACTAGTGCCATTATGAGGGACACTGAGCCACCTGGGGAGATATACATACCCAAAAGCCCCCTGCAACAAATGATGATCTCAGTGAGTTGGAATCTTTGAAAACANTCTGTTTCTCTATTAAGTTTTATTATCATTTTTATTGGTTACTTATTATAAAATCAATTTGTTTCAATTGTGAAAAAAATGGAAAAGAGCAGAAATATTTGAAGAAGTTGGAAAATAATCTATAATTCTACCACTCAGGGACAACCACATTAACTTTCTTTTCATTAACCTGGAACAAAATAAATACCAAATAAAAGTTATTGAATAAATGAAAAAACTTTCATATTTTACAATTTTAAGGATCATTTTAGTTGGGATAATTCTGATTCTTTTTCTATCTTTACATTTTGTCATAAGAGTTTTTTCTATATCATTAGAAAATATTTCTAAGCAAGCTGTTTTTTGGTGGTTGAATTATATTCTGTTTTCTAGATAAAATTTATTTTATTCAATCTCTAATGTTGACCTTTTAAGTTATTTAAATTTTGTCTTATTATAAATAACACTGTGATAGTCCTTATACATAAATCTTGTTATTAACTCTGATTGTTTCCTTAGTATAAATTCCCTAGAAGTGAAATTTTTTTATCTGAAGTTTTACATGTTTTAAGATTTCAGATGTATATTTCCCCCAGAAAATTAGCAATGTGTAGTTCCACCAACAGTGTGTAAGAGCCCATTTCACTGTACTCACAAAGCATTATTATAATTTTAAATATAGTCTGGTGAAGCCATAGGGAAACAGGCAGTCTTATACATTATTTGTGGGTGTATAAATTGACACCAGTCCCATGCATATACCCTTTGACCCAGCAATTCTATTTTTCAGGTATTCATCCCATGAATTTATTTTGGCATATGATTGGAAGTGATAATGTAAAAAAATATTTTTCTCAATGGTTAATTTGTTGACTTTGTACAATGTATCATTTCTCTTCCTTCCTCACAGTTTTCTGGTCCTTCTTAAAAACATCATGTATTAAGTTTTTACATAGACTAGGAACTTTTCTGAGCTATTATTTTTTCCCACTGATCTGTTTGTCCATTTTTGTACCAATACCACACTGACGGTTTATAATAGATTTCAACAGGTGGTAGGGTTAGTTTCTCCTTATTCTTTGTCTTTTCACAAAAAGCTTAATTTTTCTGTACTCTTTTAGATAAACTTGGCAATCATATTAAGTTTTAAGAATAGTGGTATTTTTACTGGAATTGTGACAAACTTATATATAAATTTAGGAAGGATTGACATGGATATAATATTTAGTCTTTTAAAAAATGTTTTATTTGTTTATTTTTGAGGTGGCAGGGAAGGGCAGAGAGAGAGAGAGGGAGAATCCGAAGCAGGCTCCGCACGTCAGCACAGAGTCTGATGTGGAACTCAATCTCACAAACCATTAGATAATGACCTAAGCCAAAATAGAGTTGGCTGCTTAACTGACTGAGCCACCCAGGCACCCCAATATTTAGTCTTTTTATCTAAGAACATGATATGCCTCCATTTAGTCAGATTTCATTCTAATGTCATCAGTAAATTTATATAGTTCTCCTTACATTTCTTGTTAACTTTTTATCAAGCTATTTCATAGATTTGCTGTTAATTTGGGCTCTTTTTTTTCCATTACATTATCTAACCAGATAATACTGATAGAGTATGTAGGAGAGCTCTTAACATTTGCAGCTATATTTTGAATCTAGCCCTTTTTGTTTTCTCAGGCATGGTTTTCACTTAGGTGGCTGGGTAAGGAAAAGGCAGGACGTGGACTTATACAGCTAGGCATAGAAAGGAGATGATAGGGATGCCTGGGTGGCTCCATTGGTTAAGCGCCTGACTCCTGATTTCGTCTTAGGTCATGATCTCAAGTTTTTCAGACCCAGCCCTTCTTGGGCTCCACGCTGGGCATGGAGCCTACTCAAGATTCTCTTTCTCCCTCTCCCTTTGCCCTGCCCCTGCTTGCTTGTGTGCATACTCTCTCTCTAAAAAAAAAAAAAAATAGAAAGGACAAGAAAGTAGAAAGAGCTTGGATTCTGGATATAGATTATCTTTTAGAATTCTAAGTGCACCAGTCTTTAGCAAAGTGACTTTAGGGAAGTTATTCTCTTGTGCCTCAGCTTCCTTATTTGAACATTAGAATAACACTACCTACCTTATAGATTCTTGTGAAGATTCAATCTGAGTATTCAAACACCTGAAGCAAAATATGTCTTCAATAAATATTAAGTAGCTGTTATTATTATTATCTCTTTAGGCCAAAGAAGACATGCAATTTGTACTCTTGATCTGAAGGAGGAAATCAGATTCTCATCTACTTTAACAATGTACTGTAGAGGGCAACACAATCCAATTTTGAAATTAAGGAAAAATTCTATTTGCCTCTGTTTAATTATTACAAATAAATTCCATCTACCCCAGCTTAATTTTTTGCTTTTGGTTATATGAAATCCCTTTTACATGCAATATTTATTCTTTTTATTATGGTTCCTTCAAGGTTTCTCATTGTTCTTTACTATGATACTCACATGTAGTTCAATTGTGAAGTTGGATGGGGTCCTACATGAATCAGAGTTAGCTAGATGTGCTGGCAGGAGAGCAAAAAGCCTATCTCTGATGTTACACCTTGATGTTTTCTTTCTGGAATCAGTGGATATCAATTTAGGCCTTAATCTGACATTTTTCAACCTTTCTCCTTCATGAGTCTGTCCTGGGCATCTCCCTCCATTAGCTAGGAAGCTCTGGAGATGGCAATTTCATGGACCGCTGGCTTTGGGTTGTGACCTGCACTTTAATAAATACTGCCCCAAACCTTTCTTCTCCTGTAACCTGCTGCTTCCACAGACCTGGGCTCTGTTTCAGGGCCACTGCTTTTTCTTTTTTCTTTCACGCAAGTGACTTACAAATGATTTTTAAATAGCCAGTTCATGGTGAGGAATTTTTGAGCTCAGGTTCCCAGAACTGTACTCTGTCCAGACATGCCTTCTGGAAACCAGTTCCTAGTGTCTCCT
>NW_027530402.1:42552-62240 GCF_008692635.1 Crocuta crocuta | reverse complement strand
GCCAACAAAATAATAGGTAGCTGGGTGCCACTATTTCCTAATCAGGTGTTTTTTTTTTTGTTTTGTTTTGTTTTTAATGACTAGATATTGTTACCTATAGAGTCAGCAGTTGAGTAACAATCATTTCTGTTCATTTAAGTACAATCTGATCCCCCCCCCCTTAGCTTATAAAGTTGTAATCCATGCATGTACAATTAAAATGATATCCAAATACAGCTCATGGTTTCCTTTGAATGTAAAGCAGCTTTTGTGCTTTTGTGCATAGGGAAGGTTGTTGCTTTGCTATAAGCCACCGACCCAGAGTAAGCCTCAGCTGTGCTGTAGCTATTTTGGACAACAAGTTTCTAGTTGCTTGTGTGTAATTGCCCATATTACATCATCCTAACCATTGTGAAATGTGCAAAATACAAAGCTTATTTAATGATTCATTTCAGGTGGACAGTTCTTTTGAAAGTAATTTTAGAATGTTTCCCTGTATGAAACAGATTCTCCCCTTTGTTCTTGCTTTCTTGTTCAGATTGAAGGTAATTAAGTGATTGATAATAATATAGTAGAGAGAAATGCATCATATACTTTGAGCCACACAACCTTGACAGTCTACTTAAAATGTTGCATGGGATGTTGTTTTTCTTGGTGCAAGTAAAGAACCAAGGGGAGAAATTTCCCTTCACATCACGTCAAGTAAGCATTAACACCAAATCAAATTTAATTTCCCTATCAGTGAGCAGCAGCAGCAGCAGCAAAAAAAAAAAAATCTATTTTCAATGATCACAAGAGGCTTGGATATGTATCACTCACTGGTCTTAGCTGGTTTCAGTTTGTCAGATTTTGCTGTCTTTTGTGATGGTAGATGTATGCCATACATAAGACTTTAAAATGTCTCTGTTGGTGGATTGCATTAACCCATCTTTAAGTCAGATATGTGAAATTCCACTAAGCTAAGACTTTTTGGTGTTTTCCTACCAATGTTAAACATTTGCAGACTATGTAATAGGTCATGCTTACTCACCTACTAGTAGAAGAGTCTAAAAATAACATTTATCCAAGGGGGAGAAGAAGGGGGGAAATGGTGGGGGAAAGGGAGAGAGGCAAACCATGAGAGACTCTTGAATGCTGACAAAAACTGAGAACTGATGGATGTAGGGGGGAGAGGGGATGGGCATGGAGGAGGGCACTTGTGGGCATGAGCACTGGGTGTTATGTGGAAACTAATTTGACAATAAACTATTTGTAAAAAAAAAATAACATTTATCTTTGCCCATGGACCTTATATATTGGACACAACATGCAGTTTGGTAAAATGCCTTATAGATAATATTTCAAAGTGAGGAAAAAAAAGATTGTTTAGAATCTCAAATGTCAGAGATGGATCAAATAATTCTTAGCCCTTTATTGCTGAATAATGGACTTTGTAAATGCCATATGTGACAATTAGATCAAATGAAAATACATAGAGTTCCATATTAATTGGTTCAGTATCAGATGATGGCCTGTTTGCAGAATACAATTAAATTATGTTATCAATATAATGTTTTATCGACTTCTTGGTTTGCAAAATTAAATAAACATAGACAAGCACTTGCAGTGTAAGTTGTAGCAAGGAACGGGTTTTGATTTGGAATTTGAAAACAGAATTAAAGGTGATTGAAGCAGAAAGCAGGCTGTGGGATAAAATTTCTGCCAGCGTTTCTTAAAGGAACTAAGTATATCTAGGTGTTTGGGAGGAGTAAGAACCAAAGAACAGAGACTTTGGGGGAAGTGTTCCAAAATGCTTTCTTAGGGGCTTCTGCCAATATGAGCAAATTCTTTTGTTTAATTGTTTAATTTGCTTTGGTATGAATACATTCACGTATTTCATTATATACTTTGCCTTCCCAGTGTCTTCTTGGTATTGCTCTAGATACTGGTTAAATAGTGGTGAATAAAACTGACATAGTCCCTGTCTCCATGGAGTGGGGAGACAAAACCTTAATATAAAATCATAGTCTTGTGAAAGAAATGGTCATATTATTAAGAGACAAATGGGGGAACTTGATGTAGTGTAGGGGATTATGGAAGTTATATTTGAATTGACACTTGAAGGGTGAGCAGGAGTTAGTGATGCAAAAAGCTGTAGGTGGGATGATGGTCCGGAGATGAGGAATAGCATGTGAGAAGACCCTAATGTGGGAAAGAGCTTAGTGGAGCTGTAATGAGAGTACCAGTGGAATCAGGGCCGGAAGGCGAGTGGAAAAACCTCACATTCTGTGGCTTGAAAAATATGGATCTGAAATTAAACCATTGGCTTAATCTCAGGGAGACCTTCCTCCCTGCCCCAGGTGGTTTGAATTTGAGTGCTGAAATCCTGAAGCCTTGAATCCCACAAGTAGCCATTGGTTAGAAAAGTAGAAAGGGCTGAGGCAGGAGGGTGATGGCAGAAGTTCACCAAGTCCTATGTGAATTCTGCAGAGAGCAAATTCATTTCAGAAAAGCAGCCATTGCGGCGCCTGGGTGGCTCAGTCAGTTAAGTGTNGTGGTATGTAGAATTGGTGGTGTGTAGACAAACTCTGTAAGACGGTGTTTGTGCTGCATGCAAAGCTTATCTAGTCGCATTCTCGATGTGGAATCAGTAATTTCAGGACAATTTTTATAATTTAATTTCTTTCTTGGCTGCTTTTGATAGAGAAAATAAGGAATTCCTCCTCTTCCCCATCCCTCTGCATAAACAGACAGCAGATCCAGAGAAGAAAGGACTAATTGAGTCCCTATTTGCTGCTGCTTTTGTCTTTCCTTTCTCCATTTCTTCTGTGAAGTTCTGCCTGCTAGTCACCAGAGGGCGCGCAGATGCACCAAAATGCAGCCTTTATTCCTCAGGCCACAGAAATTTCATTGTCTCTCTCTTCATCTTTACATCTTCGGAGACAGGGATGCATCTTGGCCTTTTCTCTTTGTAGTATTTCTATCAAGGGCAATCATTCCCCACCTATTTTTTAAAACATGGGCAAAAGCTACTGTCTAGATGAAAAAGAGAAAAGGATTGCTTTCTGAGATCTGGGAGGAAAGTGTGTGTGAGAGAGAGAGAGAGAGAGACTGTGACAGATCTCAGTTGCTGGTACCCTGCGTGACTCGTTTGGGAAGGACTCATTTTGCCAATAGCAAGGTAGACTGTCTGGGCTTCTCTTCTTTTTTGCTTTCCCTGGGCTGTTGTCCTTGTAGCAACTATTCCGCTTCTTGACATGTCCTAATAAAGAGGATGATGTGGCCGGGGGCAGGGGATTCATCTTCTTCCCCAATCGGACTTCTTTATTGAATTTGCTCCTTGCTGAAGTCCAAAGAGCATTGTCTCCTCTTAACTGTGTGCTCTCTTCACTCTGCCCAAGGTCAGAGAATCCAGCTGTGGCCTGTCTGCCTCCAACATCACTGGCCATAGAGAGAAATCTGCATATGGCTGTGACAGTTCTGTGTCTGATGTGTGAGATGCAGAGGAAAGCTAGTTTAAGATCTTCCAAAGATGTCTTGGCATGGCAGTGCTGATGAAAGTGGAGACTTGTTTGTGTCAGTGACATAATCAGAAAAGGCAACCAGGGTCCACCTGCAGGGAGTGAGGAGGTGTGCAGTTTAGTGTGATCTTCTGACAAAAGTCCATGCACTTCACATTTGTCTGTCCCTACTGCCAATCTCCTTTTGATGTCTTAACCTGACTTTTATTCTGGTTTGCTCAAACAATTCTGGTGTCACAAAGAATTGCTTGGCCGGGGGTAGTCATACTGGCTAGCATGCTAATATGAATGCAGGACTCTTTCTAACCAGCTAGTCTCATAATGATAACTACACACGAGGAACAGGCAAGGTTTAGCATATTCTGCATATAGTAAAGCATCAGGCACAGTTATAGCTCCTCATAAATAATAGTGATGGTTCTGAAAGGCCATTTTCATGTAAATTTCCTTACTATTAGCAAGTTTGGAAAAGAGCTATATTGAAGAACAGGTTATTTAAAAAGCAGAATGATTTCCAAATAAAATGCTATCAGCCTTTCTCTTTGGGGCACTGCAGGGCTCCCTTGTTTCAAAGACCCATGTGGATAGATTGCATGTTAACTTGTGAACCCAGTAGCAGTGTTCTTACTGTCCATGCCAGCAAAGCAGTAATACTCTAAACACAAAAGGCATTTAACACAGTAATTGTTTCTGATGGAGCAAGTGGCACTGCCAGCTTGCTCTCTCTTGGATGGCTTCTCTACGATGGGAGCAAGATTGGGAGTCAGGCCGAGGCTACTCCTTGGTTTGTGTGGTATAAATGAATAACTTAAAAAAAAAAGTGTTTGTATAGCCAAGGTCATTCCTGCCCTTTCCTCAATAGATTTGAAATCCTGGGCTGAATACTTATCTGGCTTGGTTTTGTGTCTTTGGAACAAAGGAAACTTCCAGTGACCAGTCTGGTTAATCACCAATGCTTATTCCCTCTTCCCTTCTATTTTGCACTGGGTTTCATTCTACACCAGTACATTGGGTTTCCAATCACATCAGATCCTATTAGGCTGCTTTCCATTCATAGCAGATTAGATTCCCTTACACCTCACTGCCTAGCAGGATTTTCTCCTCCACAATGTCTAGAGTATTAGGTTCCCTTACATGGGTTGCTGCTTGTTAAGTTGTGTTCGGTGCTGCGTAGTATTGAATTCTCTTTCTTGTCAGCAGTCACTGGGTTGTTAATTACACACTTGCAGATTCACTTCTCCTTCACATTCTGTAATGTACAGCTTTCCATAAGCTCTGACTGCACACTTCAGTGCCTTAGGCAGCCATATCTGCTCACAGGTTCAGTTCCATTCAGCTGTGCAATATGGAGCACCTGTACACCAGAGTCTGTGCTATATACTGCAGTGTTTACAAAAGTAAGTGAGGCATAATTCTTTACCTCAAGCAGTTCACAGTCTACTGGGCTGGGAATAGAGGGCAGTATATAAGATGAACTATGTGTTTGAAGGGTAAGTGTTGGTTATACTACTTTCCTAGTAACAGTTTATTATTTGGCACATTTAAAACACCTTAGAAGGCAACTTGATACTTATAATGTCATTATTATCACCATTCTGTTCTATAATGAAAAAAAAAAAACAGGAAGGACAATTGTGTAGGAAGTGGCCATTTTGCCAGGTTCCACTGCAGGTATTGGATGAATTGTGATAAAAAATCTTGTGTCTTTTAACACCCAGTCCTGCTTTTATATGTAGCTAGCAGGATATTAGAAATCATGTGATTCTAAGATATACCCATCACACATAGATAAAGTAATAAAAATTCATATGTAGACTCTTGTATAACATGCATGGACATTACATACAGACTACAATCTATTTCTATTTTTTCTTTTGATACTAAAATATGGTGCAATTTTATTCATCCCTGGAAAAGAGGGAACCAAAAGTAATGCAAAGGGATGTGAGTCATGGATTCCCACAAGTAACAGAAGGTAGGGGCATTACCAATTGTGATCTTAATGCTCAAGAATCTCAACTTAGTGCAGAATCACAATCTTGTGTCTCACATTAGTGTAAATGTTGCCTAATTTTCACTTTGTATAGCTTCTCATTCCTTGTACACTTACCACGTGCCAGGCAGTGTTCCAGGTGCTTTATTGTAGCATCTCAGTAATTGCTCACCATAAATGAAACTTCTCTGTATTTGCTGTCATAAAAAAAAATCCAAGTTTACTGGCAACAAAGAGATGTGTTTTGTATCTCTTTCTGCCAACTCCACCAGAGTGCTTCATTAATGCCAAATTTCTAATTGGCTGTGAACAGTAGTTATAACATAGTCTGAATATGTTCATAACATAGTCATGACAAATATTGATCTCAAAAAATGCAATTTAGAGAAAGACCTAGATAATAAATAAAATTATTTGATATAAGAATTAAATAAAAACCAAGAATTTGGTTTACATTTTTTTTCTTCAACACCAAAATATTGTGCCATTTTTTAAAAATCACTGGAAGGGAGGGAACAAAAAGTAAGGCAAAATAGGAAGTGACAGGACGAGTGCTTTTGCAATTTACCCACTCTTTTCTAACTTGTCAAACATACAGTGTTTCTAAAACCAAGAGTAATGATATCTGTATTTCCTATTATAATTGTGTAATGTGAAGAGACTTTACTGGTATGGAAAAGTGACAGCAACATTCAGAACTCATTTTTCAAAAGTGTGTTACTATTCTAACATATGGACTATGGCACGGTTGCATTAGAATAATTCAGTGTTGCTCTTTCAACTGAAATGCCCTGCTTACTTATTTGACCAAGGTCATCACCAGTTGTCAAGGGGCTGTTTCTTTTCTTTTCTGAGGCTTGTCCTTAATGTATAGGGGTTAACATGCACATCTGGATATAGACTGTATTATTCCCCCAACACTGTCCCCTACTGTGTATAATGCAACATCCTTTGATCCTCACAAACACTCCTACCAGAGTATATTATGTCCATAACTGAACTATTATATATTTCATCTTTTTTTGAATCCAAGACTTGTGATCATTACTTAAGAATCAGAGTTTCAGAGAAACTGCCAAATACAATGTACCCTACTATTCCTTGCATGCCTTATTTCATAGTACAGTTTCTACTTTCATCCTCTTGCTCATTTTAGCAATAAATACTTAGAGAGTCAGTCACTGCTTCAAATCTAGCCACCCTGTTTCATATTAATAGCATAATGGTGAACATTCTGTACATTGCCGGTGACTCACGTAATCACCATGCAAAATGCATCATTCATAAATTGTTTAGTGTGACCTTTTGCACAGTAGCACTAATTATTATTATCACAGAAGCCCAGTAAATGATATTCAAGATATTCTTGGTTAGTCAAAGCAGTTGTCATGATGGTCATACAAATATGTCTTATGAATTGGGTTAATTAGGGTAATTAATAACTGTTGTTTTGGCCCCCCTTTCCCAAGGTGTTGCCTAAGCATTATCAAAAGGGGAGAGGTAAAGTTCAAAAAAGTTTGCCTCCCTTTTCTACGAAAGCTACTTTTTAAATCAATAAAAGCTATCCAGCCTCCAAAGGTGCCTCCCCTAAAGAAACCCTTACTTTTATGGGATCTTCTACTTTTAGACATTTCAGAGTCAGCAGGCACAAGCTACATTGAAAAAAATGTAGTTAAAAAGAGGAGCTAAATAGTATCCTAAGGTTGCTGCTTTCTTTTTAGTCACCTCTGAGAGCTCCTGAGGGACCATCCCTTTGTTTTCTACTTTGAGCAGAGGCTTGCTTTGTTTTTGCTCATCTACAACTTTCTTGCCTTGCTTTCTAGCCTTCTCATTGTATTGGTTTTCTTTTCTTCTTTTAACCTCTCAAGGAAGTTGTGAGTTTTCCTCATTTGGGTTTCTGCTCCTCTGAGGTTTTTCTGAGTTGTATTGCAGGACTTTTTTTTAATGCCTTGTGGACCATCTAACATTGCCATGTGGCAGTTTTGTTCCTTTTTCGAGAGAGAAAGGGGCTAGCTCTGAAGAGCTATTCGTCTATCTCTTCCATAAAAAACAAAACAAAACAAAACAAAACAAAACAAAAAACCATAAAAGGTGAAAGTCCAAGTTTCTTCTCTGTGCATTACAGCATATTAAGATGTTTTCTTTATTATAATGCAAAGAGAAAGGGAGACGTTAAAAATGAAACCTCTCTTCAGTGAGGTCATCCTTTGAGCAGATACCATTGTCCACAAAAAGAATTTGAGATTTTTCATAATGGTTTTAAATAGCAAATTGATTTTTCCCTGTTTCTTCCATAAAACACGAAGTGATACAAAAGAAGGAAGGGAAGTGAGGACATTAATTGGACATGAGATCTATGTTGGTTCCTGGACTCAATGCTTTTCATATATTAGCTAACTTAATCCTCACAACAACCCTATGAGACTGGAAATAGTATTATCCTAGTTATACAAATGAAACTAAAGTATATAAAGGTCAAATAATTTTCCTGAGGTCACACATAACCAGGACTTGAACCTAAGTCTTTCTGATCCAGAATCTTTTTTTCTACACCAGCTAGCACAGAGTTTCCCAGAAGAGCGATAGGCTTCTAGTACTTTACAATTCCAGATACCTTGTTCACAGCCCCAAACCCCATTGATTAGAAATGCCTGTTGTTTCTTGCTTCTCTGCCTCCTTGGCAACTGAGAATTCTGTCAGGGGCTAGTATTCTGTCTCACCTATAAAATTTAAGTTTGGGGACAATTCTAAGAAAAAGCTTTTAGTAGAGGGCATTAGGCTAATACCTTCGAAATGTCCATAGCACATTCTTCCCATGTCACAGTGGAATCTCATGATCAGAAAAAAGCAGCTTCCTTCTCTATTTTACATGAAGTTGCTCGTGTTAGGGAAGAAAGGCTTTGTGTTGTCTGAAGTGACTTGGTGATGCTTGGAGGCTACACAGGATACATGGGAGATGAAAGTGGGTGGGGTCCTCTGGGTATCCCTGTCCTAGTAACACAGGACCTAGTTCTGATATCTTAGGGCTTTTCTAGGCCCATGTTTTTTTCTGGTGTATCCTTACAAAATTTAGGAGTATTGTACTTCTGGTATTTAATTTTTTTGTGTAGCTTTGCCTGGTTCATAAAAAAAACATTCATTCATTCAACAAATAGTTATTGAATATCAAGTTAATGTCAGATATTGTTTTCATGGTTTCAGGAAGAGCAATGAACAAAATAGATAGAAATTTTCTTTTTCCTTAAGTATATTTATTTATTTTGAGAGAGAGAGAGAAGGGGAGAGAGTGAACAAGCAGGGGAAGGGCAGAGAGAGAGGGAGGCATAGGATCTGAAGCAGATTCTGCACCTACATCAGAGAGCCCAACGTGGGACTTGAACTCATGAACCATGAGTGAAAGTTGAATGTTTAACCGACTGAGCCACACAGGCACCCCAACAGACAGAAATTTCTAACATCATGGAGTTAACATTCTAGTAGGTGGAGAGAAATAATGAAAAAATTAGTGAAATATGTAGTATTTTAGAATATAAGTGCTATAGAGAAAAATAAGGCAGAAAAGGGGGATTGTGAGTATTGGAGAGATTTTGCAAATTTTACTAGGATGGTTGGGTAAGGTGTCAGTGCGATATAATTATATTCCTTATCATTTCACACAGAGACCCTTCTCCAGTCAGGCTGATAGTTCATTCATTAATGCCTACTCCACCTATCTTTGTATCTTACCAGGCATAAGATACACATTTAAGAGGAAAACAGACATTGCACCTATCCTTATGGAGCCCAGAGTATGGTGCAGGGGACAGACAGTGAAAAATTATTACACAGATGATGACTTGTAATTACACTGTGATGAAAAGCAGTACAAGGTCTTAACATGTACCATGCATGGAGGACAGTACACCCATACTAATTCTTTTAGGATAAAGGCCACAGAGAGACCACAGAACAAAATTTAGTCTCATTGTATTGTGTGGGAAGGACTGTGATGACATGATTACAAAACAAGAAGTCTCATTTGGTTTAAGTTGTGTCGAGGGATCCATGAATTTGTCATTTCAAATGTCCAATTGCCATAATTGCATATAGATACTTTTAGTCTCAAACGCAGCTAATTACTGACATTTGATTTTAAACACACAGACATATATGGCTATATTTTTTCTGAAAAACAAATAAATGACTGTTTCATGTGGTGAATTGTGGGCCTTGTAGAAAACTGACTTAAAAGGAGGGAAAGCATTCATGATGTTAATGGCTGATTTTTAGAGCAGAGTGCCTATTTGTATGTTTTTCTCCTTTCATTTTGCCTCCAAAGCTCCAAAACCCCCTAAAATGAAAGATTATAGGATAAAATGCATCATTTTATTTTTAAATCATGGAGAACAAAGTATTTTAATGAAGAAATATATTATATTAGTCTCCTATAAACCAAGAGCTAATAGCCTGGAACTGGTACTTTGGCTCTCTAAAAACTCCAACAAAACAATCCAATTACAGACTCTGAAACATTTTTATTTTTAGTTTCTTGTAATAGCAATTCATTCTCTGCTATGGTACATTAACTGGGAAACAATTTGAAATGAGAGTTTTGGCATCTTTAGAATAATTGACTATATTTACCAAACTTCTAATAGTGCAGAGAGGTTGGTGGGGGGAAGGATAGAAGAGCAAAAGATTAGGTAAGGGGAAAGTGTATCCAAGAAGGCATAACTTTCAAATTGACATATGGGGAACACAGTTTAGCTTAACTTTGTTTCCTTCCAGTTTATCTTCAAGTAGAAAATAGTTTGGTCCTTTGTGCTGCTTTCTGCCTTTGTGTATGATGTAGTGTTACTTTGGTGAGCAGGAATAATTAGTTGTTTACAAACAAAGAGTGCAATAGGCACAGCTGTGATATTCTCTATACTACAATCTCTGGCAGTCCCCAATTGCTAATGTTGTTAGCTGGCCTGTTCCCATTCCTTTTAAGTGGAATTTCTTTTGTTTTGAAGGACTGTCACTTTTTTGATCTACTCTTCAGTGGTTCTTCTTGCCTATCTGTTGCTGTTGTTGTTGCTGCTGCTGTTGTTTAAATTCCAACCCAAGTCCAATCTGGAGTGGAGCTGGTAATGCCAGATGGAAGGAATCTTTGGGAAGGATAGAAAAGCACAGTGGAGGGGCAGAGAGAGAAAGAGGGAGAGGGAGAATCCCAAGTAGGCTTCACACAGTACAGAGCCCAATGACTTGGAGCTCAATCTCAGGAGTCATGAGATCATGACTTAAGCAATCTCACAAACCATGAGATCATGACCTGAGCAGATATCAGGAGTAGGATGCTTAACTGACTGAGCCCCCAGGTGCCCTGTGGTAATTTCTTAAAATAAGACAATGAAGTTTGCCACATCAATTGACTTGTCCTTTCACAAATGATTTCTCTGTAGCAATGTAATGCTGTTTGATAGCCTTTTACCCACAGTAGAACCTCTTTCAAAATTGGATCAATTCTCTTGAACACTGCTGCTACTTTATCAGCTATGTTTATGTTGTATTCTAAATACTTTGTTGTCATTTCAACAGTCTCCACAGGTCTTTACCAGGAGTAGATTCCATCTCAAGAAAACACTTTCTTTGCTCATCCATAAGAGGCAATTTTTAATTTTTTAATGTTTGTTTATTTCAATGTTTATTTATTTATTTATTTATTGTTTTTGAAAATTTTTTAATGTTTATTTATTTTTGAGAGAGAGAGAGAGAGTAAGCAGGGGAGGGGTAGAGAGAGAGAGAGGGAGACATAGAATCTGAAGCAGGTTTCAGGCTCTGAGCTGTCAGCACAGAGCCTGATGCAGGGCTCGAACTCACGAACTGTGAGATCATGACCTGAGCCAAAGTCAGATGCTTAACTGTATGAGCCACCCAGGTGCCCCAATAAGAGACAACTTTTAATCCATAAAAAGCAAGTTTTTACGAGATTGCAGCAATTCAGTCCCATCTTCAGGTTTCACCTCTAATTCTAGTTCTCTTCCTATTTCTACCACTCCTGCAGTTACTTCCTTCACTGAAGTTTTGAACCCTTCAAAATCATGTAGGAGGGCTGAAATCAGCTTCTTCCAAAATCCTGTTAGTGTTGATATTTTGATCTCTTCCCATGAATCGTTAATGTTCTTAATGGCATCAAGAATGATGAATCCTTTCCAGAAGATTTTCTTTTTGTTTAAACTTAATTATTTAGGTTTATTTTATTGTATGTATGTATATATGTATGTATGTACATATTTAGAGAGCATGCACATGTGGGAGGGGATGGGGCAGAGAAAGAGGGAGAGAGAATCCAAGCAGGCCCCATGCTGTCATGTACTGTGCAATCAGGACCTGAGCTGAAATCAAGAGTTTGATGCTTAACTGACTGAGCTAGCCAGGCACCTCTCCAGAAGTTTTTCAATCTACTTTGCCCAGATTCATCAGAGGAATCACTATCTATGGAAGCTTTAACATTACAAAATGTATTTCTTAGATAACAAGACTTGATATTTGAAATGAATCCTTGATCCATGGGCTGCAGAATGGATGTTGTGTTAGCAGGCATGAAAACAACATTAATCTCATTGTATATTTCCATCAGAGCTGTTGGTTGACCAGGTGCATTGTCAATGAGCAGTAATATTTTGAAAGGAATCTTTTTCTGAGCAGTAGGTCTCAACAGTGGGCTTCAAATATTCAGTAAGCCATGCTGTAAACAGGTGTCCTGTCATCCAGGCTTTGTTGTTCCATTTATAGAGCACAGGCAGAGTAGATTTAGCATAATTCATAAGGGCCTTAGGATTTTCAGAATGGTAAATGAGCATTGGCTTCAACTTAGTCACCAGCTATATGAGTCCCTAACAAGAGTCAGCCTGAGCTTTGAAGCTTTGAAACCAGGCATTGACTTCCTCTTTGTAGCTATGAAAGTCATAGATGGGGGTGCCTGGGTAGTTCAGTCGGTTAAGCGTCTGACTTCTGCTCAGGTCATGATCTCACAGTTCGTGAGTTCTAGCCCCGCATTGGGCTCTGTGCTGACAGCCAGCTAAGAGCCTGGAGCCTGCTTCAGATTCTGTATCTCCCTCTCTCTCTGACCCTCCCCTGCTCACGCTGTCTCTGTCTCTCAGAAATAAATAAAACATTGGAGGAGGGCGCTTGTTGGGATGAGCACTGGGTGTTATATGGAAACCAACTGGACAATAAACTATTAAAAAATAAAGTTTAAAAATGCAAGTTATACTAAGTAAATATTTTATTTTATTTTTTTTAAATGTCATAGATGGCATTTTCTTCCAATACACAGGTAGTTTGAAAATCTGTTGTTTAGTGTAGTTAGCTTCATGAATTATCTTAGCTGGATCTTTTGGCTAACTTTATGCACCTTCTACATCAGCACTTGCTGCTTCAGCTGGCACTTTTATGTTAAGGAGATGGCTTCCTTCCTTAAACCTCATGAAGCAACCTCTGCTTTCTTCTGTAGCTTCCTCACCTCTCTTAGTCTTCATAGAATTGAAGAGACAGAATTAGGGCCTTGCACTGGATTAGGCTTTGGTTTAAGGAAATGTTGTGGCTGGGTTGAGCTATCCAGACCACTAAAACTTTCTTCATATCACCAGTAACACTCTTTTACTTTGTAATCATTCGTGTGTTCACTGGAGTAACAATGTTAATTTCCTTGGCTAACTGACACAAGAGGCCTAGCTTTCAGCCATCTCAGATTTATATATGTCTTCCTCACTAAGCTTAATCATTTCTAGGTTTTTATTTGAAGTGAGATATGTGTGACTCTTCCTTTCACTTGAATACTGAAAGGCCATTGTAGGGTTATGCATTGGTCTAATTTCAATATTGTTGTGTCTCAGGAGATAGGAGGCCTGAGGAGAGGGAGAGAGATGAGGGAATGGCAGATTGGTGGAGCAGTCAGAACATACACATTTATCAATTAAATTTGCTATCTTATGTGGGTGCAGTTCATGGTGTTCCAAAACAATGACAATAGTAATATCAGATATCACTGGTCAACTATAACAAATACAATAATAATGAAAACATTTTAAATACTGTGAGAATTATCAAAATGTGACATAGAGACATTCAGTGACCAAGTGCTGTTGGAAAATTGCTCTGATAGACTAGCTTGACGTAGGTTTGCCAAAACATTCAATTTGTAAAAACTGCAGTGTCTGTAAAGGCCAATAAAGTGAAGCACAATAAAAAGAGGTATGCCTGTATACTGTTTGACCCCAAGACCAGCTAATTATTTGACTAGAACAAGAGCTTTCACATACACAGCATGGAAAACCAGTTCTCAGGCATAAGGCCAAGACCTGATGGATCATTGAGTGATCTGGGACATTTCTCTACCCCTTATAGAATGTTCTGTATTTAATCTTCTCATCATTAATGAACAAATAATCACCACTGCCAGAGGCAAGGTTGTAGAAAAGATGAACTGATGGCCAATATGCTGCCTTCCATCTTCTTGACCCCTTTTGCAGCTTTGTAGTTGGTGTGCTTTTAGTGGAGTTAGGAAAGAGTTAATATCTTTGAAAAGCCTTGGATGTGGCTTGTTTTCCTCTTAGGAATATTGAAAAGATGAACATGTAGTAGGAAATTTTGAGACTTTTCTGGTATTATAGACTCTTATTCCAAAAAGCACTTCTTGTAATAATAAGCCCAAATGACAGAAGAAATATTAACTTATGAAAATAAAATTTCTAAAAGCAAATTTTATGAAATGGTTGACTGCCATTGTATCTTCATTATTTTTAGAACACACAGGGAGAGATCATTCATACTTTCATTTTTTCTCTATCTTCTCATGCCTTATTCATTTGGTTTTTAAAGCACAAGGAAGAAAAGTTTGTGAGGCAAAAGATAAAAGTCATCTTTGTTTGCACAGAAACATACTTTGTTGGCTCAAGGACTATAGTACACAGAGGAGTCTGGCTTCAGAGTCATCCATGCCCTGTTAGAAGAAACAAAAACATTGTTCTTAGAGCAGAGACAATGTTTCTGAACAAGATTTCCCTTGTTTTCTTCTTGTACCTTTGCTCACTTTAGGCTCTGTATAGGATCAGGCTTCCAGGGATGGCATATAGTTATTTGGTAAGTGATAGGGAGAGACTAGGGCTCAGGCAGCATCTGGAAGCCAAGAGGGTTGCCCAAGAACTTTCAGCTTCTGGAGAAAAGGCACAGTGTCAGGCGATCAGAAGAAGAAGAAAAGAACATGGATTAAATACACATCTTCAGGCTTCATAAAAGGAGAAAAAGGGCCTGATTTGCTCCCCATGAAGCATGTAAATTTTATGGTAATCTCCTTTTGTAGGGCTAAGAGTGAGTGGGTCTGAGGTGCTGAAGAAAATGAAGGTCTCCACCTATAGGCTGCTTCAGGAAAGAGCTTGATCTTCCTTTTCTATGTCTAAGTGGACTAGGGGAAGTTTTAAGAAGCTATCCATGCTAGGGTCGACTTCCTCAGGATTCATCTTTATGCAAAGGCTGCAAAAGAATTTGAAAGTCATGAACACCTGACCACTGGAGAAAACCTTTACTGGCTCAGAAATCAGTCTCTGTGGTTTAATTAACTACCCATTTGGACATTGATTTTTCTAGCACTTGTTTGGAATGTAACTTGTCTTCCAAACTTTACAAAAGAGACAACCAGAATCCAGATGGATTTGTGGCTGTAGGGTAGTTGCTTGATTTTATTAAGCATGGCTTATGCTCTCTCTTGCTCCTCTGACACTCATACATAACTTGCAAAAGCAAGAATTTTAGCTAGAGAGAAGCAAATTATTTCCCCCAAACAAATGTTTTCCCTACTTCTATCCCCCTTAGATCTCATGTCCCTGAAGGCAGTTCTGATGGTAAGCACTACCCAGAGGGGTCTTCGTGGTTGTTCTCTCCTCTGTGCTCCACATGTAGATACCACTGACATAGCATTAAAACACCACATGTTTTATGTAAGTGTCTTCACTTACATTTCCCTGACACTAGAAATGTGAGCTCCTTGAGGGCAGGAGAAAAAATCTAATTCATCTCCATATCCCTAGCATCTACCATAGGGCCTGGCAAATAGTCTTAACAGTATTTGTTGAATTGAATTAAATTAAATAATTTCAGACCTGAGCTATACTAGCTGCCATTTGTTCTGCAATAGGCAGTCATGGACAGCCAGGGAGCATGAGGCAAATGTTTTCAATTGTGCAGAGGACTCTGAATGATCTCTTTTTACTTTTCATTCTACCCCTTCACATTGCTCCCATCTACCAGATTTTTCTACTGGTTACCTACAGATTGTGAAAAGAAAGGTCTTAAACATGGTGCAGGGTTTTCTGTGACTTTTATGTATTTTGACCTGGAACTGATGGCTTTGTCATTTTACTCAGCCTTTATACAGTACAGTCAAATCTTTGAGACTAACTTGGGGATAGGCCAGTCGGAATTATAGATAGAAAAGAAATGCAATTTTATTACTTTCAAGTTCATAGAGTAATAAGAAGCAGACTAACATAGCCCTTGCCAGGATGTTTTGCCAAGCAGAAGTCCTTGGACCTACTTTAATGAATAAGTAAGAATGATGTGCAATTAACATACTTATTGTTTGTAAATTGCTTCCAAAGTGCTTAAAACAATTTATTCTCTTAAGTAGTTTAAACACTTCCTTTATAATCTTGTTTACACCATAATTTCCCCAGCAAACCTGTTAAAAAATAGATACAGCAGCCTCGCTCTATATGAATGGTCACCAAATATGAACTAGTGATGTCTGAACTGCAAAGGTGGGACTCCAACACAGAGAAGCCAATAAGCCGGAGAATAATGCTTTGAGGAAGTGGGCAGAGCAGACTCCTTCTTTCCTATTTAGATATTGTTAGTGAGAGAGGCAGGGGCTTAGCTGTAGTTCCTCATTCCTATTTAGAGAAGAGAAAAGCACCCTCAGAAGGAAGCAATACTTGCTAGCCCTGCTCAGTGGTCTAATGGCAATTTCCACTGAGGCAGTAAAATGAACAAATTTACCTTTTGGATAATTTCCCTATGATGAAACAGTCCCCAGTGGGCAAGACTAATAGAAGATATTGTATTTTGATTGCAGTTTATTTCTAGGAATTATAGATGAGCAATTTAAGTGGCAACAAAGCAAGTCATTTGCTAGGATGAGGCCATATTTCACAGAGCTTTATCATTCAACTTTCTTTGGATCACTCAGCTAAAGACAGTCTGTTTCCTTGGGTGCTTCATACATTCTCTTTCTACAGTATCCCGAGAAACATTTTTCTTAATGATAGGATATTCGTAAGAAATGATTTACAAGCATCATTTTCACTAAGTTTCGCTTTTTTTCCTATGAGANACAAGCTATACATCACACACAATACAAGAGCTTAGTAGTCTGCTCAAAATGTTAAAAAAAAAAAACACCTTCTAAAAAGACAAGGTTCTGTTATACATAGTCTGTGCTGAAGTCATAAGCATCATCTTCCTCTTCGGTCATTTTATCTGAGATGTAAGATAGTGCTGACTCATCTGCTTGAGACTCCTCAGGCAGTGCCCAGGACTCCTCTTCTAGGACCGTGGCTAAGCTCTCTTCATCAGCTTCTTCGTCAGCACTCTCCTGGTCACTGTTGAGGTCAAGGTGGTCCTCCTCCTCCCCTTGCTGTTTCTTTTTCTGTTTTGGCAGTTCTTCAGGTATGTCCATTTCTTCTATTATTCCATTTGTTAGACCCGAAGACTGGAAAAGGATGCTACTGGCTAAACGAGGGCCCCTGATGCTGTGTATGCTGTGTGCGTTGTTCTTTTCTAATTCTTCTAGATTAAGGCCCTCTTTCATCTCTGTCATGATGCCCTTGTTAAAATGTGGAGAAGGAGTCCAGGATGTAGGGGGATGGCGATAGTAACCTAAAGAGGCACCTGTCCACTCAGACCACATCAGTTTGGCCGCACCTTCTACATTTGGGCTTCCACCTCTTTGGTGCAGTCCTCTTCTCTGAGCAAGCAATGTAAAAAATTCCAGAGGATTCTTAAAGTCTGGGACGGTAAATTTCAGTACTACCTGTCGAGCATCTGCCTGGGACAAGATGGCGCTAGCAGCCTCTACTGGTTTCACCACTTCAGTACTCGCTGGACTCCTCAGAGCAAGTGTGCTGGTAGAGTTAAGCGGAGACACGATGCAGCTTGGACTGTCTATGATTGTGATCTGTTTGTCCAGGGTGACAACCTGCATGCACCTTGTAAGCCCCATCGATACACCAACATTACATATCCGTTCTTGTTTCAAGCTATTGATGATGCTGCTTTTCCCCACATTTGGGAAACCAATGACTCCAACCTGAATGGCTTTGCCATAAGTCTCCTGAAAACTTTTAAGCAGCTTCCAAAGGCCTTCCTTCCCAACACAGCCTTCATTTCTGATTGGAGCTCGCTTCCTTAACTTCAAATGCTTGATTATCTTGCCCTTGTCCCTCAGATTTGTTGAGGCTCTGAACACCACTGTTGGTAATTCCTTCTTCAAATAATTTAGCCAGTTCTCCAAATTCTCCTTTGGTACCAAATCTGATTTATTTAATAGAAGTACCAGCTTTTTCTGTCCACTCTGGATAATGGCCTCTTCTACCTGGGGACACCTGCAACCAAGAGGATCTCTGGCATCCAACACCTCCAGCACAATATCTGAGGCTTCAATCACCTTTTTAAGTTCCTGACAATACAACTTCTTCGGATTCTTTTTGCCTGACTTGGTTTTGTTCTTAGCCTTGCATTGCCCAGATTCCTCCTTCACAGGTTCCAAGTTAGATGCCTTAACACCAGGGTTAGTTTCAAGTTTCCTTTTCTTTTCCTGTTCTTTCTGCCTATCAAGTTTCTGCTGCTGTTTTAGTTCTTCAAGTCGCTGTTTCCTTAGCTCCGCTTCCCGGAGAAGAGCCTCCTTAAAGGGAGCACTGTTTGGAACTCCTGGGTCTTTTCTAGGCTTTTTGTGACCCCGTTTTTTGGCCTCCTTCCTCAATTTTCGATGGTGCTCTCGAACCTTTTTTTGGATCTTATACCGCTTATGACAGGTCATGCGTTTACTTGCTTTCTTTAACTTCGGTCGCTTCATCCTGGTAGCGAGAAGGGCTCTTTGGGGACTTCTTAGGAGAAATAATAGGAAGGACTTGGGCAAGTTGAAAAAGATGAGACCTGGCTTGGATGTCACAAGAGCTGAGTTCTAAACCCATGCCTGTGTTTTTATTAACCAGTGTGTTGCTTGGGGGCAGTTGTGAGATTCCCTGGCCCATTTTCCTCGTATTCCAAATAGTGAGTGAGTGAGTGAGTGAGTGAGTGAGTGTGTGTGTGTGAGAGAGAGAGACAGAGAGAGACTCCCAAAGGTCTTTTTGTGTTTTAATGCTCTGCTGGTAGATGATTTTGTGATGGTAATGAATTCAAAAGGATATTTTTTAAAGCCTGTAGTGGACAGCATAGCATTGTCAGCCTGCACTAATGATTTGAAGAACCTTTGCAAATGACCATATTTTGTAGTAAAGCAACTGAAGTCTCTCTCATGATCTGAAGAAGTAATTAATATTGCATGAAAGGATTTTTTTAATTTATGAAGGATGGATCTCAGAAGGGACTATAGATTGAAAGCAAAAGCAATAAGTCAGCCAATTTGGGCTTACATTACCTGATGCCTGTAAAGTTAGACTTGCTGGAAGGTCCCCTGGTTCATGAAGCAGAAGTCTTAGTTTCTTGCTCTGACTCTGTCAACACTTGGCTATTTGATCTTGAATTCAAAAACCCTCTGGGCCTCAGTTTTTCCATCTGTTAAAAAGGGGAAATGATACCTTACCTATATATTTCTTAAGTCTGCTGTAGTTATTGGAANTCTCTGTCTCCTAGAAATAAATAAACATTTAAAAAAATAAAATAAAATAAAAATAAAAATTAATGTTTATTTTATTTTTGAAAGAGAGAGAAACAGAGGGTTAGTGAGGGAGAGACAGAGAGAGAGGAGATACAAAACCTGAAGCAGTCTCCAGGCTCTGAGCTGACAGCACAGAGCCTGATGCAGGGCTCAAACCCACAAACTGTGAGATCATGACCTGAGCTGAGCTGAAGTTGGACACTTAACCAATTGAGCTACCCAGGGGCCCCAAAAAATAATGTTTTATGTTGTCGACTGAGATACACAGCTCTACAGGTGTTTCTTGTTCAGTTCAATTATAAACATCCCCTTTAAAGGAGAG
>NW_027530402.1:38180-42534 GCF_008692635.1 Crocuta crocuta | reverse complement strand
TGGATTTCCTCATGTTCAATATAATGTATATTACATACTGGTGTCTTAATATTAATAAACATGGATTCCAATATTTTAGGCTTATATTATGCTCTGGATAAATGAAAGAGATGGGAAGACATAAAGTTAGGTTTTTACTAAGCCATTTCCCTTTACTGTCTAAATTCTTGAGAAATATTGGAACAAGTACAAGTCTAGGAAGCATGGTAGCCTTTTTAAAAAGAGCTTTGCAAATCTTAAATTTCTGAATTAGTCTATGAAAGAGACGAGTGAGCTCCCTCTATCTCATGGACATGTCTAACATCCATTGTTATTCAATTAACACACAGTGTATGAGCATCTGCTTTGTGCCAGGAACAGTGACAGGCACTGAGGATATATACACTAAATATGCTGCCTTTAACTGTAATGAGTTACCAGCCTAGTGGTGGTGACAAATAGACAATACAATGTGTTACATGATATGATAGAGATTAAGTGTACTTATATTTCCTAGGTCACCAAGTGCCTCACATTTCAGAAACTGCAGAGTCCTAAGTCGCAGGCCAACAGACTTGCTCTAAGGCAGCATTGTCCAATAGAACTTTATGTGATGATGGAAATGTTCTATATGTGTACTGTCTAATTTGGTAACCACTAGCCCCATTTGCCTATTGAGCACTTGAAATGTGGCTACTGTGAGGAACTAAATTTTTAATTTTATTTTCGTTAACTTAAATGTAAATAGCTACATGTGTCTATCTCATTGGACAGCACATATCTAAGGAGTGGTAGAGTGGGCCAACAGTCAGGCTCCAAGGCAATCCTGAGTTGGAATCTTTCTTTTTGCTCTGGATCTTAGCCTTGGTCAAGCTGCCCCCTTCCTTTAATCCTATTATTCTATCTACATACCACACTAGTCTTTGAATGGCTCATTTCCAGCTTAAAGCTCTGAATTATGTATGCTAATGTGCTTTACTTAACCCTGGGATGAGGTTTTTCTTTCTTCCTCTCCCTCTCTCTCTCTCACTCACTCATTTTTAAGAACAGAGATTCCATGATAGTTAAGTCATAATAAAGGAAGGAAATGAGGTGAAGGGAAACTAGTTTATAAAGTCTTTAAAAATGTCTCAAATATTGATTTTCACATAATTTCAGAGGGTGTGAGGTCATTTCAACTGTCTTTAAGCTGAATTTTCTCTGTATCTCTTACACACACACACAGACCAACTAAGGTGTCTGCTGTTAGATGTTGGGCTCCCTCTATTCGTATTGAATTAGCAATTAGAAAACTTGGGTCCATACATATTTTTTATCTCTCATGCCAAATCCAACACTGTTCACTGCATTATTTCTTTTTCTGGTAGAACAGATAGGGGGAAATGGGATAAAATGTCCTAATAGGGAACTCCAAAGAAAACTATACATAATGTTCAATGGGAATTTAGTTGGAAAAAAAATAAATATGCAAAGTAAATCAAATTTATGACCTGATGATCAGAAGACCTGTCATTTGTCTATTAATACACAGTCCTAGAAAGTACCTGTACACATATTATTTTATTTGATCCTAAAAGTAATTCTGTAAGATACTTAGGACATATGTTCTTTCCATTTTATAGATTAGGAAATTGAGAGTTTGAGTAATTTCTTCAAGGTCACATAGCTGGTAAGAACTTTTTCTATTTTTACTTTGAGAGCTCTGTATTTGAAGGCATTCTAGGGATTCCCTTTGAATATTATGTGATCATTTCTAAGCTTATAATCATCTGCAAAAACAATTGTCAGTGTGACTTGTAACCCCAACGAGGGTTTTCTAATATCAAAACACAAAGGTACAACATTTGTTGTACCTCACCAAAACTATGTATAATGTGTGTGTGTGTACACATGTGTGAATTAAGACATGACAGCCAACACCTCTTTGTACTTTAACCTCAAACAAAATGTTTCTTTGTTATCAAGTAGACACATTATTGAGAAGACCAGGATTAAGAATGAGTGTGCCAGTTTCCTTTGATAAAAGCATGTGTGTATATGTAAGAGTAAAAGGAGAAAGATATGTGTAAGAATATTTGAAAGACCAAGCTGGGGAGGGAGGAAACTGAAAACAGGGTAGGAAAGGGAAGGTAGAAATCAATTGCACAGGTTAGTTAGTTGACTTCCTGACAGTGTATGGTATTATGTTTCTGACAGTGCTAATTTTTTTTGACAGCTAAATTTGGGACTTTTTCTGGTTTTTGCTGCTGGGAGTCTGATGGTGGAGAATGAAATGTTGCTTTTCATCTTTTTCTTTTTAAAGTTTTCCAATTTTAATAAGAAAAATCGACATACATCACTGTATAAGATTACACATACAGCATGATGGTTTGACTTACAGATATTGTGAGATGATTTCCATAATAGGTTCAGTTAACATCCATCTTCTCATATAGATACAGTAAAAGGGAAATAAAGGAAAAAATATTTTCTCCTTGTGATGAGAAATCATAGGATTTACTCTCTTATTCCTATAAAATCTACAGCAGTGTTATAGTTATCATGTTACATATCACATCCCTAGTACTTATTTATCTCATGTATCTTGTGTATCTTTTGAATACCTTCCTCCAATTTCCCCTCCCCCACCCTCTGCCTCTGGTAACTTTGAATCTGATTTTTATTTCTGTGAATTTGATGTTTCCTTTATAGTTCCATATATAAGTGAGGTAATACAGTATTTGTTCTTCTCTGACTTATTTCACTGAACATAATGACTTCAAGCTCCAACCATGTTGTCACAAACGGGAGAATTTCCTTGTTACTTTTTATGCCTGAATAATATTCCAGTGTGTGTGTGTGTGTGTGTGTGTGTGTGTGTGTGTGTAAAACAACTTCCTTACCCATTTATTAATTGATGGACACTTAGGTTGTTTCCATGTCTTGGCTATTGTAAATAATGTTTCTCTGAACATGGGGGTACAGGGATCTTTTCAAGTTAGTTTTTATAACCTTTGAATATATTCCTAGAAGTAGAATTGCTGGATCATACTGTAGTTCTATTTTTAATTTTTTGAGAAACCTCAATGCTGTTTTCCATAGTGGCTGTGTACTAATTTACAATCCCACCAACAGTGCACAAGGGTTTCTATTTCTCCACATCCATGCCAGCATTTATTATCTCTTACCTTTTTGATGATGGACATTCGAACAGGTATGAGGCGATAGCTCATTGCGGTTTAACTCGCATTTCCCTAATGACTAGTGACACCAAATATCTTTTCATGTACCTGTTGGCCTTTCGTATATTTTCTTTGGAGAAATGTCTATTCAGGTCCTTTGCCCATTATTTAATTGTATTATTTATATTTTTGCTATTGAGTTTTATGAGTTCTGTATATATTTTGGATGTTAATTTATTATCAGGTATATGGTTTGCAAATATTTTTCCTACCCCGTAAGGTTTTTTTCACTTTGTTGATTTTTTTTCTCTGCAGAAGATTTTTAACTTGATCTAGCCCCACTTATTTTTTATTTTGTTGCCTATGCTTTAGATGTCATATCCAAAAAAGTCATTACCAAAACACATGTCAAGTAACTTTGTTTTTATGTTTTCTTCTAGGAGTTTCATAGTTTCAAGTCTCATATGTAAGCCTTTTATTCATTTTGAATTATTTTTTTGTGAGTGGTGTAAGATATGGGTCCAGTTTCATTTTTTACATGTGAATATTTAATTATCCCAGCACCATTTATTGAAAAGATTTTTTCCTATTGAGTATTCTTTGCTTCCTTGTCAAATATTAGTTCACCTTATATAAGTGTCTTTCTGCACTCTCAGTTCTCTTCCATTTATCTCTTTCTCTGTTTTTATGCTTATATCATGTTGTTTTGATGACTATAGCTTCATAGCATACATCGAAGTCAGGAAGTGTGATGCCTCTTGCTTTGTCCTTCTTTCTCAAGACTTCTTTGGCTATTTGGGGTTTTTTGTGGTTCTGTACAAATTTTTGGATTTTTTCCTGATTCTGTAAAAAAAAATGTCATTGGAATCTTGATAGGTATTGCCATGAATCTCTCCTCATTATTTTTAAATCTTCCTGCAGGAGAAAATTGCTCTAGTTGTGTTCACCACTCTTGAACCTGTCATGCCTGTCATGTTTAAGCAGGCTAGATTATTTTTTCCCTTCTCAAATAGTACACCCAGTTAGCCAGTCCTAATTACTTCTATTTCATTGCATTTTCTAGAATCTTAATGAGATGTGGCCTAGTGGTGTGACTGCAGGATGTAGAATGAAACGTCTTGAATTCTAGCTGCAGTTGTGACACTGCTTCTCTCTCACAGAAGGCAAATCTCTTAACCTGTTCGATTTTGCAGTTAGTGGGGTTAATTATATTT
>NW_027530402.1:36271-36944 GCF_008692635.1 Crocuta crocuta | reverse complement strand
TACTGCTGATTGAAAGGTAAAAAAAAAAAAAAAAGGAGATAAGAAATGGCAAGTTTTTGTGTGTGTGTATCCATTTCCAAATGCTAATTCTTTTTTCAGGATATTAACAGAAGGTGCATCTGCTCCATGGCAGTCATTAAGCACCTCATGGAAGTCTTGCTGGCTGTATGAGAAGCAAAATTCTTCAATTCTGTGCCATGAGCTCTGTAGAAAATGTAGCTACCTTCAGCTCCAGTTCCCAACTTGGGTGTCTATTTTCTGCCCATCTAAAAATATTTGTTTCCCTTATGGCTTCTCTAAGGTTTAGTAATTTTTCTCTCTTCTGAAAACCTTTTTATTTACTGTTACCAGTGCAAAATGACTATTTCATTTCAACTATGGGGGAAAATGATCCCTTTTTATAACAACCTGTTAAGCATTTATTCTAGAATTCTTTCTGATATTAAGTTCCATGTAAATGCAAGATGCTTTAGCAATTGTTGTTCTGTTGGTGCATTGCATAACTGCATTACAGATTTCTAATACTCTGACAATTTGAAGCTGCTGATAATATGAGCCACTTCGTGTGGTGTAATTATGGCTTTATGCATGATTGCCTGCACTCTATGTCAGATAGTAGCCTTTTGATTAATCTCTGTTTTCAAAGCAGGTCAAATTCTAATCTGCCCTTTCC
>NW_027530402.1:36027-36263 GCF_008692635.1 Crocuta crocuta | reverse complement strand
CCCTGTATAAGATGAAAAAGTCTGTTAGGACTTTGGAGGACAGGTAGGGGCTTTTAGAGAACAAGTAAACATTTCCATTACTTTCTTACATCCTCTTTCTATTGCTTCTCATATATTGTTCATGAAGTGATGGTAAAGTGTGATCTCTGTCTTGTTTCCAACTCTGATTTGCTGCAATGTTTGTTTAAGTTGCTCGAAACTGGAGGCTACTGTGGATTTCCTTCACTGCCTAATGC
>NW_027530402.1:35723-35927 GCF_008692635.1 Crocuta crocuta | reverse complement strand
TGATTTTGAGAAATATTTATTGTGCCTCATTAAATTTGAAATCAGTACTTAAAAGATCAGAAATAAATAACCTGTTTATATTTTTGTGACAGTAAGTATAAGTGGAAGCTATGTGTGTACATCTTTGACACTACACATTACACTGAACTGAGACACTCCTCTGTTTGTCATGGCAGCAATCAAAATAGCTGTACCAAAAGAGAA
>NW_027530402.1:32444-35572 GCF_008692635.1 Crocuta crocuta | reverse complement strand
TCTCCTCAGCTTCTTTTACTAACACTGAGGTCTTGTTGATTTTGCATTTGTACCTAGAATAGGCATTAACTGGTTCCTGAGAGCTGTTTATATGCTTATAAATAGTATGTGCTTATACTATTTTATAGTGCACAATATCCCACAGAACACTTAGAAAAAGATCCCAGAGCCTTATTCAGAAGCCTGTGCTCACGTACTTAATGGTATGGGGCTTAGTCTGGTCTTTCAGCAGCCTCTTTGCCTCTGAATTGCATGGATTCCTACAGAAAACTGCTGTATTTCTGAAGGAAGTCTTTGTAGTAAAATTTGCCACTGGGCTGCTTTTCTAAAGGCACATCTTTAACCCAATCAAAAATGAAGGCAGAGAAAAGCACTTTTCCTAGGCTGCTTTTGTCACCTCTAGGTAGTCTGACCACATTGATGGTGCCAGTGAAATTTTAAGAGTGATGATGAAAGGCCATCAAGAGGTGTACTCTTTCAACTTGACTTGTTGGATGTTAACCACATGACCTGTGTTTCGCATAGATAGCTTTGACTTGAAAGCCACTGGAATCCTAGAGTTCTCTTTCACAAGTAGAAAAGTAGCTGCCACAGTGTCAATCTGTGATTCAAAGGTCTNGGCACATTTTAAACCCAATCAAAGATGAAGGCAGAGAAAAGCACTTTTCCTAGGCTGCTTTTGTCACCTCTAGGTAGTCTGACCACATTGATGGTGCCAGTGAAATTTTAAGAGTGATGATGAAAGGCCATCAAGAGGTGTACTCTTTCAACTTGACTTGTTGGATGTTAACCACATGACCTGTGTTTCGCATAGATAGCTTTGACTTGAAAGCCACTGGAATCCTAGAGTTCTCTTTCACAAGTAGAAAAGTAGCTGCCACAGTGTCAATCTGTGATTCAAAGGTCTGTAATCTGGCAAAGCCTTTTTATCTTCTTACAGAAATTTTATCTACTTTGGTTTGGAAGCACTATCATGTGTCACTGCTTCCATTCTCAGAGATGTGGTAGGACTGATAGAGAAGGGCAGCCACCTGGGTGGCTCAGTCAGTTGACTATCTGACTTTGGGTCAAGTCATGATCTCACAGTTCGTGGATTTGAGCCCTGCATTGGGCAGTCTGTCAGAGCAGAGCCCCCTTCAGATACTCTGTCTCTTTCTCTCTGTCTCTCTCTCTCTGCCCCTTCCCTGCTTGCAGTGTCTCTCTCAAAAAATAAATAAAACATTAAAAAAGATAGAAGGTAGAAAGCACCAAACTCTGTCAGCTTATCCCTGGCAGTTATATACACACTACTGTATATTTATAAGGCAATGGTTGGGAGTGAGGACAGTCACCATAAAAGGCAGTGTGTAGAGTGGATGCTTTCTGAAGAAACAGGACTACTGGGCCTAATAGAATTGGTCATTTGCTTTAATTGTAATAGGTAATCCTCATTATTAACCTCTTCCATCTCTTCTCTGTTCATTCATTGATGCATTTTATGAATATTTGCTAAGTGTCCAGCACTATGGCAGTGAGAACTCAAAGGAGAGGGGTGCCTGGGTGGCTCAATTGGTTGAGCGTCTGACTCTTGATTTCAGCCCAGGTCATGATCTCACAAATCATAAGATCGAGCCCCGCATGGGACTCTGTGCTCACAGCATGGAGCCTGCTTGGGATTCTCTCTCTCTCTTTCTTTCTGCCCCTCCCCTGCTCATTCTCTCCCTCCCTCTCAAAATAAATAAATAAACTGAAAAAAAAAAAAAGAACCCAAGGGGCACCTGGGTGGCTCAGTCAGTTGAGCATCTGACTTCAGTTCAGGTCATGATCTCACAGCTTGTGGGTTCAAGCCCCAATTCAGGCTCTGTGCGGATAGCTCAGAGCCTGGAGCCTGCTTCAGATTCTGTCTTCCTCTCTCTCTGCCCCTCCCCCTGTTCATGCTCTGTCTCTCTCCAAAAATAAACTAAAAAAAATTTTTAAAAAGAACTCAAAAGAGAGCTTTACGGTCCAGTTGGAAAATGAATTGACTGACATACTACACATGAAATAATCATAGAACTTAAGAAAATGCATAACTACATTGCACAGTCTGTACACAGTGCTGAGAAAATGCTAAGCAATGTAGATGACCAGTGACATGGATATATAAAAAATGAGGGAAATTAGATATGCGGGAAGTAGGGGACTTATATTAGATGACCATTCAGTTAAAGATTTCATTTAGATGTAATGCTAAATCCATCAAGAAACCCCTGTAAGGGAAAGAGAAATGCTGTGACGAAAACAGTGGGTGAGGAAGATTATCCACATAACATTTTGCAGAATGGGCTAGAGCAAAAGGCAAATACTGATGAGAAAATGGTCTCACAAGGTGAGGAAGGCTGTGGAAATGGAGCTAAAGGAACATATACACGCACTAGTTCTAAAAACTTTGAGAATTTTATAACCCATTTCACAGGATAAAGAGGTTGCTTTTATTTATGATGTGCATTTATATGTGTAAGAAAAATAAAGTCCAAATCCTCCTATGTAAGTCACCTATCCTCATCAGGCCATTATGAAGCTATTTATCTTTATGAAGTAGCAGTGTAATTTTCAAAGTTGCATTCTAGTAGCCTGTGTATAAATATGTGCATGTATCTGCAGGAGAGTATGTGCCACAGTGTGTGTGTGTGTGTGTGTATATGTGTGTATGTATGTATTTTTCATGTTTTTCTGAATGGCTGACATTTTAACCATCCCTGGTAAGAAGTCCATTAGTTTGTGACCTCCTTGCAGGTGCAGCCTATATCTCTTTTTTCATCTGCAGGGTTTGGTGCATGCTTATTGAATTCATGAATGAATGAATGAATGAATGAATGAATGAATAAGAACCTTTTGTTTTAGAATCCTAGAATTTTTGGAGCTTAAAGGGAATACTGACATCATTTAGGTTATTTTTATTTTGTAGATAGATAAATTAAGACCTCAAGAGGGATAAGGTGATTTATTCAACACGATCAGTGAGTCAGTGAGAAACATGGGGAGGGAATCCAGGTTGTTCCACTAAACTGTACTGCACACTATAGTCAAAGTGGAAGTGTATAATTGTGTGTGTGTGTGTGTGTGTGTGTGTGTGTGTGTGTGTGTGTGTAAGATGATGTGGAGGGATA
>NW_027530402.1:29060-32414 GCF_008692635.1 Crocuta crocuta | reverse complement strand
TGTGTAGGCATAGTTACTGGGAGCTTACTTGGCTCGTTTTCCAGTTCAGGGTAAATATAAGCTTTCTAGTGATGGCAGCTTTAGGGATGGTGCCTTTTATTCCATCTTCACTAATTCCTGCTTCAGCTGCTGCGGTCTGGATGGATGAGTCTTTGAATATACATTCTAGCTGGAAGCATATTGTCTTTATTTTTATATAGACTTTACATTTTCATTTTTATGTGTTGGGCACAGGAAGTAGGAAAAAGCCATTTGTCAATTCATTTCCTAAAAATGNAGGTAGTCTGACCACATTGATGGTGCCAGTGAAATTTTAAGAGTGATGATGAAAGGCCATCAAGAGGTGTACTCTTTCAACTTGACTTGTTGGATGTTAACCACATGACCTGTGTTTCGCATAGATAGCTTTGACTTGAAAGCCACTGGAATCCTAGAGTTCTCTTTCACAAGTAGAAAAGTAGCTGCCACAGTGTCAATCTGTGATTCAAAGGTCTGTAATCTGGCAAAGCCTTTTTATCTTCTTACAGAAATTTTATCTACTTTGGTTTGGAAGCACTATCATGTGTCACTGCTTCCATTCTCAGAGATGTGGTAGGACTGATAGAGAAGGGCAGCCACCTGGGTGGCTCAGTCAGTTGACTATCTGACTTTGGGTCAAGTCATGATCTCACAGTTCGTGGATTTGAGCCCTGCATTGGGCAGTCTGTCAGAGCAGAGCCCCCTTCAGATACTCTGTCTCTTTCTCTCTGTCTCTCTCTCTCTGCCCCTTCCCTGCTTGCAGTGTCTCTCTCAAAAAATAAATAAAACATTAAAAAAGATAGAAGGTAGAAAGCACCAAACTCTGTCAGCTTATCCCTGGCAGTTATATACACACTACTGTATATTTATAAGGCAATGGTTGGGAGTGAGGACAGTCACCATAAAAGGCAGTGTGTAGAGTGGATGCTTTCTGAAGAAACAGGACTACTGGGCCTAATAGAATTGGTCATTTGCTTTAATTGTAATAGGTAATCCTCATTATTAACCTCTTCCATCTCTTCTCTGTTCATTCATTGATGCATTTTATGAATATTTGCTAAGTGTCCAGCACTATGGCAGTGAGAACTCAAAGGAGAGGGGTGCCTGGGTGGCTCAATTGGTTGAGCGTCTGACTCTTGATTTCAGCCCAGGTCATGATCTCACAAATCATAAGATCGAGCCCCGCATGGGACTCTGTGCTCACAGCATGGAGCCTGCTTGGGATTCTCTCTCTCTCTTTCTTTCTGCCCCTCCCCTGCTCATTCTCTCCCTCCCTCTCAAAATAAATAAATAAACTGAAAAAAAAAAAAAGAACCCAAGGGGCACCTGGGTGGCTCAGTCAGTTGAGCATCTGACTTCAGTTCAGGTCATGATCTCACAGCTTGTGGGTTCAAACCCCAAGTCAGGCTCTGTGCTGATAGCTCAGAGCCTGGAGCCTGCTTCAGATTCTGTCTTCCTCTCTCTCTGCCCCTCCCCCTGTTCATGCTCTGTCTCTCTCCAAAAATAAACTAAAAAAAATTTTTAAAAAGAACTCAAAAGAGAGCTTTACGGTCCAGTTGGAAAATGAATTGACTGACATACTACACATGAAATAATCATAGAACTTAAGAAAATGCATAACTACATTGCACAGTCTGTACACAGTGCTGAGAAAATGCTAAGCAATGTAGATGACCAGTGACATGGATATATAAAAAATGAGGGAAATTAGATATGCGGGAAGTAGGGGACTTATATTAGATGACCATTCAGTTAAAGATTTCATTTAGATGTAATGCTAAATCCATCAAGAAACCCCTGTAAGGGAAAGAGAAATGCTGTGACGAAAACAGTGGGTGAGGAAGATTATCCACATAACATTTTGCAGAATGGGCTAGAGCAAAAGGCAAATACTGATGAGAAAATGGTCTCACAAGGTGAGGAAGGCTGTGGAAATGGAGCTAAAGGAACATATACACGCACTAGTTCTAAAAACTTTGAGAATTTTATAACCCATTTCACAGGATAAAGAGGTTGCTTTTATTTATGATGTGCATTTATATGTGTAAGAAAAATAAAGTCCAAATCCTCCTATGTAAGTCACCTATCCTCATCAGGCCATTATGAAGCTATTTATCTTTATGAAGTAGCAGTGTAATTTTCAAAGTTGCATTCTAGTAGCCTGTGTATAAATATGTGCATGTATCTGCAGGAGAGTATGTGCCACAGTGTGTGTGTGTGTGTGTGTATATGTGTGTATGTATGTATTTTTCATGTTTTTCTGAATGGCTGACATTTTAACCATCCCTGGTAAGAAGTCCATTAGTTTGTGACCTCCTTGCAGGTGCAGCCTATATCTCTTTTTTCATCTGCAGGGTTTGGTGCATGCTTATTGAATAGATGAATGAATGAATGAATGAATGAATGAATGAATAAGAACCTTTTGTTTTAGAATCCTAGAATTTTTGGAGCTTAAAGGGAATACTGACATCATTTAGGTTATTTTTATTTTGTAGATAGATAAATTAAGACCTCAAGAGGGATAAGGTGATTTATTCAACACGATCAGTGAGTCAGTGAGAAACATGGGGAGGGAATCCAGGTTGTTCCACTAAACTGTACTGCACACTATAGTCAAAGTGGAAGTGTATAATTGTGTGTGTGTGTGTGTGTGTGTGTGTGTGTGTGTGTGTGTGTGTANTGTGTAGGCATAGTTACTGGGAGCTTACTTGGCTCGTTTTCCAGTTCAGGGTAAATATAAGCTTTCTAGTGATGGCAGCTTTAGGGATGGTGCCTTTTATTCCATCTTCACTAATTCCTGCTTCAGCTGCTGCGGTCTGGATGGATGAGTCTTTGAATATACATTCTAGCTGGAAGCATATTGGCTTTATTTTTATATAGACTTTACATTTTCATTTTTATGTGTTGGGCACAGGAAGTAGGAAAAAGCCATTTGTCAATTCATTTCCTAAAAATGCCTTTGTGAAGAGATGTCATTTGAGCATCTAAAATAGCAGTCAGTTTCAGAAAAAGTTATGGGTCTTTTCATCATTGGTCAATAAGCACAATTATCATTATTAGACATCAACTGTTAAAAAAAAAGGACTAGCATTTTAAAACCACTTTGTTGTGCATCTGATTTGAGATTCCAGTTTTCCTGTTTGTATTGCTAAAATGATTAAGAGTTAAAAAAACAAAATAGATAACAGATAGCAATTAGAATGCTTTTCAGTTTGATGGGACTTTTACAGTACATTTTTAAATGGCTATTCATTTTCAAATGAAAGCCTTAAGGTTTGAAGAATCTGTGTTTTAATCTCAGTGTCTGTAACCTTTTTTTAGCTGTGTGTTTTGATC
>NW_027530402.1:23857-28830 GCF_008692635.1 Crocuta crocuta | reverse complement strand
ACTCCTGGATATATGCATTTATTGTTTTTTTTTTTTCTTCTTTCCTCCTTTGGGTTGAAGTCTCTCCTGGTGATAAATGTGGAGCTGAGAGAGTCACAGTCACCTTTCCAGAGACTAGGGTAAAATTCAGTGAACTGTAAAAGTAATGCAAAATGACAATTAAAGTAGGGCATTCTGGTACCTTAGGGGTCTGACAAAATGGAAGCATTTGACTTCTGATGTGTCTGACTTATTAACATAGAGATATAATAACATACCACTTACCGCAAAGTCTCACTGGAAAACCCACATATCCAGGAGGAGCTCAGAATATAAAGTAGTCATCAAAGAAGGCTCCAAAGCAGGTAAAAACCAAAAAGCAACAAGAACCAAAACATTACACAAAATCTCTGTATTAAAGATCATGTAAACTCCCTCTTAGAACAACAACATTTCAGCTGTCTGCCCAGACCTTAACTCCTATTTTCTAGCCAAATATAATTAGTTTCTAAGAACACAGTAGAGTAGAAGTATCAAACTAGAAATGGAAGAGGAGCTGTTTTTGATATATTGATAGCACCAAGAAGTAACAATACTGAATATTTGATAGCAAGATAGTTAAGGACATATGCTAAAATTTAAAGACAAGAACTCAAAAACCACAGCACTTTGGGCTCAGTGAGTGTACAGGCCAAACCTGCATGGTGCAGTGATTTATGTTTAGAAAAATGCTCCTTAGTAACCAATATACAACTCTATGATTCCCTTCAGAAACAAGGCAGAATGGTTAGGATTTTAAATCAAAGTTTTAGTTCTNGGGGGGGAGGAGGGATGGGCATGGAGGAGGACACTTGTGGGTATGAGCACTGGGTGTTATGTGGAAACTAATTTGACAACAAACTATTTGTAAAAAAAAAAACAAAAAAACAAAAAAAAAACCAAAGTTTTAGTTCTTACAGAGGAAAGCCCTAAGCTATCTAAAAAAATCAGCTATCCAGAAGTACTTATTCTTTAGGTTTTTCAGAAAAATCAAGGTTTTAATTAAGCCTAAGCCAAGTGAGAAGTCTGTTCTCAATAAGTTCCTAGGATAAACACTTCTAATTAAGGAAAGGATTTAGGAGAAATATGTTAAATGGTAGGAAAGTGACTCTTATTTTCCACTGAGACTAGAAATAAAAGTTCGCTGTAGACCCATTTTTTAAATGTCAAAATTAGACTTTCCAGAAGCAAATGTTGTTCTTGTCTTTTTACTGTGTTTTTGTGTTAACTTGGCTGTCTCATTAGAGACGGGGACATTTCCTAGTGAAATTAATGTGACATTTAGAGAAAATTTCCACTCTCAAATGTTTCATGTTATTTGCCATTTAGAATACTTAGAGAGGGGATTGGAATAATGTCAAGCAAATTTTGATTAAATAAGGCTAACCGGAAGCCAATATATTCATGCAAAAAAGAAAAGCTCTTTTATTATTTCTTAAAACGTGTATTTCTGCTCTGATTCTTTAGTCTATATTGAGATGGCCTTGGCAAATAATCTGACAGAAGAGATGCCATCTTCTAAACAGCTGGGTTTGCATTAGAAAACAGCACACCAGGTCAAAGCCTGTGGTTGGTCCTTTGCTCAGGACAGTTCTCTCCTCTGAATGTACATTAGAAGTACCTGGAAAGTCTTAAAAAATATCAATACCTGGGCCCCACTCCAGGCCAATTACCTNAAGTTCCCTAGTTGATTCTAATGTGCATTAGGTATGAGAACCACTGGCTTAACACATGCAAGCTATTCATTATGAAAAAATTATTTCTTTCTTCAGAGTGGTCTCAGTCTTACTCTTTGCTCCATCTGAAGTGTGGAAAAAATATACCCTTTCAATGCACAGGAGTTGGGTTTGAGTACATACCTTGAATCAGTATGAAGCAAGAACACTTGATGTCAATATACATAGGCCCATAATTGGTTATCAATAGCAAATTAGCTCAGTTGTTTGGAATGTAGTATTAATGGGGCCAGAATAGTATGTCCTATCAATCAGAATAATTCTGTTTCATAGGTTGTTTCCAAACTGCAATCAAGTTGCTTCACAAAGAGACCTGAGACTGATTACAAAAACAAAAAGACATTGGATGACTCAGCATAGCTCCTTCCACTATGGGAATTTTGATTCTAAGGATCTACCTTATTACTAGTGCTTCTAATTTCATGGGGATGCAGCATGGGACATCTGCCTATTATGGTTTGTGCCAGTTTGAGGAATGGAATATTTACATTTGGACCCATAAGAATGAGTAGTTTAGTCTTTTAGAGTAAAAAAAAAAAAAAAAAGGAGAAAAACATAGGAAGGAGAAATAAGCTTCAGTGATACTCTCCTACCTACAGTGGCAGATAGTGCCTGACATGTTTGCCCAGGTTAACCAATCTGTATCCCAGAGCAAAAGAAAAAGCATTGATAAGGTCTCCACAAGCAAGCCTTCTAGACTTGTTTCTTCTTTTAACTCATTGCCTATGAGTGGGACTCTCATGGTAAGATACATTCTATTAGAATCAAGAAGTAGTATAGTCACCAGAAATAGAATTTGTATGGTTTGGTTTATTTGTCCATACATAGAGTTCTGGCACAATTGTTTGAGGTCAGGTCTCCACTGAGCTCCATATTCCATGCACACTGGATGCAATAGTGCATGCAAAACTATACAAAATATTCTACTTGAAAACTGGCTTCTTTAACATGACCGTATCTTAGGATGCTCCTCAATACTTTTTTGCAAAGCCAGTATCCTTGCAATTTCCTTTTTTGCTTCTGTGTGTCCTATTAACTTTCTTGAAAAAATGATTTAAGTAAGTTTGAAAACTGAAATGAAATGTGTTCATGCTATTCTTTTATTGTCTGAGTGAGGTCAAAAATTCCTGATCCTATTTGGGGTTTTGGGTTCCATAGAAAGTAGGGGATAAGGATTTCCCACCATTTCTACCATGAGTCATGATAAATTCAGTTGAACTTCTCCTTTGGATTCATGTTCTATTATCCTTATTTTATATAGGAGGAAAGTGAGGCATGCAGAAACTAAGTAATTTACCCAAGGTTCACAGTGAAACTAGTAATTGGATTCCTGAGTACTTAATCAGTTTCCTGTTTTAATTGGATAGCATGGTTTTTGGCAATTGGGGGACTTCTACATGTCAAATTATATATTGTATTGAATATCATAGAAGAGCACATTTATGCAGTACATTGTGTGCTTATTATGTTTCTATAATAAATTAATTAAAGAAATGCTTGCTGGTTGACTGATAACTTCTTCCAGCAATACTTCTAGCGTTGTATTCCCAATGTAGCTTCAAGTTTGCCTCTTCTTCTTATAGTTATATTTGCAACAATTTCAGCATACATTTTTTATGAACAAATTAGAAATGAAATTACCCTTTTAATTTTTTGCTCTCCCAATCCATTCCTTACAACAGAACCAAAAATCACTTGTGGTTTACATTAAAGGGGATTTTATCCTCTAGATAAAAGTAGTGTGAATGGATAGTACAAAGCCCATCTTCAAATGAGGGGCATGTAGAGAGCATAAGCATGCCTGAGTAAGTACAAGACACTGATGGGATTTAGATTCCTTCTCAATATTCTCTCCTCTTTTTTCCTACCTGCTTACCACCCCTATCCCCACCTACTCTAGATATTTAGGGTCTCTACCCTGACTGTTGGCTGTTTGATGCTCATGTGGTAGTTGGATCTACTATCACCTATCCTGTTCTCCTCTATCAAACTCTGATTTCCTCACAACTAAAATCTGTGTCTAAGAACCTCGCACAGTTAACGTCTGACAGGTAGTCATCTGAAAGGAATCTGGTATTTTGGTAGCTAGACAGCGTTTCCTTTTCCAGGCACTTTTAGTTGAAGTGATTTCAGAAGGTCCTAAGGAATGATAAGAATGGTGGGAATGTTGATGATTTCTGGTAGAAGAGCAGGAGGGTGGAGAAGATATGTTTATGCATTTTCCAGTATATACAATGGCTCAATCAGAGTAGTACTTGAGTGTTGGGGGTAAGATCCACTTTACTAGGAGTTTCAGTTACTTCAGTGTCAACTTTTCCCTGCATTCCCACCTTCTAAGTTAGACTCTTTTGAGTGCTCATGAACTGTTTTCCCACTTCTTTCATCTGGCAGGTATTATACATTTGCTTTTGTAAAACTGTTGCTCAGGCAGTCTACTGAAACTAGATTATGTAGTGGTGTTTTAATGATAGGAGCTGAAACAGGGTTTGCTTGCAAACTTCATGTTTCACATGAAAGGCTTTGGCACCCCCTGTGGACTGCTCTTCACCCGATTTCAGGCATAATAGTTGTTTGCCTTTATATCTGTGATAAAATGAAGTCCTTCCTGCATAACCAGTGCTGAGCAAAATGTCTTAAAACAAATGGAAGTGCATAGTTTAAATCCACAGTAGGGGATTAGCTTGCCTACATTTCCAAATCTATGGAATAAATATTTTAACATGTTAATTATCTACTACTAATAAAAATACCTTTGAACTTCCATTCAATTTGACAGGCACAGAATTATATCCACTGGGAATGGGAAGGAATTCGTTTCTGTAAATATTCTGGGTCATTTTGTATCTTGCTCTAAGTGGTTACATGGTCAGTAGCCATCCATATTCTAGGGGATGTTTGAGTCAAGTTCATCTTGGTCTGCAATTGAGGGCTGCATCTACAGAGCCCACAGAGCCTAAAGCAGGCATAAGCATTCCACAGGCTGTTACACCGCTATGGCCTTGATTTCTGATTCATTCATTGCTTCCTGTCCAGTAGAAAAAGTCCCATAAGTAGCACACTTTGGCTCTTTTCATGAATCATCTATGTAACGTTTTAAATCTTTTTTTTTCCCATTGCAGACTGAAAACTATTCTTTTGACTCCAACTATGTGAACAGCCGAGCCCATTTAATCAAAAGGTATGTTGGTTTCGCTTACTTCTTTCTACAACTAAGCTTGA
>NW_027530402.1:22455-23850 GCF_008692635.1 Crocuta crocuta | reverse complement strand
CCCATTAGCCCTCAGTTTGTTCTCAGCATTCAAGAGTCTCTTATGATTTATCCCCCTCCCTCTCCCCCACTATTTCCCCCCTTCTTCTTCTCCATGGTCCTCTGTTAAGTTTCTCCTAATCCACTATAGGTGCAAACATATGGTATCTGTCCTCTGCCTGAATTATTTGGCTCAGCATAACACCCTCTAGGTCCATGCATGTTGCTACGAATGGCCAGATTTTATTCTTTCTCACGGCCATGTAGTACTCCATTCTATAAATATACCATATCTTCTTGATCCATTCATCAGTTGATGGACCCTTAGGTTCTTTCCATGTTTTGGCTATTGTTGAGAGTGTTGCTGTGAACATTGGGGTCCGTCTGCCCCTATGCATCAGCATTCCTGTATCCCTTGGATAAATTCCTAGCAGTGCTACTGCTGGGTCATAGGGGAGTTCTATTGTTAATTATTTTTGAGGAACCTCCATACTGTTTTCCAGAGGGGTTACACCAGCTTACATTCCCACCAAGTGTAGGAGGGTGCCAATTTCTCCACATCCTCGCCAACGTCTATAGTTTCCTAATGTGTTCATTTTAGCCACTCTGACCGGCGTGAGGTGGTATCTCAGTATGGTTGTGATTTGTATTTCTCTGATAATGAGGGATGCTGAGCATTGTTTCATGTGTCTGTTGGCCATTTGGATGTCCTCTTTGGAGAAGTGTCTTCTGCCCATTTCTTCACAGGATTATTTGTTTTTCGGGTGTGGAGTTTGATGAGTTCCTTATAGATTTTGGATACTAGCCCTTTATCTGATATGTCATTTGCAACTATCTTTTCCCATTCCGTCAGTTGCCTATTAGTTTTACTGATTGTTTCCTTTGCTGTGCAGAAGCTTTTGATCTTGATGAGGTCCAAGTAGTTCATTTTTGCTCTTGATTCCTTTGCCTTCGGGGATGCGTCAAGTAAGAAATTGCTGCAGTTGAGGCCAGGAGGTTGTTTCCTGCTTTCTCCTCTAGCGTTTTGATGGTTTCCTGTCTCACATTCATGTCCTTTACCCATTTTGAGTTTATTTTGGTGTATGGTATGAGAAAATGATCTAGTTTCATTCTTCTGCATGTTGATGTCCAGGCTTCCCAACACCATCTGTTAAAGAGGCTGTCATTTTTCCACTGGATATTCTTTCCCGTTTTGTGAAAGATTCGGTGGCCATACATTTGTGAGTCCAAGTCTAAGTCCTCTATTCTATTCCATTGGTCTATGTGTCTGTATTTGTGCCAATACCATACTATCTTGATGATTACAGCTTTGTAGTGAAGGCTAAAGTGTGGGATGGTGATGCCTCCCATTTTGGTTTTATTCTTCAAAATTACTTTGGCTATTCGGGGTCTTTTGTGGTTCCATACAAATTTTAGG
>NW_027530402.1:15595-19794 GCF_008692635.1 Crocuta crocuta | reverse complement strand
CCTCAGTTTGTTCTCAGCATTCAAGAGTCTCTTATGATTTATCCCCCTCCCTCTCCCCCACTATTTCCCCCCTTCTTCTTCTCCATGGTCCTCTGTTAAGTTTCTCCTAATCCACTATAGGTGCAAACATATGGTATCTGTCCTCTGCCTGAATTATTTGGCTCAGCATAACACCCTCTAGGTCCATGCATGTTGCTACGAATGGCCAGATTTTATTCTTTCTCACGGCCATGTAGTACTCCATTCTATAAATATACCATATCTTCTTGATCCATTCATCAGTTGATGGACCCTTAGGTTCTTTCCATGTTTTGGCTATTGTTGAGAGTGTTGCTGTGAACATTGGGGTCCGTCTGCCCCTATGCATCAGCATTCCTGTATCCCTTGGATAAATTCCTAGCAGTGCTACTGCTGGGTCATAGGGGAGTTCTATTGTTAATTATTTTTGAGGAACCTCCATACTGTTTTCCAGAGGGGTTACACCAGCTTACATTCCCACCAAGTGTAGGAGGGTGCCAATTTCTCCACATCCTCGCCAACGTCTATAGTTTCCTAATGTGTTCATTTTAGCCACTCTGACCGGCGTGAGGTGGTATCTCAGTATGGTTGTGATTTGTATTTCTCTGATAATGAGGGATGCTGAGCATTGTTTCATGTGTCTGTTGGCCATTTGGATGTCCTCTTTGGAGAAGTGTCTTCTGCCCATTTCTTCACAGGATTATTTGTTTTTCGGGTGTGGAGTTTGATGAGTTCCTTATAGATTTTGGATACTAGCCCTTTATCTGATATGTCATTTGCAACTATCTTTTCCCATTCCGTCAGTTGCCTATTAGTTTTACTGATTGTTTCCTTTGCTGTGCAGAAGCTTTTGATCTTGATGAGGTCCAAGTAGTTCATTTTTGCTCTTGATTCCTTTGCCTTCGGGGATGCGTCAAGTAAGAAATTGCTGCAGTTGAGGCCAGGAGGTTGTTTCCTGCTTTCTCCTCTAGCGTTTTGATGGTTTCCTGTCTCACATTCATGTCCTTTACCCATTTTGAGTTTATTTTGGTGTATGGTATGAGAAAATGATCTAGTTTCATTCTTCTGCATGTTGATGTCCAGGCTTCCCAACACCATCTGTTAAAGAGGCTGTCATTTTTCCACTGGATATTCTTTCCCGTTTTGTGAAAGATTCGGTGGCCATACATTTGTGAGTCCAAGTCTAAGTCCTCTATTCTATTCCATTGGTCTATGTGTCTGTATTTGTGCCAATANTTCAGCGCATAGACATTTATAATTGTTAGTTCTTCCTGATGGAAAGACCTTGTAATTATTATGCCTTTCTTCATCTCTTGTTACTGTCTTTACTTTAAAGTCCAGTTTGTCTGATATAAGTATAGCTACTCCAGCTTTCTTTTGACCTCCAGTACCATGATAGAGATTTCTCCATCCCCTTACTTCTAATCTGAAGGTATCTTCCAGTCCAAAATGAGTTTCTTGTAGACGGCAAATAGATGGATTTTGGTTTTTTATCCTTTCTGCTACCCTATGTCTTTTGATTGGAACATTCAGCCCATTTACATTCAAGGTTATTATTGAAATATATGGCTTTAGAGTCATCGTGTCTTTTGTGAGATTCATGCTTATGGTGGTGTCTCTGGTATCTTGCGTTCCTTGCAACATTTCTCTCAGAATCCCCCTCAGGATTTCTTATAGGGCTGGTTTAGTGGTGACAAATTCTTTGAATTTTTGTTTATTTGGAAAGACTTTTATCTCTCCTTCTATTCTAAATGACAGGTTTGCTGGATAGAGGATTCTTGGCTGCATATTTTTCCTGTTCTTCACATTGAAGACTTCCTGCCATTCCTTTCTGGCCTGCCAAGTTTCAGTAGATAGTTCTGTCACTACTCTGATACGTTTCCCTTTGTATGTTAGGGCCCTTTTCTTCCTAGCCGCTTTCAGAATTCTCTCTTTGTCCTTATATTTTGCCAGTTTCTCTTTGATATGTCGTGCAGAAGATTGATTTAATATTCGTCGGAGGGGAGTTCTCTGTGCCTCTTGAATTTCAATGTCAATTTCCTTCCCCAGGTTGGGGAAGTTCTCTGCTATAATATGTTGAAGGACTTCCTCAGCACCTTTCTATCTCTCCTCCTCCTCTGAAATTTCTGTGATACAAATATTGTTCCGTTTGATTGTATCGCTGAGCTGTTGAACTCTCCTTTGTGTTCCTGGATCAGTTTATCTCTCTTATTCTCATCTTCCTCTTTTTCTATAATTGTGTCTTCTAAGCCACTTATTCTCCTTCCTGCCTCTTCAATCGTGCATTGGACGCCTCCATTTTATTATGCATCTCATTTATAGCATTTTAAAATTCATCACAACTATTTTTAAGCTCCATAGTGTTTGTAGCAATAGTTTCTCTGATGTCTTCCATGGCTTTTTCAACCCCAGCGATTAAGTCTATGACTATTGTTCTAAATTTTTATTCAGTTATGTTGCTTAGATCTGTTTTGAGCAGTTCTTTAGCTGTCAGTTCTTCCTGGAATTTCTTTGGAGGAGAGTTCTGTTACGTCAATTTGGGTAGCTTTCTATCTCTTGTTAAGTTTTAAAGCTTGTTATGCACTCTGCCCCTGCGGGTGATGCTGTATTAACGAGGGCTCTTGGACTGTCCAGGGCCTGTCCATTCAAGAAGTGTTCTTTGAATGGTGTCTCTTGGTTTCTCTTGTTGAACCTTTGGTTATTTTATTTCCTTACTCGTAGTGGTATTTGGGACTCTCCACCATGTGTACTTTGGCTTGTTTCTTGAGGTAGCCCTGGTAAAGAAAATAGACAGACAACGACACAGGGAACAAAGGTACACAAATACACAGAGAAATCCAACAAACATGCAAACCGAAAGGGACAATGGAAAAGAAAAAAAGGATGGGACAAAAAACAAAACAAAACAAAGAAAAAAAGAGGAAGGAGGGGAGACAAATAATAAAAATTAAAATTAATAAAAAATTAAAAAAAGAAGAAAAGAAGAAAGAAGAAACCCAAAAGACAAAGGACAGTCTAAAGGCATAAAACCANAAATGACAGAAATGACAGGGCGGGGAGGAAGTGAAATTAGAAATGAAATGACCGGGCAGAGAGACTAAGAGGCTTGATTCAGAGGGAACAGTCATTGAATATGGTTAGAGGTGATGAGAAAAAAATGAAGATGTTACTCAGAGAAACTATATAGTCTGATTACTCCAGAGAGAGAGAACGAGATAAAAAGGTAGCATTGGAGGTTTAGAATGTAATTTTAGAAAATGGATTAAATGTGACTGTTTAAGCAAACAAGTGACAAAAGTGCCCAGACCAGCAGAGTGGAGGGTTATAAATGAGAAAAGGGAGAATATATCTGAAAATAAGAATTATCTAGGATTATTCATGGCAGTGCATCCTTGTTGGTCTTCCCCGGGGCTCAGGTTAAAAAAAAAAAAAAAAAGCTTATTTTTGTGTATGGTGTGAGAAAACGATGTAGTTTCATTTTCTGCATTTTGCTGTACAGTTCTCCCAGCACCATCTGTTAAAGAGGCTGTCTTTTTCCATTGGATACTCTTTCCTGCTTTGTCAAAGATAAGTTGGGCTTTTGGGTCNCCATATGTTTGCACATATAGGAGGATTAGGAGGACCTTAACAGAGGACCCTGGAGGAGAAGAAGAGGGTAAATAGTGGGGGAGAGGGAGAGAGGCAAACCATGAGAGACTCTTGAATATTGAGAACAAACTGAGGACAGATGGGTGTGTGGGGAGGGAGATGGGCATGGAGGAGGGCACTTGTGTGGATGAGCACTGGGTGTTATATGGCAACCAACTTGACAATAAACTATTTGTAAAAAAAAAATAAATAAATAAAAAATAAAGTAATATTTCAGTTTAAAAAAATTAAAAAAGCAGCTCTCTAGCTGGGATCGGCGTGGCTTAGTGCGGGAGGGTCTTAGCCTTCATTGTGTCCAGCTGTCCGCTCTCTGAGGCCCCGCCCTTGTGGTTGTGGGGAGAAATATGGTGTTACCTAGTCCCTTCTCGAACCAAGCATTGCAAATCACTCCTTTGGATCCAATCTCCCTGTGTTGTGGGCATAGCCAAGTTGGGCTGTGTTCTATGCCCCACACCCTGCCTCATTTCCAGGTCTTAGTCCGTGCGCTTTATTGATACCATGTTTTGGATTTTAAACTGAATGTTTATCTACTT
>NW_027530402.1:10220-15547 GCF_008692635.1 Crocuta crocuta | reverse complement strand
AAAGCAGCTCTCTAGCTGGGATCGGCGTGGCTTAGTGTGGGAGGGTCTTAGCCTTCATTGTGTCCAGCTGTCCGCTCTCTGAGGCCCCGCCCTTGTGGTTGTGGGGAGAAATATGGTGTTACCTAGTCCCTTCTCGAACCAAGCATTGCAAATCACTCCTTTGGATCCAATCTCCCTGTGTTGTGGGCATAGCCAAGTTGGGCTGTGTTCTATGCCCCACACCCTGCCTCATTTCCAGGTCTTAGTCCGTGCGCTTTATTGATACCATGTTTTGGATTTTAAAATGAATGCCTATCTACTTATTGTATGATACTTGAAAAATTCAGAAAAACATAAAATAATAAAAATCATTGTAATTCTACTACCTCAAAATAATCATTGTTGGCATTTTACCATATTTCTTTACATCAAGATTTATTTATAAACCCAAATTAAAAGAACTGGGATCATATTGAAATGTAGTTTAATTTGATGATTTTGAAATCTAATATTAGAAAACGGATACTATCAAAATCATGTTGATATCAAAATTGTTGCTCTTTAAATAAAGAGAGGCCTTAATGTGGAACTTTCAATGAATTTCAAGATTGCTGTTGTTTTGACACCTTTGGAAACATTTTTAAAATACTTTAATGGAAGATAAACTAATTTCTTTTTTCTAAATAGTTTATTGTCAAGTCGTTTTCCATATAACACCCACTGCTCATCCCACAAGTTAATTTCTTATCTTTTAAACACTTTGTAGGTGTGAGAGGAAAAGAAAAGAACTTTGCATAATTCACTACTTAAAATATTTGGAATGTTTCAAATGTAGCATTCAAAGTTAAGATTTGTGTGATTGATTGGTCATAATCCAGTTACCCATGGTATATGTGAATACAGAGCTGAATACTGCCAAGGAAGATTCCCTGTTCAGGGTGCACTCTAAGGAGGGAGAACTAAACAAACTGGAGAATTCATTGTACTGAGAAACCAGTGCTGACTATTTAGATGATGCCTTTATTATTGCTTCATGCAAAAATCCTCTAGAAAGGTCCAGTGGTTAGTCTGCAGCTAAAATTGAACTCTGAGTGTGTTTGTTAAGATAATATAAATAAAATAGAGAGGCAAACAGGGTATGTTAGGGCTACAGTAGAGAAGATGATAAAATTCTATTATTTTGCTGGCTCTAATCCCATAAATTTACATCACCAAATGAGTAGGATTCGAAGAATAAACTGGCTTGTTAAACAAACAACTTTAATTCATATTTAATTTAATTCATGAAATTTAATTCATGATCCTCAGTAACCCCTGAAAACATGCTAGATTTATCTATATTGGTCCAGAAATGCCTGTGACCTTAAGTGAGATTGTTAATTATCATGAAACAAATGAATAGCCTAGCATTACCAGCCATAGCATAGTTTGGAATTTTTTTGAGAGGTTGGGAGGAATCCATTTTGAATATTATCTTAGCCTACAGAATAAAAACAAAAGGTAAAGAATTCAAAATTATCTGACTGTTTCAATAGGAAATAAAATGCCTCTTTTTGTGCACTGATTAGAGTACTTTTGCAGCAGAAATCTGCTTTGTTTTCTGTTTTGGGACTGTTATTTCAAAGCTCCGTTTTAAAAATTCTGATAATGATGACTTGACGTACCCTCACAGGTCCCTTGGGCTAGCTCTGGATACCTGGGAATTCTACGACCAGGTTAAACTGGTAACATGAGCCTGATTTTCAGAGCATAGCAAAAAGCTGAGACTCCTGGGGACCCTCACTGTCTTAGGTCGGCCGTAAATATCCAATGCACAGGCAGACTGGTGAGATGAAAACATAATGTTCAAACATTTAGTTTTTGGGATATGTGTAATTCTACAGCAGCTTTGGGACTCACTAAGAACCTTTGATTTGGATTAGTTACTTTATGTGATTTTGTTTACACATACATACACACAAATTGCACAACCTGGACTTAATGGACTTTCAGTGGAAAAGTCTCCTGATGTTGCCTGAAACCCCAAATAGCGTCTTTTTACCAGGGACCCCTTTGATGAATATGAAACATCTGAAAGCTCAGGGACACATGCATTTTTGCCAGGTTTTGTTTTTGGAACCTTGAGGGATTTGAGAAACCACAAAAGCCTTGGAATTTATGGGATCAATTGAGAGTAGACAAAACACANCATAGGGACTAACCACTTTAAATATAAAATGTGTGGAAAATGTTAAGAGAGAGTGGTGAGTAACACCAGGTGATAAAACCACACAAACTGTGTTTAAATAGCTCACAGTTATGTTTGAAAGGGGTTTCACTGTATATGGTTTCTTGAGGATCCATTTACATGCATGGAAAAAATATCCCAGCCAGGAAATTCTGAATCATATTATCAGTTTTAATTTTGCTATCAAGTCTTATTTCTTTGAATCCAATTTCAGGTGAATTTTGAGAACTTCTTTTCCTATTGATTTTCTTTTCCTCTATTCACTTCCTAGCTATCCAAGGATGCTCCTTGGGCCCTTATTTTTGGCATTCTCTAGCAGCTGTTAACTTGTTCAGACGGTTTACACGCAGGCTTCTTCTTCTCTCTCACATCTATTTTCCTTAGGTAAACCAACGGAAAAACAGAGAACAATGGGGGTCCCCTTAGCACAAGTCAAGGTTAAGAAGGGTAAGGAGTGGTTCTGGAAGGGAAAGGGAAAATATATGGCACATAATCTTTGCACCACGGAATCCGGTGTTATACTTTTGTAGCTTGGGGGTTTTATAATATCACTTGGAACGTGCAGGTGTACCCAAGGCTTATGCCAAATTCCAGATTAATAAGCCAAGACGATTCAGAAATTTTTCTGGATGGACTTTCTTCCTGCTATGTTTGTTTCCTTACTATCTTCTCAGAGCAAGGAAAGTCAGCAGTTGAACTTTGACCCCTGCTGCAACACTCTCTCTCCTCACGCTTGGTTTCTGTGCTGCTATCTGATATCCACTCCTTAAGTGCTTTTGTAGCAATATCAAGCAGGGAATGAGGCTGTAGCTCAAAGAAAATAAAACAGGAAATGAACAAGGTACTGAAGCAGTGTGGAAAGGAAAATGAACAGTGGCTCCTAAACCGTACATAGTGCTTTCCTTTTCCACCCAAATTGTTCTGGGGATCTTGCAGCTCCTAGTATGATGCCTTGTCTAAAACAAGTGTGGGTACATATTTATTGAATGAATGAATGAAAGAAGTTGAGGCAAATCTCAGCATTTTTTCCATTGAAAACTAGCACTAAACTTCACTGTAAACCAGAAATTTCTGACCTTTACTGTGCATTAGGATCACCTGGGAGGCTTGTTAAATGCAAACTCTTTAGCTCCCTCCGATTGAGATACAGGTAGGAGGTCCAGGAACCACTGTGGAATCATCTTTATATTCTCTAAATATAGTTACAACACTCTTTTGACTTTTACTCCCTTCTCATTCTCATTCTTAGATGGCATTCCTTGGGTATGTGATGTCGTCTACTAGGAAGCTATGAACTATTTCCTTTCAGATTATTCTGTCTTTTGGAAAGATTTCCAATATTTTAAAGGGTAAATATGGGTCAGAATTTGAATAATGTTTATTTATGAAGCATTTTCTGAGTAACTCTTATGTTCAGAGTCTTGCTCTAGTTGTTTTCAAGCAAATCTGTCCCTCTGTTGGCCACCAGCACAATAATAGAAATATTTGCAGATACAATAACTTTGCAAATAGGTACTCCTAATTTATTGTCCCACAAAAGTTGTTTTACAAGTCTTTCATCTCCCAAGATGTACACAAGTAATAAAGCAAGTGAAATCAGCACTTTTTGTGCCTGTCATAAATTGTTATTTGTTTTGGGTGAGTAGCCATTTACCAGGCTGTTTTACAATTTGCAGCATTTTGCTCACAGGATCTTAAACTGCTTTGCACAAATCCATTCATTAAGCTACTAAAAGTCCTGACAAGATTAGAGTAAGTGGTACTTAGTTTGTCAGATGGTCAAATTGGTCTTTAAGTGGGTTAACTATTCCAGGGTCTGGGGGAGAGGAGTTATACCTCTTGCGTTTTTTCAGAGAATACTTGGCTTTTTTTGCTTCTTTGAAGAAAATGTTTAGTGTTTTAATCTTAATTCTAGTATAATCAATATACAGTGTTACATTAATTTTAGGTGTACAATATAGTGACTCAACAATTCTGTACATTACTCAGTGCTCATCATGCTAAGTGTACTCTTAATCTCCATCACCTATTTCACCGATTTCTCCACCTACATCTCCTCTGGTAACCACCAGGTTGTACTCTATAGTTAAGAGTCTCTTTGTTGGTTTGCCTCTTTCTCTGTCTCCCTCTTTTTGTTTTGTTTCTTAAATTCCATATATGAGTGGAATCATATAGTATTTGTCTTTCTCTGACCTATTTCACTTAACATTATACTCTCTAGCTCCATCCATGTTGTTGAAAATGGGAAGATTTCATTCTTTTTTATGGCTGAATAATATTCCACTGTATACATATATCTCACTTCTTTATCCATTCATTAATTGATGGACACTTGGGCTGCTTCCATAATTTGACTATTGTATGTAAGTAATGTTGCAATAAACATAGGGGTGCATATGGCTTTTCAAATTAGTGTTTTTGTATTTTGGGGGCAAATATCCAGGAATGTGATTACTAGATTTTATAGAGTAGTTCTATTTTTAATTTCTTGACTAGCCTCCATACTGTTTTCCACACTGGCTGCCAGTTTGTATTCCCACCAACAGTACATTAGGGTTCAAATTTTCTCCACATTCTCGTCAACACCTGTTTGTTTCTTATGTTGTTGATTTTAGCCAGGAATACCTGACTTTTTAAACTCACACTACGAGTCCCATAGATCCTAGTAGTCAATGTTTCACTATTTTATTATTTATCTCACTTCTACCAAAAAAACAAAAGCTCTAAGATGGTTTGTAATATTCAGCTGCATATGAAATGGGTGTTCCCACTTTTAAAAAGGCAGATCCAAAACCAATTGGGAAAAGCTAAATAGAGATCCCTGGCATCCAAATCACTGCAATTAAACATTATATTTATCTTGAAGCTTTTGAGAAGCCAAGGGAAAATGGTAAGTACACCATGGTACATAGTTCTCATTTTTCAATTAAGGAAGGACACACATTTGACAGGAGAATTTCTTTTCCTGTTCCTGAATTCTAAGAGAAATTAACATAGTTGACAGTGTCTGACTATAGTTTATGAAAGATAAACATTATTTAAATATATATTTCCTTTATTAATTATATAAAAAGACCACAGATAATATTTAATTATAACTCAATGAAGACATTTTCATATG
>NW_027530402.1:8147-10114 GCF_008692635.1 Crocuta crocuta | reverse complement strand
AACCGCGAGATCATGACCTAAGCGAAAGTTGGACGCTTAACCGACTAAGCCACCCAGGCACCCCAGGAATAGAGTTTTAAAGAGCCTAAAGCAGTGATTCTCAACTGAGGGCGACTTGGCAATGTAAGGAGACAGTTTTGGTTATAATTTTGGGGAGAGGTACTACTAGCATCTAATGGGAAGAGGACAGGAATGCTGTTAAATATCCTACAATGTGCAGAACAGCCCTAGACAACAAAAATGTCAATAGTAACAAGGTTTCTAAACCTTGGTCTAAGGGATGGTTACTTGTATTGTCCTTATATTCCTCTTCAATGTATGTCTTAAGCATGTTTTGACAACTGCTGAAATGCNTGTGTTGCATTTGGTCTTCTTGACCATAAAGGAATTATAGGATTATTGGTTTTATTAGAACTGCATGTTGGTGGGTCCACATGGCTGAGTAGCTGCATGACATAATTTGGAGAAGCTGATTGAGTTGGCCTATTGAATGATTTTAGTTTTAATACAGGTGATGCTCAGTGATCCTTTCTGAAAATAATTAGCAAACAGGTCTATGCTTTACTCTCTTCTGCTCTTCATTTTCTTATAATTATGGCTTTCCAGTTACTGTCCTTTTGATCTTTTCCTTTTCATATTCAGGGCAGCAAGCATTCTATATCTAGGTTGGTCATATGTTAAAAATCTGCTGTGATTCCTTTTGACCAATGTGGAGAATGACAACGTATCCATTGTGTCCATGGCATAGCTCTTCATCATAGGTACTGAATGTTCTTATCAAAGCCTCAGAGAGGCCTGTGGATGTATAACGTTGAGCACATCAAGCAAGTTTGCACTATCATCTCCACAGGGCTCGCTTTTCAGAGGTATAGTAGGTCTGTTGGGACTTGTCCTAATTTAAAAGCATGACACTCTCCCTTGTTGAGACAACACATTTTCTTAAGTATGCCTTTGCTACTTCCTCATTGATTGGGGAATGGATTCAACATTCACTAGGTATTTCAGATGCATAATTTATGGTCCATGGTGTTGCACATCTGCAGATTCTGTCAGAACATACAAAGTATTAGAAATAACAGGTGGGGCCTCTATGGATGTACAGTATATATCATTCTCTATTTTTGTGTGAGGTTCTTAGATAGTATGTTTAGTACATTGTATGGTGGATTGATTTAACAAATGGAAGAAAAATTGACCCATTAACTCTTCAGCTGAGTTTTCATCTTCTTACCATAACTACACCCACAGTACTATTAGCACTCACTCTCTGGTTCTCAGTTTCATCTTACCATGCATGCACTAAGACTGTCCTCTTCTCAACTCCTGCTTCTCCTTTGCTTGTTTGAATTTCTCTTTCTTTCTCTATTAAAACTCACCTGAGTTCTCTGATCCTGATTTATATTTTAATTGCATTACCTCAATTACTGCCACTGTCATTTTTGCAGTTGATTAGTAGACATTTTTAGAGAAGCAGTATACATAGTGGTTAAGGTTCCAGGCTCTGGAGCTAGACTGCCTGGCCTGGGTTGGTCTTACTAAATTTTCACCAATTGAATGCCCTTGGTCAAGTTATTTAACTTCCATGTGATTCTGATTTTTCATCTGTAAATGGGAATATTAATGGTATCTTTTTCTCATGTAGTTATGATGATTTAAAAAAGTTAATTCATGTCAAGCATTTAGAATAGTGCCTTATATATAGTAATCGATCAGCAAACATTGGTTATTATTTTACTTTGATCCTATGAGAAGAGAGAAAATCTTCTGAAATGGTGATATTCTTTGCAGGTGGTGGTTTCAGATTTGTACCTTCTTCCACCTTGCCTGTTGTAGTAATGCATTGAAGATAAGTGAATGAAAGTATTAGCTGCATCAGCATCCAATAGTGGTAACCTCTCTGCAGTGTTCAACAAAAACTATCTTTAAACAGAAAATTTCTCTTTCTACTCTTTTGGAAAATCCAGTCA
>NW_027530402.1:0-8058 GCF_008692635.1 Crocuta crocuta | reverse complement strand
GGCTCCAGGCTCTGAGCTGGCAGTCAGCACAGAGCCCGACGCGGGGCTCGAACCCACGAACCGCGAGATCATGACCTAAGCGAAAGTCGGACGCTTAACCGACTAAGCCACCCAGGCGCCCCGCCTCTGAAAGATTTTGAAAAGCAGATCTATCACAGTTGTAAATTATCATTCTTTCTTCAACCCAGCAACTCCACCTTCAAGGACTTAGAGGGCAACAGCCTGAAGGATAGTGGTCATGAAGAGAGCGACCAGACTGACAGTGAGCATGATGTCCAGCGGAGCCTGTACTGTGATACTGCTGTCAATGATGTGCTGAACACCAGTGTGACCTCCATGGGATCTCAGATGCCTGATCATGGTAAGGGCTGGTTGGATGTAAGTTGCAGCCACAGATCCCAAAGAACCCAGAATGTTTGCAGGTATATTGTACTACTTTACTGTAATGAGTGTGTTGTCAAGGTGTGCACTGTGCTCATACCTGAGTAGCATCTATAAAATTTTGAGGTGTCCTAACATCTAACCAGAGTCTTCTTCACCCTCATAGATGACTACATATACATATTGTATACATTCTCTTCAATAATAAATGCACTGAGCATATAGAAAATGAGCAGATGCCTTCTCACCAGGAATAAATGCCCCTTTTTGCTTTAGTATATGGAATTTAATTGATCAGTCAAGTCACACAGAACATAGCACTGAGACCAAAGCAGTGGGATTTATTTCCATATCAGGTGGGTTAAATTTACCCAGAGAAAGACCCTGTTCTCTGACCACAGGTTGTATACCCTTTACTGAGGAGAAAAAGTATCAAACTTCCCATTTTGCCTGTGGGGTTGCAATGCCAAATCTGTCTAGCTACCACACAAATATATGCCATTGGTCATAGGACAGACCAGGGTGAGAAAATATGACTGACTCAAAGTAGCATTCTGTGCATGTGAGAAACACCTCAAAGCAAATGTCAGGAGTGGCATTCTCATGTATGAAGAAGAGTCTATTTTCGAGAATGTAGCCACACATGCTTTAGCAAGAGGAGCTATTTAAAACTGTGCTAGGCAGAAACTAGCAGAGTTCAGCTAAGGCAGAATGTTCAGATGGACTTGGGCACAGATCTCATTTTCAATGTTTTACTGATGCAAATGTACTGATGTAACACGTACTGATACATGTTAGGCAAAGAGCCTGTCTTTTTCAATTAAGAACTATTAATTCAGCTTGGTGTTTAGGTTCAGTGAAGCTTCAGAATGCTTGACTATGTCTTGAGAGAAGCTAGACACAAGCTCAGCTGGAAGCCCCATGGCTAAAAGACTTAAAGATGAGAAAACAAAATATGGTGATTATGTGCTGGTCTTCAACTGTTTCATTTCACTGTAACATCATTAAATGCTTTTGTTTTGTTCTTATAAATTAATCCAAAGGAAAAAATCGCACAATTCACAAAAGAAAATGTTTTTCATAGAAAAAAATTTAGTCACTGTAGATTCTATTAAATTGTTTCATCCATCCCCTCCCCAGCAGACTCAAGCGTTAAACTTTATAAAATATAGAGGTCACTACTGATTGTGCACTGCTGTCTTCCCTAATTGGTGAGTGGTGNACTAAGACTAAAGATGAAAAAAATTAAACATTTATATAACTGAAACAGAGACTGTTTAAGTCTCAGAGGATTAGTAGTGTGTTACAGGGCACACTGTTAACTGGTACATATCAGTTACTAGTCTTGTATCTCAAAAAAGTGCCATTTCATTTATGTCACAAAGGGTCTTAGTTAGACGCTTTTTAAAAATGAAGTGAATGTAAGACACGAAATAGCCATAATTAATTTTCACTTTATCCTTAGCTAGAACAACATCTGTTTTAATTTTTTGTCATATTTTTTTCTAGAAAAACAGTATCAGTGGACTATTCTAGTTTTCCTGAGGGAGTCTTTCTTACAAATGAGATGTATAGTATATATATACTGCGTAAATTATATAATAATGACAGTATTCTAAAGCAAATGTGTAGCATTATTCCAAGACTCTCCTACATATAAGATGTACACTCATGCATGTACACACAGACACCTTCTGCTATTCCGTTTTGGCAACACCTTCAGACATTTTTCCCCTCAATATACAATTTGTATGTATATATCTTGATTTTCCCCCCATCATTCCAGCTGTGGCTAGAGTTTGTTTTTTCAGTTTGGTTGAGTCAGTAATTAAACTTTAGGTACATAGGGGATTCTGGTCTTGCTTACATCTCAGCCTCTAACCTATGATATCCCAGTACTTCTGAGCTTTCCATAATAATACTTAATTGTTATATTCCAAATCAACTCTAGACTATCCACATAAATTGTTTCACTTCATTTATCACTACCTCAAACAACAGCAATAATTTCAACAATTAACATTTTATAGCATTTTATTATCTAAATCCTGGATTCACATAATATTTCTCATTTTATCCTGAGACATAGTAGTTGAAAGACAATCGCTGAGCAAATTTACCATGTATGGCTGATCTTGTGACTATTTTAACTGGAATAGTTAATTCCAGGGCAATATGGTATTATCACTTCTGAGGACTACTGATTTAGAAAGGCCACGAGGGAAAATAGAATCTCCTCTAGACTCCGACTTGTACTGAAAGTCTCAAAGATTCCATGAGGAAAAAAAATATTCCCAGATCTCTTTGGTTCATTAATACTGTGATAGGCATCTCAAACCCAAGTGGCCTGAAATCCTAGTGGTTCCAGAGTTGAACTGTTCTTGAGGATTGAGAAGATGTCTCTGAAGAATAAGGGTTATAATGACCTTGTCCAACTAACTTTAATCCTGATAATATTTCTTCTGGTCCTGTCAGAACCACTGCAAATTTGGGCCAAATATACTCAATAGAGTGTACCTTATACCTTTGTTTGGCTTACCTTGGATTTCATGACTGTAGTTTTCTGTGTTTTCTAATCTTGATATTAGTACATCTTTCTTTTTTACTGTTTAAAATTAGTTAACATACAATGCAATATTGGTTTCAGAGTAGAATTCAGTGACCATCTTTCTTTGCACTTATATGGACACATGATTTATGGGGAGTTTCAGGATTTTTAAAATAAAGATAATTTTTTAAATTTATTTATTTTGAGAGAGAGAAGCAGTGTGAGTGAGGGAGGAGCACAGAGAGAGGGAGAGAGTCCCAAGCAATTCAAGAGAGTTCCAAGTAGGACACGAACCCACAAACCATGAGATCATGACCTGAGCTGAAATCACGACTTGGATGCTTAACCTACTGAGCCACACAGGTGCCCCTAAAATAAAGATAATTTTATGCATCTGTTAATGTTTCCTTGATTAGGAATGGGTTGTTCAGTGAGCTATTATTGTGTTGCCAGCATTTGAGGAAAACGTAAAAATTATACTTGTTCCCCACATTTCCAGACATCTGGGCCATGTGCTTCTTCACACTGCCAAAATCTTCTATGGATTTTGTTCTTATCATTCCTATAGCAGAAGAATGCTCAGTGTGAGTGTCAGAGGTGCTTCATGACTTTCATAGTAAATGCCCAAATCCCTTAATTTTCAGCAACCCATCTCTGAGGACATTCCTAGGGATGGGAGCCAAGGAAAGAATGTCTGACAGACTTTTGCACCCAAAGGGAAAAGCCCAGGAGTTAGCCACTTGAGTTTGGATTATGTTTTGACTGCTCCAACCTAATAATACATCCATGAGGTGCGTCAGGGTGGGGATAAGAAGGAATGATAGAAATCGCTACTTTCTGAATTGTTATCCTGATATCACTCTCAACATGCCTAAGACCAGGTCAATTTGTTGATGAACTGGCTGAGCTGAATTTCCTTGTTGCCAGGTGACTGAATTACAAATTCATTTATCATCTGTGTGCCCTTTAATTAATATGTCTCAGCTTGTCCCCAGTAATGCAGCTCTCATTGTCATGGCTTCCCAGAAAAGAAGGTGATGGAGAATTCTTTATCCTGTATGTACTTTCTACTCACATATAGCACTTTCCGGAGTGCTATCTCTCTATAGCTCTCAGAGTGCCTTGAGAACAATTAAGTGTTGTCACTCAGATATTTTAATACCTGATTTAGTTCTTGAGATGATTTGGTGCTGATATTGGGGGTCACACTCAAATCTTTTAACCAATGTCTTCTCTTTCTGAATTTGTGTTAGTTGGTAAAATTAACTGCTGGCAAGGCCAAGGATTTTACCTAATGCAAAATTGCTGCAGACAGTCTCTAGGAAGATTAACTGACCAGTAGACAGGACAGAGGTGCTAGAGGTTCATAGGTTTGTTGCACAGTTAGGGCTATTGCTGGGTTTGAATCTCTTCCTCTCAGAGTTATTTCAGGATTGAGTAGTGCTGGGGTTAATAGGATTCTGTCTCTTCCATGCTTCTTTGCATGGCCATTTGTAATGACTTGGATATACCATTATGCTTACTTAAATATGTAGTCCTGATATGAAATTGAATTTTTGGGAATCATGTCCTAGAACTATATATATTAGTCCCAAGCTCAACTAATATGTTTCAAATCATACTCAATCTCTCTTACTTTATGATTTTAATTATTGATTATAAATTCACCAACTGAAAAGATGACTCTAATTGCTCTAATGTGCACTTAATTTGGAGTTCACTACAACACTGAATTTCCTTCCAATGCTAATTGATACCAAATGGAAGAAATGTATAGCAACTTGCAATAACATTTATCTGCTTTCACATCCAAATGCAATATAATGATTACTTTATTTCTGAAAGTGTAAATCGTTCTGCATTTTACTAAACTTGTTTATTTGGTAGTTTATCACTTGAATATCATTTAACATATTTGTTGTGTAAAACATGGATTTGAAGAACTTGATCTGTGCCCAGTGCAACTGCTATTACAAACTAGCCATGAAAATATTCTGTAGGCGTCATGCTATGCGTAGTCTAGTTTCAATCACAGGTGTATTAAGACGTTTACACTTCCAACACTCTACCAGCAATTTGTAATTTTATCTCCTTTGGTTCTTTTACTGAAATTATGATGTAGTAAGTGAATATCCCTTCCTTATCCTCTTACCTATCCTCCTGACTCACCTTCCACCCCACTAAATTTCAACACTCATTTCAATTAATTTCTTGGCAAAATAGGCAGTTCTCAATGGAGAATATTTTGTGACATTGCAAAGCAGTGTGCTGCAGGGCTCTAGAAATGGTATCATGGACCAGATGTTCATAGAGTAATTGAAAATTCCATTTTATCAGAATTTGCTGTCAAAAAGTTTTACCTTTGCTTCAACAAAGAGGTTGACTAGATCCCCCTGGACATGAATTAGCATCTTTAAGGCTAGATCTACTGTTTTGCAATTCATGTATTAATTTTCCCCTTGTTTTGCTCATATAGAATCATTTAAAAATGTCTTCAGCCTCATGCATATATATACCAGGTGAAATGTTTAATTACTTGAACAATGGAATGTATATGTATATAGTGAATATATATATGTGACTTTCAGCTGTTTTCATCTTGTCTCAGGTATACAGTAGTCTAATGCCAGGTAGGAACAATGCATGCATAGCTATATATCATTTATCTATGCATTCAACAGTATGTTTCGGTGCCCACTCTATGCCTGGCTCTGGTAATTGAATGTGTCAATTACTGCTGTTATTGACTGTGAAAGTTCTCATCTTTTTAGCTTTGCTGATGTGGGTTTACTGAAGTGACCAATGTCAGCTCAATGATGAATAACTTTCTGATTTTAGAAATCATTATAATAGAGCCAAGTACCATTAAAAACCTTATTACTATTGTGTCAACAAAGCAAAAGAAACAATAAAAGTAGATTATTGCAATCAAGATCTTATTTTTAATAAGAATATCATGAAAGGCTCTTCTTTGGCGACCTAATTTGAACAATGTCACAATGGTAAACATTTTCTTTTTAAATCTGTCTGCTCTGAGGATGAACTTCTTGCTCATTTTAACTAATGTCATTATAAGATGGTAGGTTTAATGTCCGACATGCCCAGTTACCTTGCTGGTTTAAAATTTTTCATGTTTATTTATTTTTGAGAGATGGAGAGTTAGCGGTGGGAGGGGGCTCAGAGAGAGAGAGAGAGAGAAACACAGAATTCAAAGCAGGCTCCAGGCTCTGAGCTGTCAGCACAGAGTCCAGTGCAGAGCTCAAACTCATGATCCTTTGAGATCATGACCTGGGCTGAAGTCGGACGCTCAACTGACTGAACCACCCGGGTGCCCAACCTTGCTGGTTTAGAGGCACTCAATGGTACTCAATGCCCAGTCTCCCTTTTCCTCTGATATCCAATAATTTTTATCCATTCTCAGTCTCAGCACTGTCTGTGCAGGTGGAAATAGAGGCACAGGTGGATGCTTTTGTTCATGTCAACTACATTGTTGCACCAGATAATTGGACACCTTTCAAAGCAATATTTACATTTTATTGGCAAGACAGTCGCTGGAATAAAATAATTGTCCTTAACTAATGGAAAAATTCATGCTGTTAGCAGTTGTTTGTTAGCACTATTTTGGCATGGGCCATTTGGTCAGAGATTTCTTTTAGGCCAATTCTCTTCATCTGCTTTGAAATAGAAACACTATGACCCTCTTTTCTAAGTAATTTTTTTTCCTCATCCTCTTGGAACTTTTAGTTGTCTCATATTCAATGTCTATTTTTAAAATTTATTATTATTAATAATTACCTGTGGAAAGGGATTCATTATTCATCAAGAGAATAAATGCCAGGGGCTTTCTTGACTGGTTGACGCTAAGAATTTCTATATTTCAAAGCACTTGGAAAGCACTGAAGGAAGGAAATTATATAAAGGAAGCACACTGAACAGTTAAGAATTTCATTCTCTAGGAGTTTATGGCCCCACAGCATGAATAGTTCAGTATAGAATAGACCAAATAGGATCAGTGAAGAAATTAAGATTACTTGAGCTGCAAAGNATTGGTTTCCGGTGTAGAATTTAGTGATTCATCACATACATATAACACCCAGTGCTTATCACAATAAGTGCCCTCCTTAATACCCATTATCCATTTAGCCTATCCCCCACCCACCTGCCTCCATCAACCCTCGGTTTGTTCTCTATAGTTAAGAGTCTCTTATTGTTTGCTTCTCTTTCTCTCTCTCTTTTTTTCCCTTCCCATATGTTCATCTGCTTTTTTTCTTAAATTCCACATATGAGTGAAATCATATGACATTTGTCTTTGTTTTCTTGACTTATTTTGCTTAGCATAATACACTCTAGCTTCATCCACATCATTGAAACTGGCAAGATTTCATTCGTTTTGATAGCTGAGTAATATTCCATATATTTCACATATTCTTTTTTTAAATGTTTATTTAGTTTTGAGAGAGAGTGAGAGAGAGAGAGATAGCAGGAAAGGGACAAAGAGAGGAAGACAGAGGATCTGAAGCAGAGTCTACACTGACAGCAGAGAGCCCTACGTGGGGCTGAAATTCACTAACTGTGAGAATATGACCTGAGCTGAAGTTGGATGCTTAACTGACTGAGCCACTCAGGTGCCCAAATACCACATATTCTTTATCTATTCATCAGTTGATGGACATTTGGGCTCTTTCCATAGTTTGGCTATCGTTGATAATGCTGCTATAAACATTGGGGTGCATATACTTCTTCAAATCTGTATTTTTATGTCCTTGGGGTGCCTAGTAGCACAATTGCTGGGTCGTAGGGTAGTTCTATTTTTAGCTTTTAGAGGAAACTCCATACTGTTTTCCAGAGTGGCTGCACCAGTTTGCAATTCCACCAGCAGTATAAGAGGATTCCCCTTTCTCCACATCCTCATGAACATCTGTTGTTTGCTGAGTTGTTAATTTTAACCATTCTGACAGGTGTGAGGTGATGTCTCATTTCAGTTTTCATTTATATGTCCCTGATGATGAGTGATGTTGAGCATCTTTTCATGTGTCTGTTGGCCATCTGAATGTCTTCTTCGGGAAAATTTCTATTCATGTCTTCTACCCCTTTCTTTCTTTCTTTCTTTCTTTCTTTCTTTCTTTCTT
>NW_027530401.1:0-369 GCF_008692635.1 Crocuta crocuta | reverse complement strand
GATTAATCTCATGCTCATGGTCAATATTCTTAGGCATCAGATGGACAGAAGTTGTAAAGACTACTCAACTATCAGAAATATATTCTCAGGGTCCCGGTGTTAAGTGACATTTCCAAATGGACAATACCTACAATCTCCCTCATGCAATTAGAGAATAGGAAACTGTACTTCCCCCAGTCCACAGATATGAACAGTCCTAAGAAACGAGTGTCTTCTGCTGAATGAAATGAGCGACCCACATTCGTTTGCCTTCTGCCCAGAGACACTGAGCACTCTGAAGGACACTGAGACCCTGGCCAGGAATGTGGGAGGAGACAGAACCACGCCTAAGTCATTCCACTGAAATGCCACCCCAGCGCCCCCGCCAGT
>NW_027530400.1:0-564 GCF_008692635.1 Crocuta crocuta | reverse complement strand
TTTAGTGAGCTTTCCGGGTCTTGTTGGTTTTAAAGACCTGTTATGCCCTCTTTATCTATAAGCGCTGCTATATCCAAGAAGACTCTTTTACTGGCCAGGGCCTATCCTTTCAGAGAGTGTTTTTTGAATGGTATCTCTTGGTCTCTCTTGTTGGGACCTTGGTTATTTTATTTTCCTATTCGTAGTGATATTTGGGACTCTCNACTCTCCACCTTGTGTACTATCGCTTGTTTCTTGAGATAGCCCTGGAAAAGAAAATAGACACACACACAGGGAGTAAGAGCACACAAATACCCAGGCTAATTCAACTAGCATGCAAAGCGAGAGGGAAAATGAAAAAGTTAAGAGAAAAGACGGAGGAGGGAAGGCGAATAATAGGGAGTATAAAATACATAAAAGGGTCAAAAAGGAGAAAAGAAAAGGCAAAAAGAAGAAAACCAATGGACAAAGAACGGTTTAAAGCATATAACTGGATTTCCCAGCTACAGTTAAATAGCCGTGTGTTTGCAGTGCCGGTTGAGAGCATAGAGAAGGAGAGAGAAGACTGGGCGGGATGAGGCACAA
>NW_027530399.1:0-5390 GCF_008692635.1 Crocuta crocuta | reverse complement strand
CTACAAAGTGTATGGAATTGTTGCTTAGATAATGAATATTTGGCAGAATTCGACAGGAGAGAGAGGCTGATGTGTAACAAAAGTGACATGTAGCATCTGAAAATACACCCTTTCCCTAACATTTTACTCATTTTAGGAAAGTGCTTTCCTTGCAGAGAGATTCCCAATGGTTTTGGTTGTGTGGGTACTCAGCTAAGGTGGCATGTAAGAGACATTTGGTAAGTCTTACCACAGCATGCGTTCCCTAGTTCTCATATTTCTACTTACTATCACCACCAACTCCTGCAGCTAGAAGGAATCTTACCTACTCTAGAGAAACTTTAGGGGGCAAAAATAAACAACTAAAAGTGGAAGCTAATCTATTAATGTTTGCCATAAAGGAAATTAAGTAGGCGGTTGTGGGAAGAGATACTTAAATTGGGATTTTGATAATGGAATGATTCAATGCAAAGATGAAATTTAATGTTTTGCCAGCTTTATTGAGGTATGATTGACCAAAAAATGTATATAGTAAAACCTTGGATTGTAAGTAACTTGTTCTGCGAGTGTTCCGCAAGACGAGCAAACATTTCTAATAAATTTTAACTTGATAAACGAGCGATGTCTTGCAATATGAGTAGTACATGCCTCCAAATGTCACACGATCATAACTGAGCCAATAGTTCTCTCTCTCTCTCTCTCTCTCTTTCTCTCTGTGGGATTGTGGGTGATTGTCTTCCATGCTCAGATTCTAGGTCTCAGGCCACAGTGTTTGGCACAGATCAGTGATTTTTCAGAACGTTGCAAGGTGCCCACAACTGACTCTAGTGTATTTTTTGTCACTTCACAGCACCTGTGGACAGTCCTTTGCTTTTCCACAAAGAGTGAGCTCAGGAATGCTTTGCTTCCTTCTAGGTCAGACTGCCTGCAGACAGAGACCCTTTCCTCTGCTGCCTTATTGCCAGTTACAGTAAATGCAGCATATGACAAGAGCATATTAATACTGTATGGTAGTCTGCGTCTCTCAGTGATGGTGAAAGTCGTCCTACACAATGACCCTCTTCTCTCTTGACTCCCTCACACCAGCCACGAAGGTTTTCAAAGGTAAATGTAGGTTAATTTTATTTTTCTGTATATTTCATATTTTCTTTATTATTTTGTATTATGTTACATTATTGTAACATTTGAGTTCTTTCGATTNATTTTGTATTTTCTTAATTAATTTGTATTATATTGCAGTACTTTAATCACTTTTATATGAATATTTTTGGGTGGTGGGACAAATCATCCGAGTTTCCATTATTATGCAGAAATTTCACTTTGATGTGCAAGTGCTTTGGATTATAAGCATGTTTCCAGAATGAATTATGCTCACAAACCAAGGTTTTACTATATAAGTTTTACAGTGTAATTTTCTAAAGTCTGCAGCATGATTTAATATACATACACATTGTGAAGTGTCTACTCCAGTCAAGCTAATTGGCATGTCCATCACCTCCCAGTTACATATTGTGTGTGTGTGTGTGTGTGTGTGTGGTAACAACCCTTCCGATTGACTTTCTTAGCAAATTTCAAGTATATACAGTAGTTTTATTAACCAGTCACTAGACTGAATATTAGACCCCTAGAATTTACCCATTTTATCACTGGAAGTTCGTACTCTTTGACTGACATCTCCCCATTCTCTCCCCACCCAACCCCTGGGAACCACCATTCTCCTTTCTATTACTATGAGTTTGACTTGTTTAGATTCCACATATAAGTGAGATCTGTCTTTCTCTGCCTGACTTATTTCACAAAGCATAATGTCCTTCAGGTTCACCCATGTTGTCGCAAATAGCACAATTTCCTTCTTTTTCATGGCTGGATAATCTTTCATTGTCCTTAGCCATTTATCTGTTGGATGGACTCAGCTTGTTTCCGTATTTTGCCTATTGTGGAATAAGGATGCAATGACCATGGCAGTGCAGATATCTCCTCAAGATTTGATTCCATTTCCTTTGAATATACACCTGGAAGTGAGATTATTGTGTCATATTTGATCTTGAGAAAGATCAAGCCATATGAAGATCTGGGGGGAAAGTGTCCCAGACAGAGGAAACAGCAAGTGTGCACAATAAGATGTTCAACAATTTTTCGATAAGTGAGGAATTATCTTTAATAACTTCATCATTTTAAACTATTGTCTTATTGATCTGTCCATATTTTCTTTCATTAATTTTTTTTGCAAGTTGTCTATGAATGTAATCTTACTTCCTTAGAAAAGATATTTTAGGGGTGCCTGGGTGGCTCAGTTGGTTAAGTGTCCGACTTTGGCTCAGGTCATGATCTCATGGTTTATGAGTTTGAGCCCTGTATCGGGCTCTGCGCTGACAGCTCAGAGCCTGGAGCCTGCTTTGGATTCTGTGTCTCCCTTTCTCTCTGCCTCTCCCCAACGTGTGCTCTGTTTTACTGTCTCTCTCTCTCAAAAAATGAATAAACATTTTTTAAAAAATTAAAATAAGAAAAGGTATCTTATACATTGAGAATATTAACCCTTTGCTGCTGGTATGGCAAATGCTCTCCCATTTTGTTATCTCTTGGCTCATTTTACTTTTTTTTTTCTTATGGAGTTTGTATTTTATATTTAGCTCTATTAATGTTTTTAATGTTTTTTTTCCCTTTCATTATATGTTTAGATATATTCTCTCTACCTAAAGATAGATAGTGCTTAAATCAGCAATGTTTATTTGTACTTCATCTTTGGTTTAAGATTTTAGATGAAAGCATTTGATGCATCTTGCATTTATTTGACTTAGGAAACTGTTTTTTAATTTTTTTAAAAAAAATGGTGAAACAGTAATCTCAATTCATTTAATTGAATAATTGACATTTTTTCCTGTTGATTTTAAATGTTACCTTATCATATACTTAATTACATGTTCTTGAGGTTGAATCCAGACTCTGTAATGTGTTCCTTTTAGCTATTCCTCTATGCCAGTACAAAACTGTTTTCTTTTTTCAATCTTTACAATGCTATTATTATACGTTAACACCAGTCTTCCTCGTTATTCTTTATCAAAATTATCTTAGTTATTATCACCTGTTGTTCCAAGTATATGTTTGAATCAATTTGCCAATTTATTTTCAGGTAGCATTTTGATGAGGACAAATTGAAAATTATACATTACACTCATAGGATACATAAATTTTAACTTAGGGTATTCCTAAGTACATTTTGTTGTTTAGTATCGTAAATGTGCTCTCTTTTTACCATACTGAATCTCTATCTCTAAAAAAATATACAGTGAATTTGCTAAGGTATTTTAGGTATATAAAAATGGAGTCTATAAATAATTATTTCTATCTACCACCACCACCATCACTCATCATCCATCCATCCATCCCTGTAACACATATCTGTATTTATTTGTTTACTGGAACCAGAATGCATGCATTTGAATTTGGCTTCACTTACTTACGTGCTGTGCCTCACTAGGCTAGTTACTTTACATCTCTTTATCTCAGCTTCCTGTAAAGTTGAGATACAGTTACCTACTTGATAAAGTGGTTTTGAAGATTGAATGAGTTAGTTTATGCAAAATGCTTAGAACAGTGCCTGGCACATAGTAAGCAGTATAAAGGATTTGCTGTTGTCATTGTCATTCTTAGTATTTTATTTGCTACAGCTTCCAAAGAAAAGCTCAGTAATGGTGATGCAAGTTAGCATCTCTGTTTTGTTCCTTACTTTAGGGATAATACCTCTTAGAGACTTTTTCCATATTTGATTTCTCTATATTTTTATATTATAAGGTATTTTAAGGAACATTATGGACATTTTGGCCTCTTAAACTTTTTTGTATACTTTAATTAATTAATTTTTTAATTTTTATTTATTTTTGAGAGAGACAGAGTACTCACTCTGTGGGGGAGGAGCAGAGAGAGTGCTCTGTCTCTCTCAAAAATAAATAAAANTCTCTGAGCTGTCAGCACAGAGCCCAATGCGAGGCTTGAACTCATGAACCACGAGATCATGACCTGAGCCAAAACCAATAGTCGGGTGCTCAACCAACTGAGTCACCCAGGCACCCCTATACTTTACCTTTTTGATATCTATCTCTAAAAAATAAGATTTTTCTACATACCACAATATTATTAAGACAGCTAACAAGTAATAGTCATTCCTAATGTCTTCTACTATCCAGTTTATATTTAAATTTACCTGAAATCTTTTTTATAGCTGATTTGTTGAAACATACATCTCATCAAGGACAACACATTGCATTCAATTCTTATGTATCTCAAGACACATAAGATAGAAGTATCTGGAATGCTTCTATCTTTCTTTTAACGGCATTGGAAAAAATGTGCCACCTTCTGGATTTGTCTGATCATTTAATCATGGTGTCATTTACTGTGTTCTTATATGTTCTAAAAACTGGAGTTCAATCTAAAGCTTCGATGAGATTCCAGTTATAAATAGTTTGAGGAAGAGAACTCTCCATTGCATAATGCATTATTTCTGGTTCTCTGGGAAGTAGATGTCAAGAGAGAATTAGAAATGCAAAAGATTGATGGAGGAAAGGACTGTGAAAGATGGAAGGGAAAGAGACCTCCCTTATCCTGTCTCTGTCACTTACCCTAACCTTCTAGATCTTGTGTTTCTCATCTGTGAATTAATAATAAGATTACTTATCTCATAGGGTCACTTCAAAAATTGAATGAGATAATGGATAAATATTCAATAAAAGTTACCATCTCTAAAAATCAAATCTCATATGTTTCCTCTACTTAAAATTATTATTTACCCCCTCATACATATATCCCCTGCTCCAGGTGCTCTAATAGAGCATTCTATTAGCTCATATTTATTTACTATTTATTACTACTATTTACTAAGGCACAATTCAAGTGATTTTATGCATTATTTATTTACTCAACAAATCATTATTGAGCACCTCTCTGGGGTCAGGCACTGTTCTGGACTTTAGGGATACAACAGATTAAATTCTCTCTGCCATCATGTAGCTTACATTCTATGGAGGAGAGGCAAGCAATAAGCAAAAATAAACAAGTGAAATATATACTATGTATATAATGGTATGGTAATAAATAGAATGAAAGAAATAATGCAGAAAGTTGGGGGTCAGGGAGAGGTGAAGGGATGCTATTCTAAAGAAGAAGTCAAGGAAGACCTTACTGAAAAGGTGATATTTGAGAAGAAAAAACAACTAGAAAAGGTGAGGGGAAAAAGTCATGTGGACATTTGAGGAAAAGGAAATACATGAATAAACAAGTGGAGAGGTCTTGAGGCAGGAATGCAATTGCTGTTCTGAAAGAACTATGAGGGGGTTATACTGACTCAGAAATGAGCAAGCAAGAGGCACGGTACTAGAGTAGTAGACACAGAAGCAGAGGTAGCAGGGTACAGA
>NW_027530398.1:499-785 GCF_008692635.1 Crocuta crocuta | reverse complement strand
GTCTCTGGTATCTTTGTTCCTTGCAACCTTTCCTTCAGAGCCTCCTACTCAGGATTTCTTGTAGGGCTGGCTTAGCGGCGACAAATTCTTTCAATTTCTGTTTATTTGGAAAGGTTTTTCTATCTCCTTCTATTTTGAATGACAGGCTTGCTGGATAGAGGATTCTTGGCTGCATATTTTTTCTGTTCATCACATTGAAGATCTCCTGCCATTCCTTTCTGGCCTGCCAAGTTTCAGTAGATAGGTCTGTCACCACTCTGATAGGTTTCCCTTTGTATGTGCCGGC
>NW_027530398.1:0-251 GCF_008692635.1 Crocuta crocuta | reverse complement strand
GAGCTCTTGAATTCTTCTTTCCTTTTCCTGGATCAGTTTGTCTCTTTTTTTGTCATCTTCTTGTTTTTCTATAATGGTGTCTTCTAAATCACTTATTCTCCTTTCTGCCTCTTCAATCCGTGCATTGGAGGCCTCTAATTTATTATGTATCTCATTTATCGCATTTTTAAAATTCTTCATGCCTATTTTTATCTTCCATTTTGTCCGTATCCATAGTTTCTTTGATGTCCCCTATGCTTTTTTCAAGCACA
>NW_027530397.1:0-496 GCF_008692635.1 Crocuta crocuta | reverse complement strand
TTTCTTTATTTTTGAGAGGCATAGAGACTGAGAATGGGAAGCTAGAAGTGGCAGAGAGAGGAGGACAGAGGATCCCAAGCGGGCTCTGTGTTGACAGCAGTGGCCCAGTGTGAAGCTGGANGACAGACCTGGGGTTTGAACTCATGAACCGGGGATCATGATCTGAGCCAAAGTCAGAAGCTCAACTGACTGAGCCACCCTGGCACCCTGAAACTAAATTTTCTTGAAAGAACCTAGAGTTAATTAATTGGCTAATTTCACACAAAAGGGAAATATTGAACTGAAAAAATAGAATAACTAAAATTCAGGATTCAGACTTCTGGTAGCTCAAATCAGGGTCCCACTTTTCCTCCAAAGTGAGTACTTCTGAGCCTCTCCCATCTCTCTGACCCGTTGCACAGCCCCAAAAACAAGCTCATAGAATTGCAACATTCTTATGGAATTGCAGGATAAATTGGCTGTAGAATCCCAATACTTTGGCCAGAGAGTTTATAAA
>NW_027530396.1:573-770 GCF_008692635.1 Crocuta crocuta | reverse complement strand
TGGACTTGCGCTTTTTCTAATCTCTTGAAATAGGCCTGGAGAGCCTTGTACTTTCCTCTTAGGACTGCCTTTGCCGCATCCCATAGATATTTAATTGTGATTTCATTTTCATTTGTTACCATATATTTTTTAATTTCATCTCTAATTGCCTGATTGGCCCATTCATTCTTTAGTAGGGTGTTCTTTCTCCATGTTTT
>NW_027530396.1:0-165 GCF_008692635.1 Crocuta crocuta | reverse complement strand
CGTAGACATTTATGATTGTTAGTTCTTCCTGATGGATGGACCCTGTAATTATTATGTAGTGCCCTTCTTCATCTCTTGTTATTGTCTTTAATTTAAAGTCCAGTTGTCTGATATAAGTAATGCTACTCCAGCTTTCTTTTGATTTCCTGTAGCATGATATATATT
>NW_027530395.1:0-565 GCF_008692635.1 Crocuta crocuta | reverse complement strand
TGTTTTTAATTTCTTGGATCAATTTTCCAAATTCATTACTCCACAGTACTATTTCACCTATATCCTGGAGTCACATGATATATACTATTCTCTGTCAGGGTTTTCAAGGTCGTTAGTATTATACCCATATTACAAATGAAGCATGAATTCCGATGTAACAGACAGTCTACAGATGGTTACTACTTAGTTTTCCCTGCAGACTAAGATTTCTAAGAGTTAAAATTCTGTTAAATGTAATTAAGANGACTGAAGGAAATAAAAAGCAACTCTGTGTGTTAACAAAAGTAGATATGTAAGAAAAATATAAGGAATGGAAATACATTTTTGTTAAAAGTAAAAGAAAGTAATTTTGTCCTCAATGAGACTGGTTACTTGGAGACAAATGGCTTGGCACAAAATCTGAATACAAAGGAATGTTGTAGAAGTTTCGTGAAGGGAAATCTTTCAAAGGCAATTTTATATACAGTCAGGATGGACTAGGGTTAAAATAAATGGATTTTGAAAGTTCAGTGGTTGAAGGTATTTAAAAAATTGAGATATATGTAAGTAATGTAAGGTGGATCCT
>NW_027530394.1:0-501 GCF_008692635.1 Crocuta crocuta | reverse complement strand
CCCCCCACTCAACCCCCGGCAACAGGTAAGCACCGACCAGCGGGACCGTTAAGGGCGGTATAACAAAGCCTCTCAGGAGTAATCAGACTAGATAGCTTCTCTGGATAACACCGCTGTCTTTCTCTCACCTCTCCAACCATATTCCACCCTTTAGCTCTNTTTGAAAAAAAGCTTCTTATCCCTTCTACCTGTTCATTCTATTTCCAATTTTGCCTCATTTCCGCCCTATCATCTCTCTCTTTCTCTATGCTCTTCAACCACATTGCATACACCCCGCTATTTAATTGTAGCTGGGAAATCTGGTTATATGCTTTAAACCGATCTTTGTCTATCGGTTTTCGTTTTTCTTCATTTTCTTTTCTTCTTTTTAACTTTTGTATGTATTTTTATTTTCTATCATTCACCTTCCCTCCTCCATCTTTTCTCATTACTTTTTAGTTTTCTCTCTCGTTTAGGATGATTGTTGGATTTGTCTGTGCGTTTGTGTCCCTCTGTTCCCTG
>NW_027530393.1:899-1295 GCF_008692635.1 Crocuta crocuta | reverse complement strand
CAGTCACCAAATGAGATACAGCAAAAGAGTCCGACCAAGGTCTTGCCAAACTTACAGGTAGCCATACTTCAGTTCGAGTTTTAACAATCACCAATGAAAAATTAAAGTTATTGTTTTGTGTTTCAGAATTTTTCCACCATGACTGATTTACACATTGTGTTAAATTACAATTACATGATATAGATCCCTCTGTAGCATTCCAAGTCCAATTCCCATACAACAATGCAAAGGGGTATTTTAGACAAGCCGTAGCAGAATAGGATTTATTAACATGCAAGTTAACATGAAAGGGACCTGAACTGTCAGTCTTATCCAAAGTATAGTTTCCTGACCATATAGTGAGATTCCCTGAAACTGCCCATAATTTCCAAATATTCCCTTGAAAGTGGGGATACC
>NW_027530393.1:0-634 GCF_008692635.1 Crocuta crocuta | reverse complement strand
TAGAGTTATTGATTTGTGTTTCAAAACTTTTCCACCATGACTGATTGTGTTAAATTACAATGATTACATGATATAGATCCCTCTGTAGCATTCCAAGTCCAATTCCCATACAGCAATGCAAAGGGGTATTTTAGACAAGCCATAGCAGAGTCGGATTTATTAACATGCAAGTTAACATGAAAGGGACCTGAACTGTCAATCTTACTCAAAGTATAGTTTTCTGACCATATAGTGAGATTCCCTGAAACTGCCCATAATTTCCAAATATTCCCTTGAAAATGGGGATACCCTAACAATTGCAACTCAGGTTCACCCCAAGAGACAGCTCTCACAAGAGGAGGATTAGGAACATAAGTCCAATAAGTATATTCTATCGCTTGCGCATACATTACCTGACAGGTAAACACAGCCATCATAGCCAACAGCAAACTAGTAGGATTACGAGGTAGACCAGCATTAGTGAGAGTTTTCTCAGCCTCCTGTGTAAGCTTCTTCAGTTGCCCCCATGTTGGAGGGGATGCAGATCGGGTAGGGAAGCTCCGATGTGCAGAAAGCTCTTCAAATTTTCACATAAAGCGGTCATCCATTGTGAATCTTGATCAGTCGAGTTGGGGCCCAAAACCTAAAATTATCA
>NW_027530392.1:13210-14398 GCF_008692635.1 Crocuta crocuta | reverse complement strand
AGCATGAATCCCACAAAGGACACAATGACTTTAAACCCATATATTGCNAACTGGACATTAAAGTAAAGACAGTAACAAGGGATGAAGAAGGGCATTATAAAACATTAAAAGGTCTATCCATCAGGAGGACCTAACAATTATAAATGTCTATGCACCAATAATGGGAACACCTAAATACATAAAATTATTAATCACAAACAGAAACAGTATTATCGGTAAGATTGTGCAAATAGCAGGCGCTTTTATAATCCACTTACAGCAATGGACAAATCAACTAGACAGAAAATCAATAAAGAAACAATGGACTTACATGACACATTGGACCAGATGGATTTGACAGATGTATTTAGAACTCTGCATCCTGAGACTATGGAATCCACTTTCTTCTCAAGTGTGCATGGCACATTCTCCAAGATAGATCACATACGGGGACATAAAGCAGCCCTCAATAAATATAAAAGAATTGAGATCATACCATGCACACTTTCAGATCACAATGCTATGAAACTCGAAATCAAACACAGAAAGAAGTCTGGAAAACCCCCCAAAACATGGAAGTTAAAGAACATTCTACTAAAGAATGAATAGGCCAATCAGGCAATTAGAAAAGAAGNTAGGAGGAACTTAACGGAGGATCGTGGGGGAGAAGAAGGGGTCAAATAGTGGGGGAGAGAGAGGGAGGCAAACCATGAGAGACTCTTGAATGTTGAGAACAAATTGAGGACTGATGGGTATGTGGGGAGGGCAATAGAGGTGATGGGCATGGAGGAGGGCACTTGTGGGGGTGAGCACTGGGTGTTATATGTAAACCAACTTGATAATAAACTGTTAAAAAAATAAAATGTAAGACCAAAAAAATAAAGGTCAAACATGACACAAGAAAAAAACAAGAAAGAAAGAATATATGTATCACAGGAGTCCCAGAGAAGAGTGTGATAAACAGGGAAAAAGTTTATTGAAAATTTTTTAGCTGAGGACTTCAGGTATCTGGGGAAGAAAACAGGCACTCAAGTTCCCAGAGGCACAAAGGATTCACCTCAAAATCAACAAAAACAGGTCAACACCATGACACACCACAGTAAAACTTGCAAAATACAAACATAAAGATAGTATTCTGAGAGCAGCTAAGGACAAAAGGTCTCTAACCTACAACTAAGGCACATAAGGCTAGCTGAAGGCTTGTCCATG
>NW_027530392.1:8907-13204 GCF_008692635.1 Crocuta crocuta | reverse complement strand
CCATGAGCCCTGGCAGGATGGAGGGAGTGGCATGAAATATTCAATGTGCTGAATGGGAAAAAATATTTAGCCAAGAATTCTTTATCCAGCAAGGCTGCTATTTAGAATAGACGGAGAGGGGCGCATGGGTGGCTCAGTTGGTTCCGCTTCTGACCAGCTCAGATCATGATCTTGCAGTTAGTGGGTTTGAGCTTCACATCAGGCTCTGTGCTGACAGCTCAGAGTCTGCATCTCTCTTCAGATTCTGGGTTTCCCTCTCTTCCTGCTTTGCCCTCCACCACACTCTGTCTCTCTTTCTCAACAATAAATAAATAGGGGGACAAAAATGGCAGAAGAGCATGGAAGACTTTTTTTTTCATCTCTCATCCCTGAAAGGCAGCCAGATAAACACCAAACCATCTTGCACACCTGGAAAACTGATTTGAGGATTAACACAAGAATCTGCCCAACCTGAACCACAGAAGTTGGCAGATGTGCAGTGTACAGAGGTGAGCTGGGGGAGAGAGAAGCCACAGAGGGCAGGGATCTGTTTTTACTTCTGGAGAGTGGACAGAGATGGAGGGAGAGAATGGAAAATGCACCCCTCCCAAAGTAGCTGGAAATAAAGTGGAAGAGTGGAAACAGCCACAGGGATTGATCAAAAAAGTGAGAAGGGAGAAAGGAGAGGGTTTATATTCCATTAAGACTCTATAAATTGAAGGAGCACAGAGTCTGAAACTCCATAGCTTGATACCTATTGGTGCTCTGATAGGAAGGGAGAATCCCCAGGAACAGAGAGCGAGGTCCTAGGGGTTCCTCAGATCACATGGGGAAAGGTGGCTCTCCTGCTGGGAGGACATTGGGTAGATGCTGTGCGGCCACCCCACAGGCAAAGGTCCCAGTGGACCCCAGGGAACAGCCACATTCACTGGTGCTGGAACAGGGATATTAAGGGGGAAGCCTGGCACCACATGTGTGTTGTGATTTTCCACAATCCCTGAAATGCTCCTGCTCCTACATAATCCCACAAACTTTTTCTGCATCGGGCTGGCACCCAACCACAGTCTCTGGGCATTAGCAGCAGCAGAGTCTCTCGAATGTTCCTGGGGTAGACTGGCACCTGACCATTGCTCAGCGAGCCTCTTCTCTGGAGGATCTGAGTGGGTCAAAGACACAGTTCCTCAGAAGTGAGGAGTTGGAAAACACAGCCACATTCGATATAAAACTCACGAGGGAGGTGCCACCTGGAAACCTGATGGTTTGATCACAGACAGTGTAGAAGCTGGGAGTGGACAGAAGCCAGAGACAAAGAAGGGCGCTTGACTACTGGTCAGTGAGAACAGAGATCTGATACTAGAGACTGGGTAGCTGGGTGATGCCATTTTTACACCTCCCACGCATGCGCATACACACTTACACACAACGAAACAATCTACCCCAGTATGATAAGCAGTACCATCTAGTGGAGAATGGAGCCGCTACACTAAACCCTGCCCAATTGGGCCAACAGCGCTCTTGACAAACACAAGTCTCTCTGCCTGCTTGCTTCATAGTTTGGCTTTTACAGAAAACCAGATGTAATTTGAATCATATTTCACTCTGTTCATTGGTCCTATTATTCAATTTTTCTTTTTCTTTTCTCTTCTTACTCTTGAATATAGAAAGAGAAAATTTTCTTTTTATTTTCCATTTTTATTTAAAAAGTTTTAAAAATATTTTTGCCTATATATTTACTTTTTAGTAAAGTTTTTAAATACTATATTACTTTTATTATTTCATTTTATTCTATTCTATTGTATTCAGCTTTTCAAATTTTAAAAAATTTTAAAATGTTTTTTTCTGTTTTTCCTTTTTTTTTTCTTTCTTATCTTTCCGTTTTTCTTAATCTATCAAGCTTCTTTCACAACCAGACCAAAACACACGTAGGATTTGCATCCTTTATGTGGTTTGTGTTGTTTTTAATTTTTTAATCTTAATTTTTTACTTTACTAATTCCTTTTCTTTCTTCAAAATTACAAAACAATGGAATTCACCCCAAAAGGAAAAACAGGAAGAAATGACAGCCAGGAACTTCACAAATACAAGAAAGATGTCTGACCTAGAATTTACTATCACAACAATAAGAATACTAACTGAGGTTGAAAATAGATTAGAATCCCTTTTTGCGGACATAAAAGAAGTAAAATCTAGTCAGGATGAAATTTTAAAAAATGCTATAAGTGAGATGCAACCTCAAATACATGCCACGGTCACAAGGATGGATGAAGCAGAGCAGCGAATCAGGGATCTAGAGGACAAACTTATGGAGAATAATGAAGCAGAAAAAAAAGAGGAGTCTAAGGCAAAAGAGCAGAATATAAGAACTAGACAACTCAGTAACTCATTTAAAAGGAATAATATCAGAATCATAGAGGTCCCAGAAGATGAAGAAAGAGGAAAAAGGTAGAAAATTTATTTGACCAAATCATAGTGGAAAATTTTCTTAATCTTGGGAAAGACAGACATCAAAATCCAGAACACAGAGAACTCCCATTAGATTCAACAAAAACCAGCCATCAACAAGACATATCATAGTCAAATTCACAAAGTACACAGACAGGGAAAGAATCATGAAAGTGTCAAGGGGAAAAAACGTCGTTAACCTATAAGGTAAGAGAGATCAGGCTCAGAGCAGACCTATCCGCAAGAACATGGCAGTCCAGAAATGTGTGGCAGGATATATTCAATGTGCTGAATCGAAAAATATGCGGCCAAGAATTCTTTATCCAGTAATGTCATTCAAAACAGAGACAGATAAAATGTTTCCCAAGATACAAAAATTAAAGGAGTTCACCACTAATTCAGCACTGTAAGAAATTTTAAGGGAGACTCTTTGAGGCGAGAAAAGATTAAAAAAAACAAAAAGACAAAAAGCAACAAAGACTAGAAAGGACTGGAGAACATTACCAGAAACTCCAACTCTACAGGGGACGTAATGGCAAAAAATTTGTATCTCTCAGTACTCACCCTAAACATCAATGGTCTAAACACTCTAATCAAAAGACATAGAGTAACAGAATGGATAAGAAAACAAGATCCATCTATATGCTGTTTACAAGAGACCAATTTTACCTAAGACACTTGAGATCGAAAATAAAGGGATGGAAAACCATCTATCATGCTAATGGTCACCAAAAGAAAGCCAGAGTAGCCATACTTAAATCAGACAATCTAGATTTTAAATACTGTAACAAGAGATGAAGGGCATTATATCATATTTAAAGAGTCTATCCACCAAGAAGACCTAACAATTGTAAACATGTATGCTCCAAATGTGGGACACCCACGTATATAAACCAATTTTTCACAAGCATAAAGAAGCTCGTTGATAATAATACCATAATAGTAGGTAACGTCAACATCCCACTTACAGCAATGGACTAATCATCTAAACAGAAAATCAACAAAGAAACAATTGCTTTGAATCACACACTGGTCTGGATAGACTTAACAGATATATTCAGAACATATTATCCTAAGGCAGCAGAATACACATTCTTCTCGACTGTACATGTATCATTCTCCAGAACAGATCACATATTGTGAATAAAATCATACCTCACTAAGTCCAAAAAAGATCGAGATCATACTGTGTGTATTTTTGGACCACAACACTATGACACTCGAAATCTGAAAAGAAAAAAATTGGAATGATAACAAATATTTGGAGGCTAAAGAACACTCTACCAAACAATGAATGGGCTAATTAAGAGGTTAAAGAGGAAATTAAAAATGACATGGAAATCAATAAAAATGATAACACAACAGCCCAAAACCTCTATGATGAAGCAAAGGTGGCCATAAGAGGGAAGTGTATAGCAATCCAGACCTTCCTAAAGAAGGAAGAAAGGTCTCAGATACAACCTAACCTTACACCTCAAAGAGTTGGAAAAAGAAGAGCAAATAAACCCAAAACCAGCAGAAGACAGGAAATAATAAAGATTAGAGTAGAATCCAAAGATATCAAAACCCAAATAATAGTAGAACAGATCAATAACACCAGGAGCAGACTCTTTGAAAGAATAACAAAATTGATAAACCCCTAGCCAGTTTGATAAAAAAGAAAGGACACCCAAAAAATAAAATCAAGACTGAAAGAGGAGAGATCACATCCAACACTGCAGAAATACAAACAATACTAAAAGAATAGTATCAGGAATTACACACCAATAAATCTGGCAATCTGGAAGAAATGGACACATTTCTTGAAGTATATAAACAACCGAAACTGAAATTGGAAGAAATAGAAAACTTGAACAAATATATAACCAGTGAAGAA
>NW_027530392.1:4613-8839 GCF_008692635.1 Crocuta crocuta | reverse complement strand
CAGAGGGCTTTCTGGGGGAATTTAAAGAAGAATTAACATATATTATTTTGAAGCTGCTCAAAAAATAGAAATAGAAAGAAAACTTCCAAACTCATTCAATGAAGCCAGAATTACCTTGATTCTGAAATCAAAGAGCCAACTAAAAAGGAGAAATACAGACCAATTTTCCTGATGAACACGGATGCAAAAATCCTCAACAAGATATTAGCCAACTGGATCCAACAATACATTAAAAGAATTATTCACCATGATCTACTGGGATTTATATCTGGGATGCAGGGCTGGTTCAATATCCACAAAACAATCAATGTGATACATCACATAGATAAACGAAAGGACAAGAATCATATGTCCTCTCAATAGATGCAGAGAAAGCACTAGACAAAATATAGCATCCTTTCTAGATAAAATCCCTCAAGAAAGTAGGGATAGAAGGATCACACCTCAAGATCATAAAAACCATATCTGAAAGACCCTCTGCTAATGTCATCCTTAATGGGAAAAACCTGAAAGCTTTCCCCCTAAGGTCAGGAACATGACAAGGATGTCCACTCTCGCCACTATTATTCAACATAGTATTGGAAATCTTAGCCTCAACAATCAGACACCACAAAGGAATAAAAGGCAAACAAATCAGCCAGGACGAAGTCAAACTTTCACTCTTTGCAGACGAAATTATACTCTATATGGAAAACCCAAAACATTCCACCAAAAAACTGCTGGAACTGAACCATGAATTCAGCAATGTCCCAGGATATAAAATCAATGCAGAGAAATCGATTGCATTCCTATACACCAATAATGAAGCAACAGAAAGAGAAATCAAGTACCTGATTCCATTTACAATTGCTCCAAAACCCATAAAACACCTAGGAATAAACCTAACCAAGGAAGTGAAAAATCTATACTCTGAAACCTATACAAAACTTATGAAAGAAATTGAAGAAGACATACACAAAAATAGAAAATATTCCGCTCCTGGATTGGAAGAACAAACATTGTTAAGATGTCAATACTGGGGGGAGGCAAGACGGCGGAGAAGTAGGGAGCTCCACGCATTTCGCTTGCACCCATCTCTCAGACTGAGAAGGCCTGAAGTGATAGGACACTGAGCCACAGGAATTTGGGAAGAAAGAGAGACAGAATACACAGGGAAGGCAACCTCGTAAGTGCGTGAGTGCGAACTGGGGAAGATAAAAGCGGGCCAGGACGAAAACAAGGAGAGAGGGGTGGGAGCCCAGCTCGTGAGCAGCCAAAGTGAGTCAAGGGGAAAATAAAGAGAAGCTGGGTGTTCTATGGAAACCAACTTGACAATAAACTATTTAAAAGAGAGAGAGAGAGAGAAGCTGAAACTGCTCATAGAACTGTCCCTGGAAAAGAGAAAAACCTGGGCTTGGAAAGAGTGTTTTTAGTTCTAGCTGGGGTACTGACTTTGATCTAGGTGTTCCCGGTCCCAAGGGCGCCAGGAATGCCTGCTCTGCTGTGCTCCCAGCAGGATCCCCAGTGGCAAGAGCTTGACCGCAGGCAGCACGGTGGCGGGCCAAGGCTGAGTTCCACAGGACTGACCCCCAGCAGTGCGGAGGCGGTGGACCAGGCTGAATTCCCTGGACTTGAACCCCAGGGGCTCTGAGGCAGCGGATCCCAGGTTGTGCTGCCGCTTGACCCCAGCGAGTCTGAGGCTGTGCAACTTCACCCCCACACTCGACCCCAGCAGCAGGGAAGCAGCGACCTGTGGGACTGTGTTTCAGGCAGTATCAATAAAGCGTGCGGACTGGGACCTAGAAACGAAGCGGAGTATGGGGCATAGAACACAACCCACCTTGGCTACACCCGCAGCACAGGGAGATCAGACTCAAAGGAGTGATTTGCAACTCTTGGATCTAGAAGGGACTGGGGCGACGCCATTTTTCTCCCCACAATCACCAAGGCAGGGCCTCAGGAAGTGGCCAGAGGGACACAGTGGAGGCTAAGACCTGTCTATTCCAAACCACGTGCATTCCTGCAAGAGAGCTGCTTTTTTTTTTTTTACCTGAACCCAGTGCAACATGGATGCACTGCTGTCATCAATCCCAGATAATTCTTTCTATTCAGATATATTCTCCCTTTTCTCATTTGTAACCCTCCACTCTGCTGGTCAGGGCACTTTAGTCACTGGTTTGCTTAAATGGTCACATTCAATCCATTCTCTAGATGTACATTCTACACCTCCACCACTACCTTTTTATCTCTCTCTGGAGTAAACAGACCGTATAGTTTCTCAGAGTAATATCTTCGTTTCTTTCTCTTCTCCTCTTAACACATTCTACGATTTCTCCCTCTGAATCAAGCCAAAACATGAGAGACTCTTGAATGCTTAGAATAAGCTGAGGGCTGATAGGGGTGGGGTAGAGGAGAAGGAGGGTGATGGGCATGGAGAAGGACACTTGTGGGGATGAGCACTAGGTGTTATATGGAAACCAACTTGACAGTAAACTATTAAAAATAAATAAATAAAGTAAAAAACAATGGCTGAAAAATTCTTAAACCTGGGAAGAGACTCAACTATACATATTCATCAGGCTAATAGGTAGCCCCATAATTTCAGTACAAAATTTACTAATCTGGGTCACCTGGGTGATTCAGTCAGTTCACTAGTTGATTCTTGAATTTGTCTTGGTTCATGATCCCAGAATCATGGGATCAAGCCTGAAGTCAGGATCTGAACTGGGCATGGAGTCTGCTTAAGATTCTCTCTCTCTCATCCTGTCCTTCTCCCCTTCTTGTGAGTTTTTTTAAATTAAAAAAAATATTTTCTCTGAAACACATTATAATAAATCTGTCTAAAAATCAAAGACAAATAGAGAATCCTAAAGGCAGCAAGAAAAGAAAAGGATGGTAACCTACAATGGAACCTCCCCTAGCTCTCTGCTGATTTCTCAGCAGAAAGCCTGTAAAGGGCCAGAGACAACAGAATAATGCTGAAAGAAAAATGAAAAGCTAAAGAATACTCTATCCAGCAAAGTTGTCCTTTAGAAATAAATACTTCTAGAAAAACAAAAGCTGAAGGAAATCATTGCCACTAGACTTGGCTTCCAGGTGAAAGTTATTCAAGCTGAAGTAGAACAATATTAATTAGTAACATTAAAACATGTGAAAATATGAAGCACACTGGCAAAGGTAAATATATACTGAAATTCAGAATGCTGTAATATGGTGGGGTGTTATTAACCACTTAACTATAGCATAAAGACTAAAGGACAAGNATTTATTTAAACTACCTAGTAACTGCAAAGCAAAAGTCTATAGTAGGTTTCCAATAGATTCAATAAATAAAGAGAAGGGATTCAAAGCATATCACTATGGAAACTCATCAATTCAAAAAGTAAGGTAGCAAGAGAGGAAGAATGGAACAAGACAATTACAAAATAGCTGGAAAACAGTTAATGAGATGACATTAGGAAGATATTACTAATCAATACTTACTTTAAATGTAAATGAATTAAATCCTCCAGTCAAAAGATACTGAATAGCTGAATGGATTTAAAAAACAAGATATAGAAATATGCTGTCCACAAGAGGTTCACTTCCACTTTAAGGGCACACGTAGACTTGTGAGAGGATGGAAAAAGATATTTCAAGCAAAAGTTAACTAAAGGAAGCAGAAAAATATAAGCTTTAAGCTAAAAATTGTCAAAAGAGACAAAGAAGGTCATTATATAATAATAAACGATCAATTCATCAGAGAGATATAAAAACTGTAATAGGTATACATCAGAACACCTAAATATATAAAGTGCATACTAACAGAACTTACAGAAGAAATTAAACAGCAATACAATAATATTGGGAAGTTTAATCTCCCACTCTCAGCAATGGTTAGATCTTCAGACAGAGAATCAATAAGGAAAGAGATGATTTTTAACACCACATTAGACTAAATGGACATAACAAATATACACAGAACATTCCACCCAGCAGCAACAAAACACGTATTCTTCTCAAGTGGAGACGCAATATTTTCTAAGACAGATCGAATGGTAGGATACAAAACAAGTCTCAACAAATTGAAGAAGATAGGAATTGTATCAAGTATATTTACTGACCACAATGGTATAAAATAGAAATGAAAAACAGTAAGAAAGCTGGAAAACTCACAAGTACAGGGAGGTTAAACAACACACTGCTGGATCAAACAGATCCATTTGATTGAAGAAAATAAAAGGGAAATTTAAAAAATATCCGAACAC
>NW_027530392.1:0-4598 GCF_008692635.1 Crocuta crocuta | reverse complement strand
AAAAGAAAAAGAAAAAAAAACCGAAAAACAAAAAAAAAAAAAAAAATGGATATGTACATACCAAATCTTATGTAACAAAAGCAATTCCAAGAAGTTTATAAGAATAAATGTATACATAGAGAAAATGAAAAATCTTGAATAAAACACCTAAAATATACCTCAAGGAAATAGAAAAAGAAGAACAAAGTAAATACAGAGTTAGCAGAAGGAAGGAAATAAAATATAGAGCAGAAATAAATGAAACAGAGAACAGGAGAACAGAAAAGATTAATAAAACTGAGTTGGTTCTCTGAAAAGATAAAATTGACTAACCATTAGCTATATTAATTGAGAGAGAGAGAGAGGATCCAAATAAAGAAAATTTTAAGTGAAAAGGAGCTGATTCCACAAAAATATAAACGATCATATGAGACTATTACGAACAATTACACACCAACAAATTGGACAACCTAGAAACATGCAATCTCCAAGATTGAATCATGAGAAAACAGAAAATCTGAATGGACCAATAACATGACTGGAAGTCCTAGCCAAAGCAATAAGACAAGAAAAAGAAATAAAAGGCATCCAAATCAGACAGGAAGAAGTAAAATTATCTCTGTTTACAAAGGACATTATCATGTATACAGAAAATCTTAAAGATTTCACCACAACTTTTTCTGGAACTAATAAATTCAGTGAAGTTGCAGGATATTAAAACAACAAACAAATATCAGTTAATTTTTATTCACCAACAGTGACAATATGAAAAAGAAAAACAAGAAAATAACCTCATATATAATAGCAACAAAAGCAATAAATNGGCTCCTAGCTTAGTGTTCATCTCTGCTCAAAGAAGCTGCTCAAAGAAGCTGATTACAGGCCACAAAATAACTAGATAACTCAATCTGCCTATCATGAAATGAGTGTTATCTGATCTACCGAAATCATAAAGGTGGACACTCCAGGGGATATTTCATGTTTAAATATGAATGTGACCCATAGGAACAAGCCTGAACAGAAAAGAACATGTAATTCACTTGGGGGTGGTGTTCCAAGCAACTTTTAGACACAAGTGAAATGCATGTGCCAGGCTCAGACCCCTGTGTTGTCTTACAGATTTACTGCTTCTCCTGAAACCCACACATACATTTTTAATTTTTTTAAAATATTTATTTATTCTTAAGAGACAGAGACAGAGCATGATCAGGGGAGGGGCAGAGAAAGAGAGAGATACAGAATCTGAAACAGGCTCCAGGCTCTGGGCTGTCAGCACAGAGCCCGACGCGGGGCTCAAACCCATGAACCATGAGATCATGACCTGAGCCAAAGTTGGACACTCAACCGACTTGAACCAACCAGGTGCCCATGCACACATTCTTAGGAGACATTCCCTGTGGTGCGAGAAGTTCTCTATCAAGTGGACAAGGATTGAAAAGTCCAGATTTGGTGAAACTTGAGACAGCATCAAAGTGGACTGTTACTGAATCTAAGGTCTGGCCTTGCCCCCATTTCATTCTTCTTGAATATAAACCTACCCACACTGCTCAAATTACAAAATAAAACATAATATCATCAATACAGCAGAAGCATCATGTTTACTCCTCAATTACAGTAACGCTTCTCAGAGATGATCATTATTATGAAATTCATTCTCCTTCCTTCCTTCCTTCCTTTTATTGTTCTCTGAATTGTATTAATATTAACTTATCCTTACATAATATAAAATAAGATGTTACATGTATTTAAACTTCAAGTACATGGCAATATATGTATTTGTCTGCAGCTTGTCTTTTCAAGCCCTACGACACAGAATAATTATGCATCATTGTCTCTGGAATGTACAAAAACATATTGTCCCTTTTAGGATGATTTTTCACAGAGGTTCCTGCCAAATCCTTCCCCTGCTGCCATTTGGGGGAGGGAATGATGCTGATTACTGACATCTGTGGACTGAGGTGGCAGCAGCACTGATGGCCCAGCAGCCCCACTGCTCAGGGCAGGGTCAACAAGGGGCAGGACTCAGGGAGAGGGGTGACCTACTCGCTTAGCCTTCAACAGTTAAGAGTTCTTACTTGCTTCTTTCCTCCCTGAAAGACCCCAGAGATTACATCGCTGTGTGAACAGAAATGAAATATTGTAAACTTCAATAGCTGACTGAGCATGGGGACAAAACACCTCCTCAGGTCTCTCGGATGAGTTTGACAGAGTCCATGGGGACCAAGAGAAAATGAGCTCCTCACTATCAGTCCCTGCATTCAGCCAGCTCAGTAATGAGATCCCAAGGGGTTGCCTTCCTACTTGGGAAGAAGTGAATACTTTGATTATCTACGTAACTACATTAATAACTTTAAACAACAAACATTGTTCTTTAACCAGGTCCACAGAGATGTCCACACCATTCTAGGAAAAAGGATGAGCAAATGAAACAAGTCTACAATTTCTCACAACACAGTGGGACCACCATCAGTAAATCAAACGATAATGCCTTGGTCATTCCTCACTACCCTTTTATATTGTAACTGCCCTCTGAGTAACTAAGATAGTTAATCAAGGATTAATTTTAAAAAACTCTTTATATTTCACTTAAAGTACAGTGAAAAGGCAAGAAAAAATCAAGGGAATAAAACCCTGGAATGCTTTTTTTAAAAGTACAGTTGACATCCATATTATTTTAATGTTTATTTATTTCTGAGAGAGAGACAGAGTGCAAGTGGGGGAGGTGGACAGAAAGAGGGAGACACAGTATCTAAGCAGGCTCCAGGTTCTGAGCTATTAGCACAGAACCCGATGCAAGGCTCGAACTCATGGGCCATGGGATCATGACCTGAGCTGAAGTTGGATGATCAACTGACTGAGCCACTCAGGTGCCCCTAGTTGACACCCATGTTATATTATTTTTCAGGTATACAACCCAGTGATTCAACAATCATTATTAAATGCTTGATAAAATAAATGCAGTCACCATCTGTGACCATACAATGTTATTACAATATGATTGGCTATATTCCCTCTGCTGTACTTTTGATCTCTGTGATCTATGTATCTACAACTGGAAATTTGCTCCTCTTAACCCCCTTCTCCTACTTCACCCATCCCCCTACCTTCCACTCTGGCAACTACCAGTTTGTTCTCTGTATTTATAAGTCTCTTTCTGGTTTTGTTTGTTCATTTTGCTTTTTAGATAGAAATTTTACCATTCACAACAGCATGGTTGGACCGCGGGGGATAGAGCTAAGTGCGAAAAGTCACAAAGACAAATACCATATAATTTCACTTATATGCAGAATGCTATTTATATTGAGTTCACTTCATACATGCATCAATCATACAAGGAATGAACTGATCATTTATTTTTTTTTAATATTTTTATTTTATTTCTAGGATAGAGAGAGACAGCGTGAACAGGGGAGGGTCAGAGAGAGAGGAGTCACAGACTCTGAAAGAGGCTCCAGGCTCTGAGCTGGCAGTCAGCACAGAGTCCGACGCAGGGCTCGAACCCACGAACTGCGAGATCATGACCTAAGCGAAAGTCGGACGCTTAACCGACTAAGCCACCCAGGCGCCCCTGAACTGATCATTTAAATACTCATATATTTTTTTGTATCTACTCTGTTTCTGGAATCTAAAACCATGCACCTGTTATGACTGAGTAATATTCCATTGTGTGTATGTGTGTGTTGGGGTTTGTATGTATCTAAATACACCTATCTCCATTTATCCATTCACCTATCGATGGACACTTGGGCTGTTTCCATATCTCGGCTATTATACACAATACTACATTAAACATAGGGGCATATATCAGTGTTTTTCTTTTCTCTTTTTTGCACTTGTGATGAGCACTGAGTGATGTGTGGAATTGTCGAATCACTATATTGTACACATGAAACTAATGTTACACTGCACGTTAACCATCTAACCTTGACAAAGGTGTTTTTGTTTTCTTTGGGTGAATACCTAGTAGTGCAACTGCTGGATCATACACTATTTCTATTTTTAACTTTTTGAGGAACCTCCATACTGTTTTCCACAGTGGCTGCACCAGTGTGCATTCTCACCAGGAGTTCAAGAGGGTTCCTTTTTCTTCACATCCTCACCAATACTTATTTCTTCTATGTTTTATTTTAACCATTCTGACAGCTGAAATTGAGATCTTACTGTGGTTTTGATTTGCATTTCCCTGATGAAAATCTGTTCAGTGTTGTTTGAACATCTTTACATATATTTCTTGGCCATCTGTATATATTCTTGAAAAAACATCTATTCAGGTTCTCCACCATTAAAATAATGGTATCTTGCCATTTGCAACATGGATGAAACTAGAAATTATAACGCTGAGTAAAATATTTCAAACACAATATGATATAACTCATAGATGGAATTTAAGAAACAAAACAAATGAACAAAGCAAAAAAAGAGGGAAAAAAGACTTTTAACTACAGAAAAGAAACTGGTAGTTTGCAGAGAGAAGGTGGGTTTAGGGATGGATAAAACAAATAAAGGACATTAAGAATACACTTCTCTTGAAAAACACTAAGAAATGTATAGAACTGAGGGAGGCAAGATGGCGGAGAAGTAGGGCGCTCTGTACATTTCCCTTGATCCCATCTCTCAAA
>NW_027530391.1:376-795 GCF_008692635.1 Crocuta crocuta | reverse complement strand
CAAAAGAAAAGATAAAAACCATATGATCCTGCCGATAGATGCAGACAAAGCATTTGACCAATTACAGCATCTCTTCTTAATAAAGACCCTCGAGAAAGTCGGGATAGAAGGAAATTACTTAAACATCATAAAAGCCATCTATGAGAAGCCCTCATGTAACGTCATCCTCAACAGGGAAAAACAGAGCTTTCCCCCTGAGATCAGGAACACGACAGGGATGTCCCATCTCACCATTGTTGTTTAACATAGTGCTAGAAGTCCTAGCATCAGCCATCATTCAACTAAAGGAAATAAAAGGCATCAGAATTAGCAAAGAAGAAGTCAAACTATCTTTTTTTGCAGATGACATGATACTCTACATAGAAAACCCAGCATACTCCACTAGAAGCCTACTAGAACTGATTCAAGAATTCAGCAAA
>NW_027530391.1:0-289 GCF_008692635.1 Crocuta crocuta | reverse complement strand
AGAAATCAAGAAACTGATCCCATTCACAATTGCACAAAAAACCATAAAGTACCTAGGAATAAACCTAACCAAGCATATAAGAGATCTGTATGAGGAAAACTATAGAAAACTTATGAAGGAAAGTGAAGAAGACACAATGGAAATGGAAAAACATTCCATGCTCATGGATTGGAAGAATAAATATAGTTAAAATGTCATTACTACCCAAAGGAATCTACTCATTCAATGCAATTCCAATCAAAACTGCACCAGCATACTTCTCTAAACTAGAACAAACTATCCTAAAATT
>NW_027530390.1:34079-98209 GCF_008692635.1 Crocuta crocuta | reverse complement strand
CGAGTGCAAGTAGGGAGCTCCTTACTTCTCCGCCATCTTGCCCCCCGTATTTATCTCTCATCCTTAGTATCTCCTCATTTTGGAGTTCCTATTAGATGTAGTTTGAACTTTATCATTATACTCATCGCGTTTTTCTTTTTTTAATGTTTATTTATTTATTTTGAGAGACAGAGAATGTGTGTGTGTGCTTGTGTGTGCGCGCGCGCGCGCGCAACAGTATGGAAGGGGCAGAGAGAGAGGGAGAGAGAGAATACAAAGCAGGCCCTATGCTATCAGTGCAGAGCCCAACATGGGGCTTGATCCCACAAACCATAAGATCATGACCTGAGCCAAAATCAAGATTCAGATGCCTAACCAACTGAGCCACCCAGGCACCCCACCCTCAAGATTTTCTTAACTCCTTTTTAAAAATCTCTGTATCTTCATCTCTGTGTCATAGTCTATATGATTTATCCAATCTATCTTTTAATTCAGTAATTCTCACTTCTGATATTTTTTTTTCTTTTTAAATTTTGTTTTAATGTTTTAATTTATTTCTGAGAGAGATTCAGCGTCAGTAGGCGAGGGTCAGAGAGAGAGGGAGACACAGAATCTGAAGCAGCCTCCAGGCTCTGAGCCGGCCATCAGCACAGAGCCTGACGCGGGGCTTGAACCCACAAACTGTGAGATCATGACCTGAGCCAAAATCGGACGCTTACCAACTAAGCCACCCAGGCGCCCCACTTCTGATGTTTTATCTACTGTTTAGTTTATCCCTTAAAATGTTCATTTAACTGGCTATATTTTTTTCATTTCTAGAAATTCTATTCAATTCTCTCTAAGTTGACTTCTTCCATTCACATCCTGGAGTTATATTCTTTTATTTTTTCTCTTTTAAAAAATAATTTCAAGATTCCTTTTAACATTTTATATATTCTATTCATATCAAGCTCATGAAATAGTTAATTCTCCTGTTTGATGTGGCTGCTGTCACTCCTTAATGGTATATTACCCTTCATGAGTTTTTTATATATATACCTATAATATATATATACACACACACACTTTTATATATATGTATATATAATGTACTTTTAATTATATTCTCTCCTATTTGGAGTTCCAGGTACCCTGGATTGAGGAAATGTCTCTCCAGAACACTGTTTTCTCCCACTGGGGGCTTCAGAGATTTCATAGCTCTAGAATGAGTTTTTATATAGATTTATTAGCTTGGGATTCCAGCATTATGGTAATAGTATTTGCTCATAACCTTATAGCTGCATGTGACATGGACCTAAATTTTGATTTTTCTGCATATTTCCTACTCAGAGTTCAGAAAAGATTAAAAGCTTTGATGCCTCTTCCAAGGTAAGCAGGCAGAGTTTTCTATGCCTCTTTTCATAATGGAATTCCCATCAAGATTCACAGTATTTGACCACACATCCTATTCCGTAGAGCTTCCAGATCATGTCTTTTGTCCTGGAATGGGCACCCACGTCTCAGCCCCCAAACTCTAGAACCTATATCTAGGCCCCATGCTCATATTCTCAACTCTAGCATCAAGTTCCTGTCTCATTTCTGGCAATTTGAAATTTTCTTTTCTTTCTTTTGAGATCATTTAGATATTTAAAGGCTTTTCATTGTTCAACTCTATTCAGAGGCTTGCAAGTTTTCTGCTGCGAGATATGAAAGAGTGACCTGTGCTTGTTCATCCTAACATATTACTAGAAATAACTTCCCACAGCCCTTTCTTGGTTACTTCTCATCTATAATTCTCCATGTCCTGTCATCTTCTGTATTATGTGATTCTGCTTTTTTATCCATCTCAAACATTCTTTCCCAGTCCATCTATAAGCTCTTCCAGCAAAAATACTCTATGTCTTTAAGGCTTACTTCACTGGTCATCCAGAAAGGAGTACATTATTATTCCCAATTTCTCACCTATAATTTTTTGAAGTCATTATTGCAGACTTTTTATACCCTGATGATCTCTGCAGGTCAGAAGAATTGCCTGTGTGATGACTATAGCAAGTGGGTTTGTAAGAAAGTAATCTCTGATGTCATAGATGGTTAGAAGTACCTTTGAAGCCACAACAGAAGTGAAAAGTTAATGGCTTCAATCACAGAACTCTGGCTCATGCGCTCATGGAAAGTGTCAGGGGAAACTGGGGGTGTACTTGCTAGTTGTTCTCTTAATCTCCCAATTCATTCTCTACTCTTCTATGCCATTCTCGATAGCAGATATTTTTACTATCTCACATGTAGGTCCTCAGACTATCCATTTCCATGCATACCGGCATACTGGCCTGAAAACAGCCAGCACCTATGACTTCGGCTTGAGGGATTTATTGGACTGCTAGAGCTCATTTGATCTGTGCATATAGCAGGCCAGGACGTCAAGGAATTGATGTTTCCCAGGACTAGTCCTCAATTAATGACTGATGAAAGTTGATGGATAAATAACTCCCTCAACCCTCAGGATAGTGGTCTACACTGTCCTTACTTGCTTGATAATGTACTTTTTATTAGCTTCCCTCCCTTCTCTGTGCCACTGCCCTACTCTCCTTCTTCTGGGATCTTCTAAACTATACTGAAATCCTTGTCTCAAGATTTGATGCTGTGAGTACCTAACCTAAAAATTCACATAGATGGCATAATCCAGCTCTCTTGCCTGTTGCTTCCAGTGAATTCAGACAATGAGAGGTATTGACAGGAAGATTGGAAGGTTTTAGGAGAGAGATATTTGACTATTTCTTCCATGCATCAGCACTACAATTTTTGTCAGGACTTTATCTCTTTATGACTATAGCTCTGTTGCTACAGTAATATCCAGACTGGAATATCATTGTTTCCTCTACCTCCTCTTCAGGCCTATGAGTCACAGGTTTTATTACTATTGCTAATCTCACAGTGCCTCAATATGCCTTGTTTTTTCCCTCTGCCAGTTATCAACTTATTGACTTTTAACCCAAAATCCTTGCAAATATTTCTCCTTTGCAAGATGTTTTTACGTAAAATTTTGTCAATAGAGGGCATTAGAAGGACTTTATATGACCACAACAAGAGGAAAGGGCCTCTTTTCTGTGTCCCTTTGTGCATATTCTCAAAAATGTTAGAGTCTCAGCCTTTAGAGCCTATTAGTCTATTTGGACTGCTATAACAAACTACCATAGACTGGTGATTTAAAACACAGAAGTTTATTTTCTCACAATTCTGTAGTCTGGGACGTCCAACATCAAAGTAGTAGTAGGGCTGGTCTCTGGTGCGGCATCTCCGCTTGGGTTGTAGACAGCTGCTTTCTTGCAGCCCTCAAATGGCTTTCTTCTGTGCGTTTGCACAAAGAGAGAATGTGTGAGAGAGTGAGTGTACACTTTCTGGTGTCTCTTCTTATGAGAACACTAACCTTATTGGATTAGGACACCATCTTTTAGTTTTTTTTTTTTTACTTCATTTAACCCTATTTAGCTCCATAAAGACCTTATCTCCAAATACAGTCACATTAGTTGTTGGGGCTTTAACATATAAATTTTTGGAACACACTTTAAAGGCTCTTTTAAATTACTTCCTATTCAATCTCCCTCACCAAACAAATAACAGTTATTTTCTGCATTTTCTACTTCTATACTCCTTGAGTCTTATTTTAACCCCTTTAACTAGTAAACATTTTTACTAGTTAACAGTTCTATCAACTTTTTCTATTTAAATTGCTTCCTTTTCCTCATGGACCTTGACCAGCACAGTTCTCTTAACTCCACTCCTACTCTATAAGTAGTCTTTTTATTAAATTATCTTTAATTCCAATCAAGTGAACCCTATGGTATGGAGAAAGTGACCAAATCTGGCTGATCACCTGGTAACTCTGATGGTATATGCCCACTGTTTTCCAATACTTAATACCTATTTCCTCCAATAATTGGTTTTAAATATTCAATCTTCTACTTTCATCCAATACCCTCTATAAATCCCATATTTATTTCTTTTCTATTTTAAAAGTTACTTATTTGTTTTTAAATATAATTTTTTTACTGTCAAATTGGCTAACATACAGTGTGTAAAGTGTGCTCTTGGTTTTTGGGTAAATTCCTGTGATTCATCACTTACATACAACACTCAGTGCTCATCCCAACAAGTGCCCTCTTCAATGCCCATTACCCATTTTCCCCTCTCCCCTCATCCACCCTCAGTTTGTTCTCTGTATTTAAGGGTGTCTTATGGTTTGCCTCCCTCCGTCTCTGTTTGTAACTATTTTTCCCCCTTCACTTCTCCCATGGTCTTCAGTTAAGTTTCTCAANCCGACTGAACCACCCAGGTTCCCTGAGACAATTATTTTTTTTCTTTTCTTTCTTTCTTTCTTTTTTTTTTTTTTTTTACTTCATTTAACCCTATTTAGCTCCATAAAGACCTTATCTCCAAATACAGTCACATTAGTTGTTGGGGCTTTAACATATAAATTTTTGGAACACACTTTAAAGGCTCTTTTAAATTACTTCCTATTCAATCTCCCTCACCAAACAAATAACAGTTATTTTCTGCATTTTCTACTTCTATACTCCTTGAGTCTTATTTTAACCCCTTTAACTAGTAAACATTTTTACTAGTTAACAGTTCTATCAACTTTTTCTATTTAAATTGCTTCCTTTTCCTCATGGACCTTGACCAGCACAGTTCTCTTAACTCCACTCCTACTCTATAAGTAGTCTTTTTATTAAATTATCTTTAATTCCAATCAAGTGAACCCTATGGTATGGAGAAAGTGACCAAATCTGGCTGATCACCTGGTAACTCTGATGGTATATGCCCACTGTTTTCCAATACTTAATACCTATTTCCTCCAATAATTGGTTTTAAATATTCAATCTTCTACTTTCATCCAATACCCTCTATAAATCCCATATTTATTTCTTTTCTATTTTAAAAGTTACTTATTTGTTTTTAAATATAATTTTTTTACTGTCAAATTGGCTAACATACAGTGTGTAAAGTGTGCTCTTGGTTTTTGGGTAAATTCCTGTGATTCATCACTTACATACAACACTCAGTGCTCATCCCAACAAGTGCCCTCTTCAATGCCCATTACCCATTTTCCCCTCTCCCCTCATCCACCCTCAGTTTGTTCTCTGTATTTAAGGGTGTCTTATGGTTTGCCTCCCTCCGTCTCTGTTTGTAACTATTTTTCCCCCTTCACTTCTCCCATGGTCTTCAGTTAAGTTTCTCAAGTTCCACAAATGAATGAAAACATACGATATCTGTCCTTCTCTGACTGACTTATTTCACTCAACATTAATACCTTCCAGTTCCATCCATGTTGCTGCAAATGGCATGATTTCATCTTTTTTAATTGCCAAGCAGTATTCCATTGTATATATAAACCACATCTTCTTTATCCATTCATCAATTGATGGACATTTAGGCTCTTTCCATAATTTGGCTGTTATTGAGAGTGCTGCTATAAACAGTGGGGTACATGTGCTCAGCACTCCTTTATCCCTTGGATATATTCCTAGTAGTGCTATTTCTGGGTCATAGGGTAGATCTATTTTTAACTTTTTGAGGAGCCTCCACACTGTTTTCCAGAGTGGCTGTACCAGTTTTCATTCCCACAAACAGTGCAAGAGGGTTCCTGTTTCTCCACAACCTTGCCAGCATCTGTAGTTTTCTGAGTTGTTCATTTTAGCCACTCTGACTGGTATGAGGTAGCATCTCAATGTGGCTTTGATTTGTATTTCCCTGATGATGAGCGACATTGAGCATCTTTTCATGTGTCTGTTGGCCATCTGAATGTCTTCTTTGGAAAAGTGTCTATTCATGTCTTCTGCCCATTTCTTTTCAAATCCAGCCATTCAACTGTATTCTTTTTACTTAGAATTTACTTCTTCACCTTGAACTACTAGGTTGCATCAGGGCTCATGTCCCTGAAAATTAATGACTCATCACAACATCTTTATGCATATGCATTTTTCAGAAAGGCAAATCATCAATTCAGAGATAGACGTCTCTTAATTCTACAAGCTCTAATGGAATTTATTATGATGGGCTGCTGAAAGAAATATCTTGGGTAAGGTCTTTTAGCTCTGAACTTCTCTAATTCTGCTTTCTCTTTCATGTGCCCAAGTGAAAGAAGGCAGAGGTGTAAGTCTACATGTACAGAGTCGACAATCAGATTAAATCCTTCCATGCCTGATGTTTTGCTCATATTTGATTCTTTGGCTAGATAAAATTACAAATTCTTATCATTTATATTGAAATTGGATAGAATATCGTCTGAGACCACAGAATGAGTTAGAGAGTGGCTCTACTATAGTGGTTATTCAGGATTTCTGATTATGCCTAATTCCATGTCTCATGCTATTGAACCTAGTTTTAGGGAGAGAGAGAGCTCAACTGGGATATTATTTTTTTATAGCAATAGTTGTTTATTCTCATTAGAAAATTATTTCTCTAAAAATTTCCTCTGATTACTTAAATTCAACTTTAAAACGGATTTCTTTCTTTACACTCAAAATTCATGTCAGTTTTTTTACTACTATATTTTTAATGAGAAAATTTGTATTCATTTGGAAAGAATGTAGAAATTACTTAGAACGGTACAGAGAACAGAAAAAGATCTGATTCGTTTTCACCATCTAGAAAAAATATTTTAAAGTGATGAAGTAATATTTGTGTTTCATTTCACATTCTTTTCCTAATTAATATTTTTGATAAATGTTTTTCCCATGTTATCACAACACGTTAATAAGTGTGATTTTTAGGGGCACCTGGGTGGCTCAGTTGGTTAAGCGTCCAACTTCAGCTCAGGTCATGATCTCACGGTACGTGAGTTTGAGCCCCGCTTCGGGCTCTGTGCTGACATCTAGCTCAGAGCCTGGAGCCCGTTTCAGATTCTGTACCTCCCTCTCTCTCTGACCCTCCCCTGCTCACATTGTCTCTCTCTCTCAGAAATAAATAAAACATTAAAATTTTTTTAATTAAAAAAATAAGTGTGATTTTTAACTTATACATGACTTTAATTTAAAATATTATAGATTAATTGCCCACTACATATCTTAGTTGTAGGGGTGACTGAGGGAGGCTTCTGGATAGGAAAATCAGATAATCTGCTTTCAGTGTTTTGGGAAAATAATTTGGGACTTGTGTGATTTTTACCTCCTTGACTGCTGATTGGGAAAAAAATGAGGTCAGGCTCTTCTCATGGAATTGAAAGACACATGAAATTTTCGATCAATATATGTGAAAAAGTTCCACTGTTACACCAGTAAATCCAAGAAGATCAGAAAGGAAAATTGCAGAGGTTGAAGGGCTTAAGATAATAAAAGCTATAAAACTTGTGTTTGATTCTGATGGACTAGATTCCCCTTGTGCTCAGGACCACAGCAGATGAACATTTCCCAAAGCTGCCTCACAGAGTGCTGCAAGGGCTGAGAGCAGAAGTAAGTCTCTCAGCTTGTAAAATTTGGATTTCTGAGTTCTACTTTCAAGTAGAACTTGAAATTATTCTCCTTTTTATTCTCCAAGTATTGATTCAGTTTAACATTTCACATATCTTACGGATACAAATAGAAAGAAATCAATGTGAATATGCTATTAGTCTTATCCACAGAAACACATCTTTTCTTGTCATCTGAGCAGTTATATTGCTATTGCTTCTTTAGAGACTATAATTTTTGTTGATGCCTGTCTATTCTTGACATTTTTGTTTTATTAACTGATCTATTTTTCTTGTTTATACTCCCTTGGCATGAAAGTTGATAGACAGATGCATACATTTCACATGATATCTTTGAGGTCTTTTTACCATGGGGGAGAAGAAGGGGGGGAATGGTGGGGGAAAGGGAGAGAGGCAAACCATGAGAGACTCTTGAATGCTGGGAACAAACTGAGGACTGATGGGTGTGGGGGAGGAAGGGGGAGATGGGCATGGAGGGGGGCACTTGTGGGGATGAGCACTGGGTGTTATATGGAAACCAACTTGACAATAAACTATTTGTAAAAAAAATTATTACTACTATTACAAAAGTAAATAAATAAATTATAAGTTTACAAAAACAGGTTTCAGTGAAAAAAAAATCCCCCTTGCTCTGAGTGATAGTCCACATATAAGAACTGTCACCAAAATAGTATGGTCCTGCTTTCGTTTTGTGAGGTGCCAAGAGGCCTTGTCTGCTCACAGTTCTGTGTGCTGTCAACATGAGTGGAATTTTAAGCAGGACATAAATTAATTCCCTAAGTTATATTTTATAGTGGTGAGAGGAAAAAAAAAAAAAAAGAAATCCTGTTTCTCAGAAATACAGCCTGATCTGAAGCCTATTAATTCATGTAATAATTTCTGAAATGGAATAACCCCTGCTTCTTACTTTTTAAGAGGTGGAATTCATATTCTTTTTCCCCTACCTTCAGAAAATATGTATTTATTGTTTTGATATGAAGTTACAAGTAAAAAAGAAGTTTCAGAATGACAGACTAACTCTTGAGGAAAAAAACCTCACACCTCTTAAAATAGTCTTACTGGAAAACTGAAAATACAGCCTATTTTGCCCACCTATCTGCTGTCACAACTCTGGCATATCACTGAAATGTCAGTGTCATCTATCAGAAGGTAAGGCCAATGATGAGCAGTTTGGTTGTTACTGTGAAGTTCACGTCAAGTCATAATATTGTTATTACTTTTAATTTGCGTTTATTAAATGATGAGACATGATGATATTTTATATGTCTATTTACTATGGCTATTTTTTCTACAACATTGTGGGTTTTTTCCCTTAATAATTTAATACTTTTATAAAATTTAATTAAAATTTAAATTGTTCATCTATGGTTGAAAAAAGAAAAAATGGTTTCAAATGGTAAAAATTTAGAATATAAGTGAAAAATAAAGTATTTAACACATCTATCCTCTAGTTACCCAATTTTGCAATCATTGTTATCCTCCCTTTTCTTTTCAACGTCTTTGATATATTAAGTCTAATAGTCTTTCCCTTCCCTTATTTATCTAACTTTGTGGAGATAGGTGCTAGCAATGATCAATGAATCTAGCTGAGATATCATGGCTATGGTTGCTTTGGCCATAACTGAGAAATTTGAAACATTGGTACTTTAGAATAATTTGACTTGGAGTTCCACATTCCTTCTTTGTTGTTCTCCAGTGTCTTTTATCAGGTTTTGTAAGCTTGACCTTGCCAGGTGGGTAACAAGACTAAAGATCTCAAACTTGTTTGAATCCCTGGACAAAAGATTTTATGTCTTCTTTGGCCTTTCTTTCAATGCTTGTTCTCCTGTGTTATAGAGACTCCCTTGAATGCTGGTGCAATTTTGATTGGGATTGCATTGTATGTGTAGATTGCTTTGGGTAGTATTGACATTTTAACAACATTTATTTTTCCGATACATGAGCATGAAATGTATTTCTATTTCTTTGTGTCTTCTCCAATTTTCTTCATAAGCTTTCTATAGTTTTCATGATACAGATCTCTGATATCTTTGGTTAGGTTCATCAGCATTCTTCTCAAAACTAGAACAAACTATCCTAAAATTTGTATGGAACCACAAAAGACCCAGAATAGCCAAAGTCATATTGAAAAAGAAAACCAAAACAGGAGGCATCGCAATCCCAGACTTCAGCCTCTGCTACAAAGCTGTCATCATCAAGACAGTATGGTATTGGCACAAAAACAGACACAGAGACCAATGGAATAGAATAGAGAACTCAGAATTGGACCCACAAATGTATGGCCAATTAATCTCTGACAAAGCAGGAAAGAATATCCAATGGAAAAAAGGTAGCAACATACAGAAGAATGAAACTAGATCATTTTCTCACACCATACACAAAAATAAACTCAAAATGGATAAAGGACCTGAATGTGAGACAGAAAACCATAAAACCGTAGAGGAGGAAGCAAGAAACAACCTCCTTGACCTCAACCGCAACAATTTCTTACTTGACACATCCCCAAAAGCAAGGGAATCAAGAGCAAAAATAAACAATTGGGACCTCATCAAGATGAAAAGCTTCTGCATGGCAAAGGAAACCATCCATAAAACTAACAGGCAACTGACAGAATGGGAAAAGATAGTTGCAAATGACATATCAGATTAAGGGCTAGTACCAAAATCTATAAGGAACTCACCAAACTCCACATCTGAAAAACCAATAATCCAGTGAAGAAATGGGCAGAAGACACGAACAGACACATCTCCAAAGAGGACATCCAGATGGCCAACAGACACATGAAACGATGTTCAGCATCCCTCCTCATCAGGGAAATACAAATCAAAACCACACTGAGCTACCACCTCATGCCAGTCAGAGTGGCTAAAATGAGCAGATCAGAGAACTCTAGATCCTGGCGAGGATGTGGAGAAATGGGCACCCTCCCACACTGTTGGTAGGATTGTAAACTGGTGCAACCTCTCTGGAAAAAAGTGTGGAGGTTCCTTAAAAAATTAACAGTAAAACTTCTCTATGACCCAGCAGCAGCACTGCTAGGAATTTACCCAAGGGATACCCGAATACTGATGCATAGGGGCACATGTACCCCAATGTTCATAGCAGCACTCTCAACAATAGCCAAAACATGGAAAGAGCCAAAATGTCCATCAACTGATGAATGGATCAAGATGATGTAGTTTATCTATACTACATGATAATAAGAAAGAATGAAATCTGGCTATTTATAGCAACATGGATGGAGCTTGAGGGTGTTATGCTGAGTGAAATAAGTCAGGCAGAAAAGGACAGATACCATATGTTTGCACGCATAGGTGGATTAGGAGGAACTTAATGGAGGACCATGGGAGAGAAGAAGGGGGAAAATAGTGGGGGAGAGGGAGAGAGGCAAACCATAAGAGACTCTTGAATGCTGAGGACGAACTGAGGGCTGATAGGGGTGAGGGAGAAGGGAAGGGGGGTGATGGGCATGGGGAAGGGCACTTGTGGGAATGAGCACTTGGTGTTATATGGAAACCAGCCTGACAATAAACTATTTTTAAAAAGAGAGAGAGAGAGACTGTCTTGAGAAAATCTCTTATATTGGCCTAGGTTCCTAGACTGACTCCACATAAGGAATTTTCCTCCTCATAGGAAGTGAACAGAGTAAATAGAGTGTGACCACAATACGTCTTTCTTAAGACAGTCATCACAAGATCTGCCCACCCCTCCCTGAAAGATAGGCTACATATCTTCACTGAGGGTAGGTGACTGGAAACACCCACACATTCAGAATGTGAAGCCTCTTAGTTTAGAGGCCCTGTTGGGGCCTTCATTCATTTGACATGATGAATATGTGATCAATGAACATAATATAAAATTCAACATACTATTTAAACATATATGCTATTAAATCAATTGGGAAGATTTATCATTTAATGCCCCAAGCAAGATGAAAAAGAATGGGACCAAAATTTTGGCACTGAGAAAGTAATAAAAATAGTCAGAAATTTTTGGTCACTGCTGTCGTCTTTGCTTTGCTAGAAGAGCTATCCAGTAAACCTGCAAGAGCTTGGCTGTGATCTAGATGAAAATCCCCTTCAGATTTATCCTCAGTGGCAGGAGAGTCATATGCATGACAGATATGCATCTAGCTTTTGGATCTAGTGTGTTTTGGACTATTACAGAATTCCATCTTTGTCACAGGGATAAAAATGATGTAGATTATGATTCTGCACTTAAGGATCTTGGAAGGCATTATTCCATCCTAATGGTAAGTAAAAAGCTGCACAGACTGAAACATCAACTCTTCCAGGATATGTAAGAGAGGTAAGGACATCAGGTGAACTATTGCCCTCAGTGTTAGAGAGACTGACAAGCAAATACAGAGAAAAACTTACAAAAGCAGAGTCATGAGTGAGTGGTACTATCACAAGAACAAGTGCAAGGATAAGAAAATCAGAGCTGTAATTGAGGAACTGCTGGAGGCTTAGTGCATATAACTCTGAGAGTTAAAATCTCCAGGAAAGCCCATTGACAGGAAGCCCTTCGCAATTTTTTGAGATTTACCTCCATAACCTCAAGCAGTTTCCAACAGTAAATATTGGGGGAATTTTTTTCCTTATGCTCTGGCAGAGGGAGGGAAAAATGAACCATTTTGAACTATGCCAGAGCACTATGTTGTTAACAAGTCCTGCTCTCATAAGAAACTAGTTATCAGAACCTAAACTGCTGGGGTGTTATCAGAGAATAACTGTTCTGGGAGAAGGGAAATGCCCAAATCTTGTCCACTCTGGCCATCCTCTCCAACCTAAGAGAGGAGGGGAAAAGAAGCACACATATGAAATTTAAAGTCCAGAGGCATAAGCTCACTTAGAGTGAGACCTAGTCACAAGACTATAGAATGGCTCCCCTGCCCCCCCCACACCACATACATCTCACTACCATAGTACTAATGGTCTACTTAACCACAGCTCCTTTTGCTCAGTATATAATGTCTGACTTTCAATAAAAAAATTACAACAAATGCCAAAAGACAATAAACAAACAAATAAACACAATTTTAACAGAAAGCAGGTATCACAACCACACATGCCAGGGATATTGGAATCATCAGACTGAAAATTCAAAATAAATATTAATAATATGGTCAGAGCTCTAATGAATCAAATAAACAGCATGTAAGAGTGGATGAACAGTACAAACAAAAAATGGAAATCGTAAGAAAGAATAAAATGCTAGAGATAAAAATATTGTAATAGAAATTTAATTTTAAAAAAAATTTTATTTACGTTTGAGAGAGAGAGAGAGATCATGAGCCAGTGGCCATGGGGTAGGGGGGCGGGGAGAACAGAGATAGAGGGAGACACACAATCTGAAGTACGCTCTAGGTTCTGAGCTGGCAGCACAGAGCCCAACGCGGGACTCTAACGCTCGAACTGTGAGATCATGACCTGAGCCAAAGTAAGACGCTTAACTGACTGAGCCACCCAGGCAATCCTGTAACAGAAATTTACAATGCCTTTGATGGGCTAATTAGTAGATCATATATGTCTGGGGAAAGAATCTCTGAGTTTGAGAGTATGTCAAAAGAAACTTCAAACACTGGGGTTCCTGGGTGGCTCAGTCTGTTAAGCGTCCGACTTCTGCGGTTTGTGGGTTCGAGCCCCGCATCCAGCTCTGTGCTGACAGCTCCCTCAGAGCCTGGAGCCCGCTTTGGATTCTGTGTCTCCCTCTCTCTCTGACCCTCCCCTGCTCACGCTGTCTCTCTCTCTTTCTCTCTCTCTCAGAAATAAATAAAATATTAAAACTTAAAAAAAAAGAAACTTCAAAAACTGAAAAGCAAAGAGAACGAAAACAAACAAACAAAAAATACATAGAATGTCCAAGGATTATGGGAAAACTACAAAAGGAATTGCATACACATAATGGGAATACCAGAAGGAGAAGAAAGAGAGAGGAACAGAAAGACTATTTGTAGTAATAATGACTGAGATTTCCCCGAATTAATGTCAGACACCAAGTCACAGACTCAGGAAGCCCAAATAACACCAAGCAGGATAGATATGACTCCCCACTTCCCAACAACAACAACAAACACACAAAAAGACACCTATGGATATCATATTCAAAGTACAGAAAATTAAAGATAAAGAAAAAATCCTGAAAGAAGCCAGGGTGAGGGAGTGGAAATTTACCTACAGAGTAACAAAGGTAAGAATTAATGGATGCCTGAGTAGCTCAATCAGTTGAGCATTCGACTCTTGATTTCAGCTCAGGTCATGATTCTAGGGTTGTGAGATTGAGCCCCATGGCAGCCTCTTTGCTGGGTGTGGAGCCTGCTTAACATTCTCTCTCTCCCTCTTCCTCTTTCCCCTGCTCACGTTCTCTCTCTCTCTCTCTCTCTCTCTCTCTCATTAAAAATAAAAATAAAAGGAATTACATCTGACTTCTCAGAAACTATGCAAGCAAGAAGACAATAGAGTGAAATATTTAAAATATTAAGGAAAAGAAACCCAAGGAACCTAGAATTCTGTACTCTGAAATTATCCTTCAAAGAAAAGGATAAATAAAGACTTTCTTGGGCAAACAAAAATTGAGGAAATTTGTGGCCAGTGCATTTTCCTTGCAATAAATATTTTTAAAAGAAGTTATTTAGAGAGAAGGAAAATAATTAGGTCAGACACTTGGGTCTACATAAAGAAAAGAGTATCAAAGAAGGATTTACATGAAGGTAAAAAGAATTTATTTTGCTCATTATTAATTAATTTATAAATTTATAAACATAGCAGTTTGTTTCAAATAATGGCAACAATATATTAAAGTATACATGTTTGTGTATATGTATGTATGCTTATGTATACTTATATATAAATAAAAGGAATGACAGAAATTATGCAAGGGATGAGAGGGAGTAATTGTGATTATTTTGTTTGTATCTTATAAGATACCCACACAACCTATGAAGTGGTAGTGTTCTTTAAAAGTTGAGTTGGATTAGTTGTAAGTATATGTTGCAAACTCTAGCACAACCACTCAAAAAAGTACATGCAAAGTACAGCTGCCATGCTAACAAAGGAGAGAATATGAACCCATATAAAATGTTCAGTTGAAGCTACAAAAGGCAGGAAAAAAGTGGCTGACAAAAATAGGAACAAAGAACGAGGGCAATAAATAGAAAACAGTCACAAATATGGTAAATATTAATCCAAATATGTCAATAATTATTTTGAATGTAAGTGATATAAATGCACCAATTAAAATACAGAAATTGTCAGAGTGGATCAAAAACCATGATTCAACTATATGCTATCTAGAAAAAAGCAATTTTAAATATGAACATTAGATTACATAGATTAAAAATAAATGGATGGGATGGGGCGCCTGGGTGGCTTAGTCGGTTAAGCGTCCGACTTTCGCTTAGGTCATGATCTCACGGTTCGTGGGTTCGAGTCCCGCGTCGGGCTCTGTGCTGACTGCCAGCTCAGAGCCTGGAGCCTGTTTCAGTCTGTGACTCCCTCTCTCTCTGACCCTCCCCTGTTCACGCTGTCTCTCTCTCTCTCCTAGAAATAAATAAAACATTAAACAAACATTAAAAAAAGTAAATGGATGGGGAAAGATACACTAATCCAAAAAAAAAAAGCAGAAATATCTATATTAAGTTCAGAGCGGACTTCAAAGCATGGAAACTTATCAGGGATAAAGAAGGGCATTGCATAATATAAAGGGGTCAATTCTCCAACAACAGAGCATCAAACTGCATGAGGCAAAAAACAAAGAATTGAAAGGTGAAATAAATGCACAGTGGTGATTTGTACTTTCCCAGAATGGGAAGGTCAAATTATTAACATTTTCTTAGAACAAACTAGAGCTTTTTTCTGCCACCCTTTGTCAAAATGACACCATTACACTATACCGTCTTCTCTAGGTATAGACCCATAGCATATCCAAGCCTCTTCAGAGAAATTTAGTGAAAACCTATACCAATCACTAATGGTTCAAAGGGGCCAGAAGAAGACTGGCAGTTGCCCAGATTTCAGAGCTTAAATATGACACATTTGGGATCAAAACCTAGGTCACTTGACTCTTGATCCAGTACTCCTTCCACTGCTCCTCCCCCATTATCAATACCTACAGTCATATTCTTTATTTGCCCAGAATATATAGTGCAAAGATTAGATAAAAATAAGTTTAATTTGTAGACCCAATACATTGCCATAGTTAGCTCAAATACTTGGGGTATTGTGTAAATAAAACCTTGATCCCACATTCTACATGAACTGAGGAGATGGAACATATGAGGGTAGGTTTCACAGTTACATGGAACTGGGTTTGAATTCAATTTATTTCCCTTTCTAGCCAAATGACTGTGGACAATTAGTTAACATTTATAAGCCTTTTTGTTTACCTATGCAATAGATATATAATATTACTTGTTTCACAGCACGTTTGTGAGAATTGCATGTCTGTGTGTAAAGTCCTTAACACAATGTCTGGGCTATGAGAAGTGCTTTCCTTTGCCTTCTGCCATCAATTTGTCTTCAAAGCTTAGTTCATATTCCATGATACCTCCCACAGTCTTTTGTCTAAACCACCTTAGTGGTTTCCCACACTGCCTGGTTTCATTGCTATAACTTGATAGTTTCATTATTGTATTTTGTTGTGTGATTCTGATTCACCCCATGAATTCATGAGCTTCCTGCAGCAGGGACTAGATTCCATCCACCCTTGTTCTTTCCTCACTTCATGGACAGAGAATATAAGATCATGGGAGCTTTCTTTGAGACATTGGGTTAAAACTCTGCCAGGGTGGACCAATTTCTGGACAGGGAACTGCCTCTAAAATAGAAATGGAATATAGAAACATGGCTCCACCTGGGTACCTGGCCAATTTTCCCCCATGGATTTTGTGATGGTAGAGATGTGAGTCAGAATTCATGGTTTGAGTGGAAAAATATATGATTCATGTTTGGATTTTCCTCAACCATCTGCTCTTTTCTCCTGAGAGGCTTTACAATATGGCGCTGGACAGTATATGGGGAAGTGATGTTCCAGATCCAATACTAAAACTTTTCCCAACTGGTTCTGTAAGCAGGGGATGCTTTACCCAAAATCATCTTTACTTCTTCAGGCAATCTTTCCACTGAAATTCTGTAAAATCATCAGCATTTGTGAGATAATGGGTGAGGGTGAGGCTCAAAGGACTCTCCATGATCATAGGATGAGTGAAGTAATTTGAGCCTACTACTAATAATAGTACTGCCAGTCCTCGGACACATTATGCACTAGGCACTGTATATACACAGTAATTCATTTAATTTTCACAATAAGCCTATATGGTAAGTGCTGTTGCCATTCCATGCTGTAGATGGGAAGGAACATCAAAAATAAAGAGGCTAAGTTATTGACTAATACCACAAAGCTGCAACTATCATTGGTGGAATTACAATTCAACTCTGTCTGTCTCCAGCATCCATACTTATTTCCTCCTGCTAGATTCTTTTCCAGTGTAGGAATTTGGAATATGCCAACCTAAAAATTGGCCCATTAATTATTTTGAGTTGAAGGCACTTGAGAAACAGCAGATATGGGACAGGCTTTATGCCCTCCTTCTCTTACCTAAAACCAGATCATAAATTTTCTCATGGGAAAGATACCCTCCCCACAACCTTGTACCAGGAGAAGAACATTCTATTCATCAGGGACTGAGAGTTGACACTGGAATAAACCTGTGCAAACAGACGTGCTAAAATAACCTTTATCTCCTATTAGTTTCTAACTCTCATGTATTTCTTAGTCATTGTCCCACAATTTATTCCCCCTATCCCAATCGTCCTTGTCTCATCACGTCTCTACAATTTATCGTTCTCTGCATTAAAAGCTATATAACTATCTTTATTCTTCCTATCCATGAGCATGGAATGTTATTCCATTTCTTTGTGTCTTCTTCAATGTACTTAATAAGTTTTCTATAGTTTTCATCATACAGATCTCTTGTATCCTTGGTTAGGTTTATTCTGAGGTATTTTATGGTTTTTTGTGCAATTGTGAATGGGATCAGTTTCTTGATTTCTCTTTCTGTTGCTTCATTGTTGGTGTATAAAAATGCAACCGATTTCTGTACATTGGTTTTGTACCTTGCAACTTGGCTGAATTCTTGGATCAGTTCTAGTAGGCTTCTGGTGGAGTCTGTTGGGTTTTTGATGTAGAGTATTATGTCCTCTGAGAAGAGTGAAAGTTTGACTTCCTCTTTGCCAATTCTGATGCCTTTGATTTTCTTTTGTTGGCTGATGCTAGGACTTCCAGGACTATGTTAAACAACAGTGGTGAGAGTGGACATCCCTGTCGTGTTCCTGATCTCAGGGGGAAAGCTCTCAGTTTTTCCCCGTTGAGGATGATGTTAGCTGAAGGCTTCTCATAGATGGCTTTGATGATGTTTAAGTAGGTTCCTTCTATCCCGACTTTCTCTAGAGTCTTTAGTAAGAAGGGGTGTTGTATTTTGTCAAATGCTTTTTCTGCATCTATTGACAGGATCATATCGTTTTTATCTTTTCTTTTGTTGATGTGATGTATCACATTGATTGATTTGCGAATGTTGAACCAGCCCTGTAATCCAGGAATGAATCTCACTGANGAAGAAGGGCGGAAATAGTGGGGGAAAGGGAGAGAGGCAAACCATGAGAGACTCTTGAATGCTGACAAAAACTGAGGACTGATGGATGTGGGGGGAAGGGGGGATGGGCATGGAGGAGGGCACTTGTGGGGATGAGCACCAGGTGTTATATGGAAACCAAGTTGACAATAAACTATTTGTAAAAAAAAAATAAATAAATTTTTTTAAAAAAAGCTATATAACTGTCTGGGCCTAATGGCTTTTTTGGGTCTTTATTTTCCTTCTGAATTTTCCTTTGTACATATTAAAATATACATGTTAAATGACTGTTTATATGTTTCTTCTGTTAATCTGTTTTATGTCAGTTTCATTCTTAGGCTAGCCATAGAACATAAGAGAATAGAAGGAATTATCATTCTCTACACCATAATAGATAAATCATAAGGTCTTGAATTTTATTTGTATAATCTTTTAACATGACGGCCCATATGTGGAGATAGATTGAATTATATATGTTAGAATGTTGTTTTCCTGGTAATCAGAAGTGGCTGTGCTTTGCCTCACCTTTGACATTGGTTGACTTGGCTCACTGAAGTAGAAGACTACTAAAAGAAAGTTAGGCATGGTTTGTTGTTCTAAAAAACCAGGCATTTTTAAACCCAAACATTTTGTAAGTATTAGACACACATGTCAGAGATTTTGTTTCAGATACACCCATTTTCAGGGTTTCTTTCAATAACCTGGCTTCATAAGTGTATTTAAGTAAAATTTGATTTACACAAAATAACGTGCATACAACTTCTCAAAGACATCTGCAACTGAAAGTAAGTTATGCTGACACATTCACTGGAGGATGGAAAGGGTTTGACCTCATCAGAACTCAGAAGAGCTAATTTATAAAAGTAGAATAAAGTGGAATCCTGATACTTGAGGTTTTAATAAGAAAAGTATGTGTAAATTTAGGAAACTTTAATCTCATATAGCCTGAAGGAAAAAATTATTTTGAAACAAAAGCTGACTGAAGCTGATTTTACATGCATGAATCAGCAGCATCCATCTCAGAAGCCAGGTGAGAGGTGAAAACAACCTTCATGGGTCTTCCTGCTCTCATTGGTAGGCCAGCGTATCCCACTCTTGGCCCTGCATAGCGTGGCATGCAAAGACAAAACAAGGAGAGGGTAGAACTCTCTGCTTGTTCAGGTGGGTTTCATGAGCACTCTGGGAGGAAGGGGAAGAAAGAAGGAGACATAAGAAAGGTGGTAGAGAGAAATGGGAAAGTGACGGGCTGGGGGAAGTTGTCAATTAGTTTTATACCTAGGAAAAGTTATGTCTGCAGTTAAATTTGTGATTTTGTTACCAGGTCTGTGTAGTAATTGCCCAGCATGCTTCCAGGCATTCATAAAAGTGTGGTGTGCTCAGCAAATTTGATTTGGTAATCCTCTCAGGGGACTGAAGGAAGAGGTGTGGTCTTCAGTATGGAGAAGTGGGTCAGTGTGAAGGGTGGCAGCTGGGGGAATCAAGTTGTCATAGCTCAGACTGCCATAATAAAATAAAACAGGTGGGGGGCTTTCACAACAGAAACTAGTTTTCTCACAATTCAAGGGACTAGAAATCCAAGACAAAGATATCAGCAAGGTTGGCGTCTGTTGCAGACATTTTGAGTCTGGAGTTCTGTCTTGTCTACCAAGAGAGTGGATGCAGAATTGAATGCGGGAGAGGGTAATGTCCAGGAGGAGACAAGAGCCCTGAGTAAGTATTCTTTCTCCATATTTATTAGGATCAGAAGGCTGTGATGCACGTGCAGAAAGAGACAATAAAACAGCGACTATTAACTCGTGTGTGAGAGAAAGGGGGTTTCGAAGGTATGCAGTGTTGGGGGTTAGGGTCAAGACATGTCAAAATCTAGGCACCAGCATATGGACATTTAGTACAAGCATCAGGCACAATGTCTGTTTATTTTAAATTTTCTAGGGGCTAACACAGACAGAGCATGTTACCTATGGGTTAACAAGGCATTTTTCTCGCAAATTAGCCCTGGGCCCTTTTGCCCTGTAGGTACTTTACTTAATGATTAAAGAACCATGCATTGTTTTACTTAATGATTAATCCTGGGCGCTTTTACCCTGCTGCTGTGGCTTTCCACCTCCACCTGTCCTCCAACGCTTTTGTCTGTGGAAGCGGCTTTTTGCTTTATGCTTAGTTCTACGCTGAGTGCTTTCTCCCTGCGGTGGTTTTCCGTCTTAAGCTTGTTAAACCATTGGTGCAAGCTCAGAGAATACTTTTTGTTTGTTTCTTTGTTTATTGTCAAGCTGGTTTTGATATAACACCCAGTGCTAAGGCCCACAAATGCCCTCCTCCATGCCCATCACCCCGCTTCCCCTATCCCCCACCCCCATCAGCCCTCAGTTTGTTCTCAGCATTCAAGAGTCTCTCATGGTTTGCCTCCCTCCCTCTCCGCAAGTATTTTCTCCACTTCTCCTCCCCCATGGTCCTCTGTTAAGTTTCTCCTGTTCCACTTATAAGTGAAAACATATGGTATCTGTCTTTCTCTCCCTGACTTATTTCTTTCAGCATAACATCCTCGAGCTCCATCCACGTTGCTACAAATGGCAATATTTCATTCTTTCTCATTGCCATGTAGTATTCCATTGCATAGATGAACCAAATCTTGATCCTTTCACTAGCTGATGGACATTTTGGCTCTTTCCATGTTTTGGCTATTGCTGAGAGTGCTGCTATGTACATTGGGGTCCATGTGCCCCTATGCATCAACATTCCTGTATCTCTTGGGTAAATTCCTAGCAGTGATATTGCTGGGTCATAGGGGAGTTCTGCTGTTAAATTTTGAGTAACCGCCACACTGTTTCCAGATAGGCTGCACCAGTTTACATTCCCACGAACAGTGCAGGAGGGTGCCCATTTCTCCACATCCTCGCCAGTATCTAGAGTCTCTTGATTTGTTCATATTAGCCACTCTGACTAGCGTGAGGTGGTTTTGATCAGTGTGGTTTTGATTTGTATTTCCCTGATGAGGAGGGAGGCTGAGCATCATTTCATGTGTCTGCTGGCCATCAGGATGTCCTCTTTGGAGAAGTGTCTGTTCATGTCTTCTGCCCATTTCTTCACTGGGTTGTTTGTTTTTGGGCGTGGAATTTGGTGAGTTCCCTATAGATCTTGGATATCAACCCTTTATCCGGTATGTCATTTGCAACTATCTTTTCCCATTCGGTCGGTTGCCTATTAGTTTTGTGTGTTGTTTCCTTTGCTGTGCAGAAGCTTTTAATCTTGATGAGGTCCCAAAAGTTTATTTTTGCTCTTGATTCTTTTGCTTTTGGGTATGTATCAAGTAAGAAATTGCTGCAGTAGAGGTCAAGGAAGTTGTTTCCTGCTTTCTCCTCTAGAGTTTTGATGGTTTCCTGTCTCACGTTCAGGTCCTTTATCCATTTTGAGTTTATTTTTGTGTATGGTGTTAGAAAATGATCTAGTTTCATTCTTCTGCATGTTGCTGTCCAGTTCTCCCAACACCATCTGTTAAAGAGGCTGTCTTGTTTCCATTGGATACTCTTTCCTGCTTTGTCAAATATTGGTCGGCTGTATACTCTGACTCCTGGTCTGAGTTCTCATTNGAGGTCCCAAAAGTTTATTTTTGCTCTTGATTCTTTTGCTTTTGGGTATGTATCAAGTAAGAAATTGCTGCAGTAGAGGNGCTTTGTAGTAGAGGCTAAAGTCTGGGATGGTGATACCTCCCGTTTTGGTTTTATTTTTCAGTATTACTTTGGCTATTCGGGGTCTTTTGTGATACCATACAAATTTAAGGATAGTTTGTTGTAGTTTTGAGAAGTATGCTGGTGCAATTTTGATTGGTATTGCATTGAATGTATAGATTACTTTGGGTAGTAATGACATTTTAACTATATTTACTCTTCCAATCCATAAGCATGGAATGTTGTTCCATTTCTTTGTATCTTCTTCAATTTCGTTCATAAGTTTCCTATACTTTTCATCATACAGATCTCTTATATTCTTTGTTAGGTTTATTCCGAGGTACTTTATGGTATTTTCTGCAATTGTGATTGGGATCAGTTTCTTGATTTCTCTTTCTGTTGCTTCATTGTTGGTGTATAAAAATGCAACCGATTTCTGTACGTTGATTTTGAACCTTGCAACTTGGATGAATTCTTGGATCCGTTCTAGTGGGCTTCTGGTGGAGTCTGTCGGGTTTTCTATGTAGAGTATCATGTCGTCTGCAAAAAGTGAAAGTTTGACTTCTTTTTTGCCGATTTTCCTGCCTTTGATTTCCTTTTGTTGTCTGATGGCTGATGCTAGGACTTCCAGCACTATGTTAAACAACAGTGGTGAGAGTGGACATCCCTGTCGTGTTCCTGGTCTCAGGGGGAAAGCTCTCAGTTTTCCCCCATTGAGAATGATGTTAGCTGAGGGCTTCTCATAGATAGCTTTTATGATGTTTAAGTAAGTTCCTTCTATCCCGACTTTCTCAAGGGTCTTTATTAAGAAGGGATGTTGTATTTTGTCAAATGCTTTTTCTGCATCTATCAACAGGATCATGTGGTTTTTATCTTTTCTTTTGTTGATGTGATGTATCACATTGATTGATTTGTGAATATTGAACCAGCCTTGTAACCCAGGAATGAATCCCACTTGATCTTGGTGGATAATTCTTTATATGTGCTGTTGAATTTGATTTGCAAGTATCTTGTTGAGGATTTCGCATCCGTATTCATCAAGGATATTGGTCTGTAGTTCTCTTTTTTCCTGGATCTCTGTCTGGCTTGGGAATCAGAGTGATGCTGGCTTCATAAAATGAGTCTGGAAGTTTTCCATCAATTTCTATTTTTTGGAATAGCTTGAGAAGAATTGGTATTAATTCCGTTTTAAATGTCTGGTATAACTCCTCTGGGAAGCTATCATGTCCAGGGCTCTTATTTGTTGGGAGATTTTTGATAACTGATTTGATTTCTTCACTCGTTATGGGTCTGTTCAGATTTTCTATTTCTTCCCGTATGAATTGTGGTAGTGAGTGTATGTTTAGGAATTTTTCCATTCCTTCTAACTCGTCCAATTTGTTGGCATATAATTTTTCATTGTATTCCCTGTTAATTGCTTGTATTTTGAGGGGTTGGTTGTAGTAAATCCATTTTTTAAATATTTTTATTTATTTCTAGGAGAGAGAGGGAGAGAGAGACAGCGTGAGCAGGGGAGGGTCAGAGAGAGAGAGGGAGACACAGACTCTGAAATAGGCTCCAGGCTCTGAGCTGGCAGTCAGCACAGAGTCCAATGCGGGGCTCGAACCCACGAACCGCGAGATCATGACCTAAGCGAAAGTCCGACGCTTAACCGACTAAGCCACCCAGGCTCCCCAGTAAATCCATTTTCATTCATAATTTTATCTATTTGGGTGCTCTCTCTTTTCTTTTTGAGAAGCCTGGCTAGAGGTTTGTCAATTTTGTTTATTTATTCAAAGAAACAACTCTTGGTTTCATTGATCTGTTCAATTGTTTCTTTGGTCTCCATGTTTATTTCTGCTCTGATTTTGACTATTTCTCTTCTTCTACTGGATTTCGGATGCTCTTGTTCCTCTGCCTCTAGTTTCTTTAGGTNTTTCTGTCTGGTTGACCTATCCATTGCTGTAAGCAGAGTATTAAAGTCCCCTGCTATTAGCACATTCTTATCTATAAGTTTGTTTCTGTTTGTGATGAATTGTTTTAGATATTTAGATGCTCCCATAATCTGTGCGTAGACATTTATAATTGTTAGTTCTTCCTGATGCATAGACCCTGTAATTATTATATAATGCCCTTCTTCATATCTTGTTATTGTCTTTAATTTAAAGTCAAGTTTGTCCGATATAAGTATAGCGACTCCAGCTTTCTTTTGACTTCCCATTGCATGATAGATATTTCTCCATCCCCTTACTTTTAATCTGAAGGTATCTTCCAATCTCTATTGCGTTTCTTGTAGACTGCAAACAGAAGGATTTTGTTTTTTTATCCATTCTGCTACCCTATGTCTTTTGATTGGAGCATTCAGCCCATTTACATTCAGTGTTATTATTGAAATATGTGGGTTTACAGTCATTGTGTCCTTTGTGGGGTTCATGCTTGTGGTGGTGTCTCTGGTGTCTTTGTTTCTTGCAATACTTCTCTCAGAGAGTCCCCCTCAGGATTTCTTGTAGGGCTGGCTTAGTGGTGACAAACTCTTTCAATTTCTGTTTATTTGGAAAGACTTTTATCTCTCCTTCTATTTTGAATGACAGGCTTGCTGGATAGAGGATTCTTGGTTGCATATTTTTTCTGTTCATCACATTGAAGATCTCCTGCCATTCCTCTCTGGCCTGCAAAGTTTCAGTAGGTAGGTCTGTCACCACTCTGATAGGTTTCCCTTTGTATGTTAGAGCCTCTTTCTCCCTAGCTGCTTTCAAAATTCTCTTTGTCCTTATATTTTGCCATCTTCACTATGATATGTCGTGCAGTAGATAGATTCAAGTTACGTCTGAGGTGAGTTCTCTGTGCCTCTTGTATTTTAACATTTAGTTCTCTCCCCCGGTTGGGGAAGTTCTCTGCTATAATTTGTTCAGGACTCCTTCAGCACCTTTCCCTCTCTTCCTCTTCTGGAATTCCTATGATATGGATATTGTTCCGTTTGACTGTATCACTGAGCTCAAGAGCTCTTCTTTCATGTTCCTGGATCAGTTTGTCTCTTTTTTTTGTCAGCTTCTTGTTTTTCTATAATGGTGTCTTCTAAATCACTTATTCCCCTTTCTGCCCATTCAATCCATGCATTGGACACCTCCAATTTATTATATATTTCATTTATCGCATTTTGTAATTCATCATTCCTATTTTTGTTCTCTATGTTGTTTGTAGCCATATTTTCTTTGATGTCCTCTATGCTTTTTGCAAGCCCAGCGATTAATTTTACGATTATTGTTCTAAAATCTTGTTCAGTTATGCTGCTTATATCTGTTTTGAGCAGTTCATTAGCTGTCAGTTCTTCTTGGAATGTCTTTGGAGGAGAGCTCTTTTGTTTCGTCATTTTGGTTAGCTTTCTGTGTCTTGTTAGCTTTAAAGACTTGTTATGCTCCCTGCACCTGTTAGGGATGCTGTACCCAAGAAGACTCTTTGACTGTCCAGTGCCTAACCTTTCAGAAAGTGTTCTTTGAATGGTATCTCTTGGTGTTTCTTGTTGAAACCTTGGTTATTTTATTTTCCTACTCGTAGTGGTATTTGGGACTCTCCACCATGTGTACTTTGGCTTGTTTCTGGAGGTACACCTGGAGAAGAAAACATACAGACAAACACACAGGGAACAGAGAACAAACGCACAGACAAATCCAACAATCACCCTAACAAAGAGGGAAAATAAAAAGTAATGAGAAATGATGGAGGAGGGAAGGTGCATGATAGAAAATAAAAATACATTAAAAAGTCAAGAAGAGGAAAAGAAAAGGAAGAAAGAAGAAAACCAATAGACAAAGATTGGTTTAAAACATATAACCGGATTTCCCAGCTACAATTAAATAGCCGGGTATATGCAGTGCTGGTTGAAGAGCATAGAGAAAGAGAGAGATGATAGGGTAGAGATGAGGCAAAATTGGAGATAGAATGAACAGGCAGAAGGGATAAGAAGCTTTTTTTCAAAGAGCTAAAGGGTGGAATATGGTTGGAGAGGTGAGTTAAAGACGGTGGTGTTATCCAGAGAAACTGTCTAGTCTGATTACTCCTGAGAGGCTTTGTTATACCGCCATTAACAGTTCAGCTGGTCACTGCTTCCTTGTTGCCGGGGGTTGAGTGGAGGGTGGGGGAAGTGTCGTAGACTCAGATCTGCTGGGATCAAGCAGCAATACAACCCGAGTGTGTTTGGGGAACGTAGCAACTTCAGGTCTGCAGAGTCCACGCGTCTCACCCCGCTACAACTGCTTTACTGTCCACCGCCGCTTCCGCAGGCAACTTTTCGCTCATGCAGCCGCCACTTCACCGGGCGCTGGCGCCACTTCACCGGGTCACTGACACCACCACTTCAGTGGGCCGATGTCGCACGCACCACTGTCGCTTCACCTGGCGCCGGGACCGCCTCCGCAGGCCTTGCTGCCGGTTCACCGTGCCGCCGCTGCCGTGGATGGTGTTGGGCGCATGGCAGTTCAGTTTTTCCTGGTGCCTTCTGGGACCAGGGCACCTAGTCAGCACCCCAGCCAGAGCTAAAAAAAAAAACACTGTCTTTCCAAGCTGAGGTTTTTTTCTCTTCTCCAGGGATGGTTCTATGAGCAATCTCAGCTTTTCTTTCCTTTCCCCTGGACTCGTGGCAGCTTGCCACCACTCGCCAGTTTATCACTCACTGCAGCTGCATGCTAGCTGGGTTCCCTCCCCTCTCTTTGTATCTCTGGGTCTCGTCCCGCTTTTATCTTCCCCAGTTTGCACTCACGCACTTATGAGGTTTCCTTCCCAGTGTACTCTGGCTCTGTCTCTTCCCAAATTCCTGTGGCTCAGTGTCCTACGACTTCAGGCCTTCTCTGTTTGTGAGATGAGTGTGGGTGAAATGTACTGCGCTCCCTACTTCTCCACCATCTTGCCTCCCTCCTCTACCTTTGTATGTTAAGACCCTTTTATCCCTAAGTGCTTCCAGAATTCTCTTGGACCTTATATTTTGCCAGTTTCACTATGATATGTCATGCAGAAGATCGATTCAAGATACATCTGAGGGGTGTTCTCTGTGCCTCTTGATTTAAATGTCTGTTTCCTTCCCCAGGTTGGGGAAGTTCTCAGCTATAATTTGTTCAAGTACCCCTTCAGCACTTTCCCTCTCTCTTTCTCTTCTAGAATTCCTATTACATGGATATTGTTCCATGTGTTTGATTGTATCACTCAGTTCTCGGTGTCTCTTTTCATGCTCCTGGATCAGTTTATCTCTCTTTTTCTTGGCTTCCTCTTTTTTTCTATAGGTGTGTCTTCTAATTTACATATTCTCCTCTCTGACTCTTCAGTCCATGCATTGGCTGCCTCCATTTTGTTATGCACCTCATTTTTAGCATTTTTTCATTCATCACAACTATTTTTAAACTCCAAAGTCTTTATATCAATAGCTTCTCTGATGTCTTCCATGCCCTTTTCAAATCCAGCTATTAAATTTATGACTATTGTTCTAAATTCTTCTTCAGTTATGTTCTTATATCTATTTTGAGCAATTCTTTTTTTTGTTTCATTTATTTTTGAGATAGAAAGAGACAGAGCACGAGTGGAGGAGGGGCAGAGACAGAGGGAAACACAGAATCTGAAACAGGCTCCGGGCTCTGAGATCTCAGCACAGAACTCGATACGGGGCTCGAACCCATGAACTGTGAGATCATGACCTGAGCCAAAGTCAGATGCTTAACGGACTGACCCACCCAGGTGCCCCTATTTTGAGCAATTCTTCAGCTGCTACTTCTTCCTTGAATTTCTTTAGAGGAGAGTTCTTTCATTTCGTCATTTTGGCTCGATTTCTGTCTCTTTTAAGTTTTAGAAGCTTGTTATGTGCTCTGCACCTTCGAGTACTGTTATCTTAAAGGAGGCTTATTGACTGCCCAGGGCCTGTCCGTTCAGGTAGTGTTCTTTTAATGGTGTCTCTTGGTCTTTCTTGTTGACACTTTGGTTATTTTATTTCCCTACTCATAGTGTTATTTGGGACTCTGACCCTGTGTGCATTGGTTTGTATATTGAGGTAGCCCTGGAAAACAGGTTACAAAAGCATGCACATGGACAAACAAGTCAAACAAACCAGCAAACTTAAAGGAAAACAAACAAACAAAGAAAAATAATCCCAAAACCGCAAAAGACAAAGGACAGGCTAAAAGCATAAAAGCAGAAACCCCGTCTACAAATAAAGGGTAGTGTGCTGATGGAGGAGCATATACAAAGAGAGAAATAACAAGGGTGGGGAGAAAGAGAAATTGAACATTAACCAGGCAGAGATTCTAATAGGCTTAATTCAAATAAAGAGAAAGGAGAATACAGCAGGAGGTAAGAAGGAAAGGAAAGGAAAGGAAAGGAAAGGAAAGGAAAGGAAGAAAGGAAAGGAAAGGGAGAGAGAGAGAGAGAGAGAAAGAAAGAAAGAGGAAGGAAAAAAATGAAGATAATGTTACCCAGGGAAACTATATAGTTTGATTATTTCAGAGAGAGAGACAGGGATGTAACGATGGAGATAGCACATGCATCAAGAGAATGGATTATATATACCTGTTTAAGCGAACCTATAACCAGAAAACTAGGTCCAGAGGAGGGGAGAGATAAGGACATGATAAGGGAGAATGTCTGTCTGAATATCAAGAATTGATCTAGAGTCAATCAGGACAACACATTAGTGTTGGTCTTGGGGGAGAGTCTGCTTCTGTATTCTATATACAGACTCCAGTAACCAAGCAACTACATAATGCAGATGGGCTTCCTTTGGTGTAGGCTAGTCTTGCCTCCACTATGAGTCCCTCGGGCCCACCCTCGGCGGTTGTAGGGAGAAAGATGGTGTCCCCCCGGTCCCCTCTCAAACCAGGCATTGCAAAGCACACTTTTGGCACCTATCTCACTGTGCTGTGGACACAGCCAAGGTGGGCCGTGCTTTTTCTTTTTTTTTTTTTTTAATAGTTTATTGTCAAGTTTGTTTCCATATAACACTCAGTGAAGGTGGGCCGTGTTTTATGTTCCTCACCCAGCCTCGTTTCCAGATCTTTCTTGGTTTGCAATAATAATACCACACTGAGTATAATCCCGCAAGCCTGGGTGCTTCTTACTGGGGAACTGGGGGATCAAGTATGGGACAGGCTCCTCTTGAATCTGACTGAGACTGCAATCCCCTGGCTCCTGGCCCAAAGAAATCTCTGCGACTAGAGGTGGGATTTGTCTCCCAAAGCCCTGCATCTAGAGATGGGAAGATACAATTCCTCTCTGTCTTGGCTACCCTTTTTTCCTCCCTTCCAGGGACCATTCTAAGATACCCCAGCTGCTTTTTTTTCTTCTTCTTTTTGTCTTTCCGCAGTCGGGGCTCCCCCCCTCTATGCCTCCATGCCCCATCCTGTTTTTATCTTCCCCAGTTTGCAATCACACACCTCTGAGGCTGTCTTTTTAGTGGACTCTTTCTCTTTTCCTCCCAGCCTCTTGAGGTTCAGAGTTTTTTGGCTTCAGCCCTTCTTTGTTTGAAAGGTGCAGGTGGGAGATAGCAAACTCCCTACTTCTCTGCCATCTTGCTGCTTCTCCTCAGAGAATTCTTAAACTTATTCTACACAGGTGTTTAATCAGAGTTCTCTCCTTGGATTATAAATGGTCATCTTCTCACTGTGTCTCCACATGGTGGATGGAGAAAGAAATTGAGAAATCTGGTGTTTCTTTCTTTTTTTTCTCCTCTTTTTATAAGGACACCAGTTCTATCAGATTAGGGCCTTCCTCTAAGACCTCATTTAACCTTAATTATCTCTTCAAAGGCCCAATCTCCAAATATAATCACATTGGGGGTTAGGGCTTCAACATATGAATTTTGAGGGTACACAATTCAGTAAATAACAAAGGACAATGTTGAAAAACAGGTGACAGCAAACGTGCAAGGTATAGCATGTGCTTACTCAGGAATAGGCAAGACACAGCCCTCTTTCTCCCCAAATTTATCATAAGCCATTCCAAATAGGGCACAAGGTAGAATGCTTTGTATTATAAAAAGACATATTACTGAATCTTTTCTTCTATGTTTCCCTATCAGAGTCACTTTTCTAAGATTTCACCCCAATTCTCTAAGAATAAGTTATGTTCCATACTTATGGCATCACAGCCTGGTGTGAACTGGTGTTCACAACAGGACTCACAGAAGGCAGAAAAGGTGTTTATTTTCTACTGAAAATTCATATCTTATACCGAGAGGAAAATCTTCATTAGATGAGAGTATGTATAAAACCTTCCCCCCCACGAAACACACACATAATCGCTAAACAATCATGAGTTCTCAATGTTCAAGAGTAGCTAATAAAGTTATTCTCAGAAAAATGGGCCACTTGTTTGAAATGGAAATTTTTTACTCATTGCATCAGTGGTACCTAGCCTGAATGTTGATATCATGGCAGAGCTCTACCCCTACCCCTGGGATCAGCCACCAGAAACAACACGGCATCTCTAGAAATGTGGTTAGCACTGATCCCAAGCAGTGGACATCTTCCTTAAAGCAAGCCTCTTCCTGAGCAGAAAAATGATAGATTCTGCTCCACCCACAATCACATCAGGTCATGACTTTACTTTTAGAAAAATCAGCGCAACGTGTTCAAAAGAACAATTGTTTGATTACAGTTTGCGATTTACAGGATATCAGCTTTGGATGCTAAGGAAATGGTTAGCTTAGCTTGCTAAAGTTCCTAAGCAATTAAATAAGGATCTATGCTCTATCTGCATCCAGAAAGCTGTTGGTCCTATGCTTCCATACAAGGGATTGAGAATCAAACCTATCTCAGCTGAAATTCTGGCTCTGTTTCTTATCCAACTTTTAAGGCTTTGACTGCTTAGTGCTTCTTCGTATCAGATAGAGATAATGATAGTAGCTGTAAGATTACTGTTGAAGACAATTCATACTATTGTCTTAGCACAGTGTTTGATTGGAAATGCTTTAAAAATGTCTGCAATAATTAGGGTGTCATTTAATGAATTGTTTAAAATTCATCAAGTTTGAGATGAAAGAGGGCACTATCAGTATTTATACTGAGCTACAGAGATAAACTGAGACTCTCCAGGCAAACTAGCATGTATAGTTGCCTAACTATGAGAATGAAGCTGTTTGTATAGCTTCCACTGGAGACAGTTTAGAAACAACTCCAGTGTAGTAGGAGATTCCCTTCCAAGAACAAATAGATTTGCTTTGAACTTGGAGTATAAACACAGGGATTATAGCTTGGATCATGCTATGGATTGAATTGTGTCCCCACAAAAGATATGTTGCAATCCTAACTGTCAGTATTTTAGAATGTGACTGTATTTGGTATCAGGGTTGTTGCAGATGTGATTAGTTAAGCAGAAGTCATGTTGGAGTAAAGTGGCTTCCTAATCCAATATGACTGGTGTCTTTATAAAAAGAGGTAAATTTAGATAGAAACAGAGGAAAGATGGCCATGTGGAGACAGAGGCAGAAACTAGAGTGATGTCACAAGCCAGGGAATACTTGATGCCACTGGAAACTGGAAGAGACAAGGGAAGATTCTCTCTCAGAGGCATAGAAGGGAGCATGGCCCTGCTGACACCTTGAATTTAGACTTACAGTCTCCTAAACTGTGAGACAATATATTTCTGTTGTTTTAAGCAGCCAAATTTGTGGTACTTTGTTATAGCAGTCCCAGGAAACCAATACATACCATGACCTTAACCAGCTATTTGGTGCTGAACAATCCAGCCAGCCTCAATTAGTTGCTTTTAAAATGGAAATGAAAAACCTCACATGTTGTGGTGAAAGTGGTGAAAGGTTCTCTGATCTAAGCAGTGAATTTCTCTTTAAGGGCAAGAAAAGGAAGAATATCACCTGTTCTGTCTTGCCTATTAAATAAATTAAATAGTTTAATTAAATAAAAAATTAAATAGTTTATTGTCAGGTTAGTTTCGACATGAACCCAGTGCTCATCCCCACAAGTGCCCTCCTCCATGCCCGTCCCTCCCTCCCCCCAACATCCATCAGTCCTCAATTTTTGTCAGCATTCAAGAATCTCTCATGGTTTGCCTCTCTCCCTTTCCCCCACCATTTCCCCCCATCTTNATTGTGAATGGGATCAGTTTCTTGATTTCTCTTTCTGTTGCTTCATTGTTGGTGTATAAAAATGCTACCGATTTCTGTACGTTGATTTTGTACCCTGCAACTTGGCTGAATACTAGGATCAGTTCTAGTAGGCTTCTGGTAGAGTCTTTCGGGTTTTCGATGTAGAGTATCATGTCATCTGCNAATTTACATCTACAGAATGGACTCGTGATTGTTTAAGCAAGCTGGCAGCCAGAGTTAAGCAGGTCAGTGTTCTGGGGATAAAAGAGAGAAAAGAGAAAGAAGAAGAAAAAAAGAAAAAAAAGGGAGGAGGGCAGCTCTCAAGCATGGACGGGCCTGGTGTGATCCAATACCTCAGGTGGGAGTTCTGCCTTGGTGGTTGTGGGGAGGAGAGTGGTAGCGCTCTAGTCCCTTCGTGAACCAAGCGCTGCAGCTCGCTTTTTTGGGCGTGTAAACTCCCTGTACCGGGGGCGCAGCCAAAGTTGTTTGCACTCTTCAACTCAGGCCAGTCCCAATCTCCAAATCCCAGTCCGCACACCCCGCTGAAATTGCCTTAGACACAGCTTCCCAGGCAATCCCCTCGAGGCAATTCCAGGCCCCCTGCTGGTCTCTGGGGGTGGAGTCAGAATTGTTGCTTCCTTCTCTGGGTCTGGCTGGCGAGCATGTGCGGGGGCTTGCCTGCTGGGTGCGCCGAGCCTGCTGGAGTGAGGAAAACCAGGTCCCTCTATGGCTCGTCACCCGAAACACGAACTCACAGGCAAATTTCCCAGTTTTTAGCTCTTTGCCTTCCCTCTAGAGTTCCAGCCAGCCAGGAGCGCGGACGCCCGGTGTCCGTGCACGTGGCTCTTTCTGGGGCCCAAGCCGCCTGGGAGGACAATGGCGGCAGGCGCGCCGCTACTCTGAAGTCCAGCCCACCAGGAGCCAGCACAAAGAAGCAGTCTGTGCGCTCTGCCCTCCTGGGACTAGTTGGCGTGAGGGGACCTGGTGTGCAGGTATTTGGCAAGTACGGTCTTTCTATGCCTCGAGCGGAGGTTTTCCCCCCGAGTGGAGGTTTTTCTGTTTCGGACTCTCCTTTTTTCCCCCTCTCACTCCCGGTAGAGGGTAGAGGGGGATTGCCTCCCACCCTGGAGTCTCCGATCCTGGCCCGATTTTATCTTCCCCAGTTCGTACTCACATTAGAAGGCTTTCTCAGTGGAATCTGCATCCTTTTTCTCCCAATCTCTCAGGTTTTGTAAGGTTTCCAATGGCTTCAGATCTTTTCCATGTGATGTATGGGCACGAGTGCAAGTACTGAGCTCCTTACTTCTCCGCCATCTTGCCCCCTCAAGGTCCTCATGGTAGTCTTAATGTAATTGGTTGAGATCCTGATCTTGATCAGAGTATGTGACTCTAAGGGTGTTTATATATTGGAGGACTAAGGAAAAAGTGAGTAGGTACGATCATAGAGGGAGCTTATACACCTTAGCCACATTGCTGGTATCCCTGATTATTTGCCTGAAGATATTAGATTTAAAACAGCCAGTGGTATCAGCTATTCACCAGAAATTTCCACTTACCCAGCCCTGCTTGGCAGTGCTGGGCCAAGGACCTCTTTATTTAAGTAAGATCTGCTCCCCCCACCTTAGAATTAGGACTAGTAAAGTGTCCCAGGGCATGGGCACTTGGTGTTCTCAAGATCCACAGGCAACATTGGAAAAGGTAAATTTAGGATGCAAAGATAAATAATTGGAAGAATAAACAAATATATTTTTGAATCAAAGGCTGGGGTTGCAGTTAGTTTGGAAGGCATAAAAGAATAATATCAAAGCAATTCATGAGCAGCAGTATGTCCCTGAGGTAGGAATTCCTATGACATATAACTGAAAGAGAGAAATGGTGCTAGAGTGTTCATGAAAGCAATAAATTTGAAAACCACTGAATTCTGAAGGAAAAGATTCTAAGTGTATGCCTTCATTCTACCTGAGCACTCACCGTGGATGCCACTTTCTCCTAGATTAATATTTTGCATATCTCTGATTCATAAGTAACTTCACCAAAATCTTACACATTTATATACATAACAAAACATACCTGAGAATATATTTTATTCTAGCACAAACTCCTCTGTGACTTGCTTCTCACTCTGAAAAAGTAGGTTCATCATGATGGCTGCTATTCTGGTAGTTCAGTAATATCCACCTGAGCCTAACGGGGGTATGAAGTGAGATTCCCAGCTTCTGATTTGATTTTCTTCAATTGCTACTCCACACAGAAGCCAGAATAATCTTTGTAAAATGTAGATAAGATCATGTCTGCCATCACTCAGAATTCTCCTAAGGCCTGCCATTATACTTAGAACAAAATGCTGTGTCATCACCATAGCCCATCCAGGCCTCTTTGTCAGGGCTCTTCTTGCCCATTTGGGATCAGCTTTTACCTCCTTGTTTCCTTATCCATCTCCACCCACACTGTCCTTCTTTTATTCTTTGACACACTAAGTTTCTTGCTTCAGGGAAGAGCACTTGTGGCCTATATTCCTGAAATTTTCTTCTCCAAGATATTCACAGGGACTTAGTTTCCTTTCTAGTCAAACCTTCCCTGACTTCAGTATCCAAAGTGCAACTTGTTCCTTTCTCTCTGTAAGGAATAACATTGCCTGACATTAGGTTGATAAATGCACATATTGCTTTATTCCACAGGATAGTCAGCTTTCTGCACATACCTACAGCATCCCCAGATCCTAGGACAGTGTCAGGAGTGTCTCAATAAACATTTGCTGGATAAATGGATGAATGGATGGATAGATCAATAAGGTGCTGAGGTGCAGAACCATAGCTTAAAATAATTGGTGTCATTGAGAAATTTTGTCACAAACTTGTATATTGCATAGCCTTAGGGCTTAATGCACTAGAAGCTTATGTGACCCTGGACATATACTCACTTTTTCATTCATTCACTCACTCATTTGTTCAACATATATGAATTATGCACCTGTAATGACCTGGCACTATGCAAGGTGTTGAAGACAACTGGTGAGCAGATAAACCTGGTGCTGGTTCTCATGGAGTTTATGTTCTTTAAGTGGCATAGTTAGCCAATTTAAAAGGTAAACAAATGAACAAATAAGAAGTACTAAGTAGTAATATAAGCTATGGATAAAATAAAAGAGGATATGAGAAAGAGAGTGGCTGGAGTAGGTGAGATTATCCAGGTGTCTAGGCAAATTCCTTCAGAGGAGGAGAGTTCTTGGATTATAACATACTACTCTTGATACTTTCTATAAGGATACTTTTCAGTAAAGCTTCTCTCTTGAAATATTTAACTGGGATCTGGGAGGCTAAAGTGCTCAGGGCCTGGTTCTTTGGTGAATTTAACTGTGTGAACTTGAGCAATTGACTTGACCTCTCTGTGCTTCTTTAGTCTTTCTATCTTGTGAAATGGGAGTAGTACCTACCTCATAAAGTTGTTGTGGGGATTAAATGGATATAATATCTGTAAAGCATCTAAGGTTCTTGAACAAGGCACTATATAAATATAAAATAATATCTATTAAAGTTGGTTTCTTTGTGGGAAAAAAAAAGGAAAGAAAATTGAATAATGAAAAGAAGCTGGTTTTGTGAAGAAGTCGAGGCAGAAGGAAAATCAATTATAAAGGCTCTGAGACAGAATAAACTGCAGCCATTATGGCTGGAACACAATTAGCAAGGAGATTCTACTGCTCATTAGGCATACAAGTGCCAGAAATTAAGGGATCTGGTAAGGAGCCTCAGTATCCTAACCTGTGAAATGGACATAAGACTGCTTAGCTTATAGAGTTGTTCTAGGATCATGTAAGATAATGCATGCCATACACATAGCACATAACTGGACATAGTATAAATGGAGGTGAAATTATTCTAGCACCAATGCTTTGCTAAAAAGGACAATTGGCTTCAGTATTTTTGGTAAGTTTTACTGTCTGACTGGGTATGCCAGGACCTCTTTTCCAGTGAAAGCAATGGTCTGAGAGTCTAGATGGGCATCATCTGCCTGTCTGCCTGGATGCTTTCATAATATTCATTTATTTTAAAATAGATACAAGTGGAGAACTAAACAAGGACCACTGGGCATGAATATTTCTGCTAGGTACAATCAGGTTTGGGGTCATTATGTAGCTGCAGGAATTTTTAAAATGAAATTCTGACATGATAGTAAAATAGGAAGGAAAATCATAAAATTAGAGGTCTTCCAGTGTTGGGCTGATTTGGTGGAAGCCAAACCCCATGGTCTAAAATGACTCTGAACCAAACTTGGTCAAATTTTGTCATCACTTATAGGTTCTGACTTCCCTTTACTCTCAAAACTTCCTTTGCTCTCAAAATGGTAAACTTTTCCCATAGGCTGGATGGTTCAAAGAAGGGAGTATTTGGAGGGTCTGTTGGTCAGGTGTGCTGGACTCAGCACAAGACTCCTCACTATATCCTTCAAGGTGCTGCAATAAAAGTGCTGGCCTCTGTCTGAATCCTCTCCTTGTACCCAGCTGCTCTGGCTTCTATTCTGTGTTTGAGTGCACCAAGTCTATCACCTTTTTATGCTTTTACATTTGGCTTTACTTTTGGATGACCAGTTTCTTCTTATCATCTACAATTAATTTCCTCTTCAGAGAGGCCTCCCAAACTAGCATAAATAAGACAGCCCTCCTTCATCCTCACTCAATTTTCTCCCTAATGCTTATCACTGCATTAAATTAATTTATTCTTTCACTTACTTGTTGACTGGCTGTTTCCCTCCATAAAATTGTGTGTCATATATGAGTAGTGACTGATTTGCTCTCCATTGCATCATAATGCCTAGAAGAATTACTGGCACTTAATAATTATTTGATGAATGAATGAATGAATGAACAAATGAATAAAAGCAAATATTTAACTTGAACTTGTATAGGCAAACAAAGGAAATTATTATGCAATTGCAGGTGGTGTTGAACATTTGAGACATAAAAGGTGCAGAGACCCAGAAGGCTGGGTCTCTAAAATTAGGAACTTGAATGTTGCCCAGACTCTCCCTATTTCTTCTCTCTGCTCTTTGCTGTGTGTAGGCATCATTCTATTTCACTGTGAATACTTTCTCCACATAGCAAACAATAAGGCCATGGACAGCTACTGGGGTTCAAATCTTATAAATTCTAGCCTTAAGGAAAAAATGAACCTCTTATTAAATTCCCTCATAAAATTTCTCAGGAAAGAACTCTGGTTAGACTGATTTAGGACCCGGTACCTGGGACCAAGGGGGAATGGCTTAGGTGTCAATTTGATGGTTCCTATTTGATTTGGAGTAGTTTCCAAAATGGAGAAGAATTGGGAAGATGTCCACTACATTGGGCTTTGAAATGCAGAAAGATGGGAAAATCTGAATAATTACAAATGGAGATGTGAATGAGGAAAAAAATCTGTCATTGGTGAAAGCAAGGAGGAAGACTGGAGTTAGAAAAATTGATTGGGAAACTTCTGTAACAGTCCAGATGCAAGGCAGTGCATACTTTCCTTACCCTGGATTCCACAGAAAGCAGAATTTGAGACAAAGTCTCATGTGATTCTATATCATTGAGGGGCAAAGTGTGGGGGAGGGGGACAGGATTGAGGTAAAGGATGGTGAGGTAATGGAAATAGGAGAGCCAAAAACCAGACGTGTTATTGGGCTGCCACTTCCTTATATAAAGCACACTCTTCAGTATTGGAGTGCCATATTCCAGAAGGATGTACAAATAATGCCTTCTTAAGTGCATCTGAGGATAGAATGGGAAAAGAGTTTATCTGTTAAACCTCTTTTTCCTTGGCCAAGATTGGCCACATGTGACAGTAATCCCCCCCCCACCTTCTAGATTCCACATGTATAAGGTGCTCATGTTTTAGTATAAACAAGGGCCCTCTGAGAATGAGGTAAGGCACTGTCAGACTTCAACCTCAAAGGCCAATGAGGTGGAGAGGGTATGAACTGACATAAAATATGTCTGTGGCAAACACCAAAATGGAATTAAGAACAGCTGAAAGGGGAAAAGGATTCGTGGAAATGTGTGAAGATTGGACGGAATTTACTAGCTGATTGACTATGAGGTTGAAAGTGAAGAAACTGAGATATGTAACTGTTTTCCATGGAGAGCCCAGCCTCTTGGGGTGTTATAATTTCCCTTCTTACCTTCTCTATAAATTCTGATTTCTCTGCATAAGTTTTGATATTAAGACAATTTCTGGATCTTGGAGCTTCATATTTCCTACCCACATGGCAAGCCCTGTTCTCATCAGCAAATAACAAAGAGTTGAAGTCTGGTTTTCCTTGCAGAGAAAAGCTTGGACAATTGGGGCAGAAGTTCAGGTATGTGAAAGGCAGATCAGAGCTGAGGTTTTATAAAAGAAACACCAGGAGATCCTGATGTCAGTATTCTGACCATAAGCCATGACTGCAGGCTTTGGGAGAGCTGGCAGAGGGCTCTCAGGCAGAGTATGGCTTTGTCTCTTGATGGGCTCCCTATAGTGATGCACAGTTTCTGTCCAGGCTTGTCAGGAAAATTAAAGGACATCAAGATAGTTGTCTTCTTATTCTTCTAGAGAATGGAATGAGTATTATCCATGGGTGAAAGAACAGATGGACAACAAGGGAAAGAAAACCAAGCATGGTAATTGTTCCATTATCTCCACAATTAGGGGATGGCATTTTACACATCATACCCTCCCCTCCCCTCTCCTGCAGTTAATGTTACCCCCAAGAATAAACTACGGTGAAATAATAAGAAACTATTTTCTTAACAACTACAGTGAGTTTATGTGTAGCAGCTGGGAATTGCATAGAACTAGCACTTTTTGGGGTTTTAACTTTTGGAGTATGGTGAAAAAATTATCACAAAAACGGAAAGATTATTGCTTTTGTTGAGCCAAATATCTTGTCAAATTGCTGGAGGGAAAAGGTAGGACCATAGAATATTGATTGGTAAGAGGGAAAGCTTCAAAATAGGAATCAAACTGACATGCATTAGAAATGGACAAAGAGTAGGGTAATAAAGAGTACATAAGGGAGGAAAAAAGGGGAGGAGGGAACAGGGATGGCTGAGGGACACCGCAGGCTGTTCAGTTGTTTTTTTTTTTTATAATGGAACCCTTTTGCTTTTCAAAACTTCAGTCATAATCATGATGGTGACAAAGTTCTTATTAATTAAATGGAAAATATCATACAAAATACATATATTACTCATTCAATCCTCCCAGCAACCATGGGAGTTGAGTAGTGCTATAATCCCTATTTTAAGTATAGAAAACAGAAGCTTGGAAAGATAATATGGCCTGCCCCAAATCACTTTGCTATACATGGTAGAATTAATTTTCAAATCCAGTCTATCTGGTTCCAGAATTTGTTCTCTTAACCACTTCATCTTCTAATATCTTGCCACCTTCTAATATCTCCAAAGGCCACTTGTGTGTGTGTGTGTGTGTGTGTGTGTGTTGTCAGAGGAATAAGACACAGGCTAAAGGAAACAGAAAGTTGGAGATATAGGTGACCATAAGCTGGAAACGCCCTGAACACCCGTAGAAACGTGAAGCTGAGATTGGCCTTATCCAGGAGACTGATATAGAGACTATTTCCTCTGGATTTTATAGGTTAAAGAGACCATGGATAATAAATGATTTGCATTGCTAAAGGGGAGTTTTCAATTTTTGTCTTGAAAAGAAAGTGCTATTGTGAACAGCTATGAGAATTATTGTGAGAAATTTGTTACTAATAAAGTGCCACTGTTTGTAAATGATTTATTTCTTGTGTAAACGAAAAAAGATTTGAGTTGTTCCCTATAACAACATTGTTTTCAACATATGTATTCTGATTCACTTTTAGAAGTGAGAGAGAAAGGATGCAGATAGTGTTATGAATTGTAACTCTTGTTCTATCTTGCCTAAGCTGCTGCCCATGGCTCAAATTGCATATGTAAACATTATCCATCAGAGGTGTCTTGTCGCAAAAGCAGTTTGAGAAAAATTTGACTGGACAGATGCTGTATGACTGAAAAAATTTCCTCCCCCTCCTGGATTACTGCAATGCCTACAGCCCCCTAGAGAAACAATAACAATAGGAATTTGCACTGGGTTCATTAACATTATAATTCTGCAGTGCTATTCATTTTGGCTTCCAGATGATGTTTAATTGTTGCCACATACAGAAGTGCAAAGTGTGAAATTGCCCCCACTCTGGAAAAAACTAGATGGTGGTAAAGGTAATTCTGACTTTAATTGGTTAAGAAATTGAAACTTATCATATACAAAGACATACAGCATTTTGTTTTTTCTCCTGACTTTTCTGCAGCTGTTCAGAAGCAAGACTATAACCAAAGAAAAAGCAGTCCATCCCTTTAAACCATCATTGCTTTCTTACCTAGATTAAGAGGCTTGATGGGAGGATGCCTACTGGTGCCTCCTTGTAATGGGCTGGAACTCCAGTTCCAGCTCCACCAACCTCATTCCCACCTGGGGATCATTTGCATTTCAGAAGCAAGACAGGAATGGAACAGCCAATGTTAATCCGTTAGCCCCAAACTGTTCTAGCTGTTCAGCAGCCAGCCAATCCAACCATGAATCCCTCTTATCCCTGCCAGCTCTGAGCCCAGGAGTGGTCATGGTTGGGCTGTGAGCTGGAACAGTTAGGTCTGTTTTTGCATGGGTTTATTTGGGGGTCAAAATAGTAACTTAGTTATGGAAAGCCATTTTGGGAGGGACCTTCTGAGACAAAGTTGGCCAAACAATTGCCCAGGAATTCTAAAATAGTGCAACTGACAGCATTATTTGCATAAATAATTCCTTATTTCCTCTCCCTCATTCCTTTTGTTCATTTATTCAATAGTTACTTGTGGCATAATAACAAATATATGTTTAGTCTTTGTTCCTGGTGCTTAGCACAGAACTTCTAAAAAGTCTTGGAATTTCCTAAGTGAAAGGAGAATCTTTGTTATTCATTACAAGCCCCTTTCAACCAGACCTGAATTTATGCTAATGTGATTCTTGGACAGTCCCTAGATAGCTTCAGGGTAGAGGCTGGTCTCCAGCAAGACCAAACGTTGATTATAGGGTTGGAACTTTCAGCTTCTGTCCCTGATCTTCTTGGAGGGGAGAGGGGTTGAAGATGGAGTTCAATCACTGGTAGTCAAATGATTTAAGCAATCATGGCTTTGTAACAAAATTTCCTTAATAATCTCTAAAGAAGAGTTTGGAGAGTTTCTATGTTGGTGAACACATTGTGCTGCTGGGAGAGTGGCACTCCTAGCAAGTGTTTGGAAACTCTGCCCATCCTACCTCCCCCACCTTCCCCACACTTTATCCTATTCATGTCTTCTATTTGGTTCTCCCTGAGTTGTGTCCTTTACAATAAACCAGTAAATGTAGGAAAAATGTTTTCCTAAGTTCTATGAATCATTCTAGCAAAGTTTTGAAACTGAAGAGGAGTTTATTGGAATTTTTAATTTTAGCCACTCAGGCACAGACAGGTCTGTGACTTGTCACTGGTATCTGAAGTAAGTACAATCTTGTGGACCTGAGTTTTTAAACTTTTGATATCTGAAGCTAAATCCATCTATATAGTGTCAGAATTGAATTCCATCATTGAACAGCCAGATGGTGTTAGAGTATCAAACACATTCATTGCATACCTAGGTGTCTCTAGTGCTGTTAACTGAGAATAAAAATACAAATAAAGCCAAATTTCTATCTCTCTTTGGTTGTTAGCATCATCGAAGATGCTAATGGAGTCCAGAAGTTCTGACTATGAAGCCTCAGAGAAGCCTTCAGGAGATACTACTTGAAACAAATCAGTCTGGCTAGAAGATTTCCAGGTAGAGTGGAAAAGAACACACAAGCAATAAGAATATATTTTTTAGGGGCGCCTGGGTGGCTTAGTCGGTTAAGCATCCGACTTTCGCTTAGGTCATGATCTCGCGGTTTGTGGGTTCGAGCCCCGCGTCGGGCTCTGTGCTGACTGCCAGCTCAGATCCTGGAGCCTGTTTCAGTCTGTGACTTCCTCTCTCTCTGACCCTCCCCTTCTCACGCTGTCTCTCTCTCTGTCTCCTAGAAATAATAAACATTAAAAAAAAAGAATATATTTTTAAAAAAAATATTTAACATAGATTCATTTTTGAGAGAGAGAGACAGAGCACGAGTGCAGAAAGGGCAGAGAGAGACACACAGAATCTAAAGCAAGCTGCAGGCACTGAGCTGCCAGCACAGAGCCTGATGTGGAGCTTGAAATCATAAACTATGATATTTCCTGAATCCAAGGCAGATGCTTAACCGACTGAGCCACAGAGGTGCCCCAGAATATCTTTGACCAAAGTACAGAAATGTCTTTGGAGAAAGCCCCTGTGGTTGGAATGTTGGGAGGACTCAGGGGTGTCTTGTGAGATGGATGAGGCCTTACATGCAAGGTCTACTGGTTTGGACTTTATCTTGGAGATGAGGAGACTACTTAGCAAGTATATTGTACACTACGTTGTGTATTTCAACTTCACATCCTCTCAGCCTACTTTTTACTCTGGCTATTGTTGTAGCATCTAGCCCCTCACAGGAGTAAGTAACCAGGAAGTTGCCTTGCCTGTACCATGTATACCTTTTTCTCCCACTACTCCACCTCCCCGTGTTTTTCTGATACTATAAAATGTCTTAAGAACCACCCACAACACCTACATGTGTGAACTGGAAGTGTAAGAAAGTTAACAGCCTTATGGTACAGTCTTTCACCAATGGGAGACTAAAGACAGTAAGTAAATGCTTCCTCTGTCCTTTGTATGGAATAATTAAGGTATACTCTAAATGGTTCCTCAGATAGTCCTAGCAGAACTGAGCATCATTTGCCCACATTGATAACTCACATTGGTTAATCCTTACGTCCTGTTTTTTTTTTTTAGTGTCACATTCTTATTCCCTAAGATCATATTCCATCATGTATTTGTGCATATAAGCTGCTGTCTCCTGTTGTGCTTTCTGAGGGTAGTAGTAGTTGGTGGGGGCTCTGAGTAAGTTGGAGGCTACTGATAGTTTAGAGAAGAATGACACTTGGTTAGCATAGAAGGAGAGGGAATGATGGTGGAGGATATTAACAGTTTTTTGGAGTCAGTGCTGAAGCAGACCAATGCCTGCTATGCATGATTCTGGAGGAGGAATAAAGGTGAGGCTGCTTTCATTTGTCTGGGGGTGGACAATGCATTCTCCCAGGCCTCATACCCCTGTTTCAATGCCCTCTCCTGTGCCGAGATGGAGAGAAATAGACCCTGCTTTGAACCCACAACCTCACGGATCAGTCTATGGTAAAAGACAATTTGAACAGTTAAAACTTTGTGCCTGGAGAGTGCAGAAGGTGGAACAAAGGTCACATTTGATCTCTATTTAGATATACTAGAAGTTATCTCCTGAGAACTTATCATCTATTACCATGATCCTTTACAATCTGAAAACCAGACATTTTTCTGGGATTAACTTCTGATAATTCACAGGGTAGTTCTGTTCCCATTTGCCGTACAATCATCTCTCAACTTTCACCCATGTTATTCCTTCTACCTAGGATGCCTTTCTTCCCCTCTATACCTATTGAAATCCTGTTTATCTTTTAACATTTGGCTCAACCTGCCTCCTCCATCAGAGGAGGTGAATTGATCCCTCATCTGTAATCCCTAAATTATAGAGTTTACAATTCTATGCCTAGTGTTAGAGTTTACTGTTTACACATCTTTCTTTCCCAGTAGGCTTTGGTAAATAGAGGAAGCCTAGTGTACCTCAGTCTCCTTCGTCTCTCCTAGAGAAGGTTGGCACATAGTGGGTGTTAATGAAAGTGTGTTGAATTGAATGTGATAACACAGCCTTGCTTAATTTTCTAATTGTCCTTTTTGATAGTAAAAAGGACATTTTTGCAAAAACAATTAATCTCCAGTGGAGTACACTGTATTTGTAAGTGAGGCTACCATTCAAGAGGAAAGCATGAAACTGTGTTGACTTGCCCTCCGGAACCTCATCTGATAGGACTACTCAACATCAAGGTGATAAAAATCTTTCTCTTATACTCAAAGAACTGGTTTTAAGGATTAAAATAATTATTATTGTTTTTTGTATCACTTCAGTGGAGCCAAAGTCTAATCAGAGAACTTCTTTTCCTGCTGTAACATAGAAAGATGTTTATATTCTGTAAGGTTTTAAGAACTGTCTAATTGTTGTATTTTAAGTGGCACACACATACACATATGATTTCTCCAGTGAGTGTGATGACTGCAGTTACAAGGTAGAAATATTCTATTTATATAGTTTATAACAGTTATCTGAACCCATAGTGCTGTGAACACACTGTTCTTTCTACCTCGAATGCTCCCCATTCCTCACCACTTTCTGAAACCCTCATTCATATGTATTTTTTTATGTTTATTTGTTTATTTTGAGAGACAGAGAGAGAATGAGAGCACATGAGAGCAGAGGAAGTGTAGAGAGAGAATCTCAAGAAGGCTCTGTGCTGTCAGAGTAGAGCCCAATGTAGGGACTTGATCTCTCGAACCCGTGAGATCACGACCTGAGCTGAAACCAAGAGTCAGACACTATATTGAGCCACCCAGGCACCTTTACTGTTCATCTTTATTCTTGAAGCTCAAGCATCCCCTTGCTTTGCAAGGTGTTCCATTACTCAGCCTAAGTTGATCACTCCCATCTCTGTCTTCCGTTTTACCTAGGATGTGTTTTGGCCTTCACAGCTCAGCCTTGAAAATGTGTTCCCATGTCATCATTCACTGTTATAGAATTTAGAAAATACAATTTGTATTCAACTCCCATGATTTTTGCCCTGCCCAGGTCTCATCATACTGTTACTTCATTAATGTTTTTCTTTAAATTACTCGCCTTAAAATTTGCAAGAAAGTTAAAAATCACTTCTATAGGCAAGACACAAGTAACATTTGTCACGGAAATGATCAAATAGTTGTTTTTTTAATGGTGGTAGAGACAGATTTTATTCGGTACTATTATTGCAGCAGGAGAGAGACCTCAGTATAGAACTGAGCTCAACTCTGATTGGTCGAGGTGACTGGGAGTTTTAAAGGGAAGATGAGAGTGGGGATGGAAGAGAGAAGGGACTCTAGCAGAGAGAGGAAAGTTAAAAATTACAGAGCAGGAAGGGGTTGGTTACTGTGATTAAGCCATCTGGGCATGTTAATTGGTGCTTATTAGGAGAAGAAACAAGCTTCTTATATCTTCAGGACAGGAGATAGTTTTTGCAAATTGGAACAAGGCGCCCAACTTCCTCTCCCCAGGGACTGGGAAGAACAAGAGTGAGAGCTACCTCCCTGGAGGTTTGCATTTCTGGGTCCTTAAGTAGACAGTTCTGGGTGGTAGATTTATATCTCAACGGGTGAAGAGAAAGGCTTTATAAGTTCTCTAAAGTAACTGCTTTAATAGGGAGTTCATGGGCATATGGCGGGTTTGGGCTGGAATAAACAGTAAATTCTATTGATAGCCCTGGGCTGTTGCAGGCAGGCAATTTAAGGAAGGCAACTTAGGCACATGGCCTTAGGCTCCCAGAAGCCATGCTAGAGTTCATACAAGTCTTTTAGTGTGTGTGCGTGTGTGTGTGCGCACGTGTGAGTGTGTGTGTGTGTGTGTGTGTGTGTGTGGTGGAGGAGATGGGAATGGAGGGTGGACCAAGTCATTAGAGTTGTGTGTCTGCAACTCTTAGAGACTATGGTTGAGGCCTCAGTGACAAGAGGGTTCCGAGGAAGCTGACTAGAGTTTAGTCAAGAAGAGAGCGTTCGCCATTGACTACCATGTGATAGGTAATGGGTCATGTGCTGAGCACTTGAATGAATCCTTTGGATGTTTTGACTTTTGGAATCAAAAGTTCCAAAATTTTCTCGGGTAGTCATTAAGAGTAATAGTGGTGGATATTACTTACAGGGCACTTAGAATAGCCAGTTGCACTAAGTTAACCTTTGAAAATTAAGTACTCAACTTAAGTGATCAACTTGATCACTTTTAATGGCTCTGTGAAGTTGGTTATTGTCGTACTCATTTGCCATTTAAAGAAACTGGCCCAAGTGGCAAAGAATCAAGTGGCAAAGAGTCAACAATCTTATTACTTTTAAGTCTGGGCTCTTAACAGTTATATTATTTTAGTTTTAGTCTGATTATCATCATAGCCTGAATCTTCCCCTTACTAATTAGAGACACTTCTACTATTGTTATTGTTTATTCAATAAACATTTATTATTACTTTTCATTTGAAGTAGTATTGCCTTTAGGAAATATCTTTAGGTGAAAATGAACTGGCTTTGTGTTTGCATATGAACATCTATTTTCACGCATATTTTGATAAGGAAGTCTGGGTATAGAATTCAAGGGCAGTGGTTATGCTCTTGAAGCACATTCCATTAAATATATTATACCGCTGTCTTCAGTTTCCATTGGTGCTGCTTCAAACTTGACAATCAAGCTGTTGGTTCTCTTTGTTTAAAAAAATTTTTTAAACATATAAGCTTTTATTTTTATTCTTTTTGGTGTTTTTTATAATGGTTTATTATCAACTTGATTTCCATATAACACCCAGTGCTCATCCCTACAAGTGCCCTCCTCCATGCCCATCAAACCCTTCCCCTCCCCCCCAAAAACCCGTCAGTCCTCAGGTTGTTCTCAGCATTCAAGAGTCTCCCATGGTTGCCTCCATCTCTCTCCCCCACTATTTCCTCCCATCTTCTCCCCCATGGTCCCCCATTAAGTTCCTCCTAATCCTCCAAGAAGTGCAAACGTATGGTAGCTGTCCTTCTCTGCCTGACTTCTCTCGCTCAGCATAACACCCTCAAGGTCCATCCATGTTGCTACACATGGCCGGATTTCATTCCTTCTCATTGCCATGCAGTATTCCATCATATAGATAAACCACATCTTCTTGATCCATCCATCCATTGATGGACTGTTAGGCTCTTTCCATGTTTCGGCTATTGTTGAGAGTGCTGCTATGGACATTGGGGTCGATATGCTCCTAAGCATCAGCACTCCTATATCCCTTGGGTAAATTCCTAGCAGTGCTATTGCTGGGTCATAGGGGAGTTCTATTGTTAGTTTCCTGAGGAACCTCCACACTGTTTTCCAGAGGGGCTGTACCAGTTTACATTCCCACCAACAGTGTAGGAGGGTGCCCGTTTCTCCACATCCTCGCCAGCATCTAGAGTTCTCTGATTTGCTCATTTTAGCCACTCTGACTGGCGTGAGGTGGTATCTCAGTGTGGTTTTGATTTGTATTTCCCTGATGAGGAGGGATGCTGAACATCATTTCATGTGTCTGTTGGCCATCTGGATGTCCTCTTTGGAGAAGTGTCTGTTCATATCTTCTGCCCATTTCTTCACTGGGTTGTTTGTTTTTCGGGTGTGGAGTTTGGTGCGTTCCTTATAGATTTTGGATATTAATCGTATATTTGATATGTCATTTGCAACTATCTTTTCCCATTCGGTCGGTTGCCTATTAGTTTTATGGATTGTCTCCTTTGCTTTGCAGAGCTTTTTATCTTGATGAAGTCCCAAATCATTTATTTTTGCTCTTGATTCCCTTGCTTTTGGGGATGTGTCAAGTAAGAAGTTGCTGCGGTGGAGGTNGTTCCTGATCTCAGGGGGAAAGCTCTCAGTTTTCCCCCATTGAGGATGATGTTAGCTGAGGGCTTCTCATAGATGGCTTTTATGATGTTTAATAACTTTCTTCTATCCTGACTTACTCGAGGGTCTTTATTAGGAAAGGATGCTATATTTTGTCAAATTCTTTTTCTGCATCTATTGTGAGGATCATGATTTTTGTATTTTGTTTTGTTAATGTGATGTATCACATTGATTAATTTGAAAATATTGAACCAGCCCTGTAACCCAGGAATGAATCCCACTTGATCTTGGTGGATAATTCTTTTTATGTGCTGTTGGATTTGATTTGCAAGTATCTTGTTGAGGATTTTTGCATCTGTATTCATCAAGGGTATTGGCCTGTAGTTCTCTTTTTTTGCTGGGTCCCTGTCTGGCTTGGGAATCACAGTGATGCTGGCTTCATTGAATGAGTCTGGAAGTTTTCCTTCGATTTCTATTTTTTGAAGTAGCCTGAGAAGAATGGGTATTAATTCTGTTTTAAATGTCTGGTAGAATTCCCCAGGGAAGCCATCTGGCCCAGGGCTCTTATTTGTTGGGAGATTTTTGATAACTGATTCAATTACTTCACTAGTTATGGGTCTGTTCAGATTTTCTATGTCTTCCCATGTGAATTTTGGCAGTGAGTGTGTGTTTAGGAATTTGTCCACTTCTTAAGTTGTCCAATTTGTTGGCATATAATTTTTCATAGTATTCCCTGATAATTGCTTGTATTTCTGAGGGGTTGGTTGTAATCTGTCCATTTTCATTCATGATTTTGGCTGTTTGGGTGCTCTCTCTTTTCTTTTTGAGAAGCCTGGCTAGAGGTTCGTCAATTTTGTTTATTTTTTTAAAAAAACAACTCTTGGTTTCATTGATCTGCTCAACTGGTTTTTTTTACTCTGTACTGTTTATTTTTGCCCTGACTTTCATTATTTCTCTTCTTCTACTGAGTTTGGAGTGCTCTTGTTGCTCTCCTTCGAGTTCCTTTAGGTGCCCTGTTAGATTTTGTACTTGCACTTTTTCTAATTTCTTGAAATAGGCCTGTAATGCAATGTACTTTCCTGTTAGGACTGCCTTTGCCGCATCCCATAGAGTTTGAATTGTTGTATTTCCATTTTCATTTGTTTCCATATATTTTTTAATTTCTTCTCTAATTGCCTGATTCTCCCATTCATTCTTTAGCAGGGCGTTCTTTAACCTCCATGTTTTTGGAGGTTTTCTAGACTTCTTCCTGTGATTGATTTAAGTTTCATAGCATTGTGATCTGAAAGAGTGCATGGTATGATCTCAATTCTTTTATATTTTTTGAGGGCTGCTTTGTGTCCCAATCTGTGATCTATCTTTGTGTATGTGCCATGTGCACTTGGGAAAAAAGTGAATTCCATGGCCTCAGGATGTAGAGTTCTCAATATATCTGTCAGATCCATCTGATCCAATGTGTCATTCAAGTCCATTGTTTCTTTAGTGATTTTCTGTCTAGTTCATCTGTCCATTGCTTTAAGTGGAGTCTTAAAGTCCCCTGCTATTAGCACGTTATTATCGATAATAGTGTTTCTGTTTGTGGTTAATTGTTTTTGGGTGCTTCCGTATTTGGTGCGTAGACATTTATAATTGTTATCTCTTCCTGATGGATAGACCCTGTAATTATTATATAATGCCCTTCTTCATTCCTTCTTACTGCCTTTACTTTAAAGTCCAGCTTGTCTGATATAAGTATAGCTACTCCAGCTTTCTTTTGGCTTCCAGTAGCATGATATATATTTCTCCAACCTCTTACTCTCTATCTGAAGGTGTCCTCAGGTAACAGAGTTTCTTGTAGACAACAAACATACGGATTTTGTTTTTGTATCCATTCTGCTACCTATGTCTTTTGATTGGAGGATTTAGTCCATTTACATTCAGTGTTATTATTGAAAAATATGGGTTTAGAGTCATTGTGTTCCTTGTAGGATTCATGCTTGTGGTGGTGTCTCTGGTACCTTGTGTTTCTTGCAACATTTCCCTCATAAAGCCCCCCTCAGGATTTCTTGTAGTGGTGATGAATTCTTTCAATTTTTGTTTATTTGGAAAGACTTTTATCTCTCCTTCTATTCTGAATGACAGTCTTGCTGGATAGAGGATTCTTGGCTGCATATTTTTTTCTGTTCATCACATTGAAGATTTCCTTCCATTACTTTCTGGCCTGCCAAGTTTCAGTAGATAGGTCTGTAACTACTTCGATAGGTCTCCCTTTGTATGTGAGGGTCATTTTCTCCCTAGCTGCTTTCAGAATTCTCTCTTTGTCCTTATATTTTTCCAGTTTTACGATGATACGTCGTGCAGAAGATAGATTCAAGTTATGTCTGAGGGGAGTTCTCCGTGCCTCTTGGATGTCAATGTCTGTTTCCTTCCCCAGATTGGGAAGTTCTCTGTTATAATTTGTGCAAGGACTCCTTCAGCGCCTTTCCCTCTTTCTACCTCTTGTGGAATTCCTATGATATGGATATTGTTGTGTTTGATTGTATCACTCAGCTCTCGAACTCTCCTTTCGTGTTCCTGTATCAGTTTATCTCTCTTTTTCTCGGCTTCTTCTTTTTCTATAATTGTGTCTTCTAATTCACCTAGTCTCTTCTCTGCCTCTTCAATCCGTGCATTGGACACCTCCATTTTATTATGCATCTCATTTACAGCATTTTTAAATTCATCACAACTATTTTTAAGCTCCATAGTCTTTGTAGCAATAGTTTCTCTGATGTCTTCCATGCCTTTTTCAAGCTCAGCGATTAATTTTATGACCATTGTTCTAAATTCTTGTTCAATTATGTTGCTTATATCTGTTTTGAGCATTTCTTTAGCTGTCATTTCTTCCTGGAATTTCTTTAGTGGAGAGTTCTTCTGTTTTGTCATTTTGGCTAGCTTTTGTCTCTTGTTAGTTTTTTTTTTAATATTTTTATTTATTTCTAGGAGAGAGAGAGACAGCGTGAGCAGGGGAGGGTCAGAGAGAGAGGGAGACAGACTCTGAAATAGGCTCCAGGCTCTGAGCTGGCAGTCAACACTGAGCCCGACACGGGGCTCGAACCCACGAACCGCGAGATCATGACCTAAGCGAAAGTCAGACGCTTACCCGACTAAGCCACCCAGGCGCCCCTCTTGTTAGTTTTAAAAGCTTGTTATGCACTCTGCACCTGCAAGTACTGCTATATTAAAGAAGGCTCTTTGTCCAGGGCCTGTCCATTCAAGAAGTATTCTTTGAATGGTGTCTCTTGGTCTCTCTTGTTGAGGCTTTGGTTATTTTATTTCCCTACTCGTAGTGGTATTTGGGACTCTCCACTATGTGTGCTTTGGCTTGTTTTCTGAGGTAGCTCTGGAAATGAAACAGACAAACACACAGGGAACAAAGGCATAAAAACATACAGAGAAATCCAACAAACATGAAACTGAAAGCAAAAAAAAAAAAAAAAGAAAAAAAGAAAAAGAAAAAGAAAGAAAAAAAGGAAGGAAGAATAAAAGGAAAAAGGAGGAATACCTAATAATAAAAATAAAAAAAGAAGAAAAAAATAAAAATAAAAAAAGAAAAAAATAAAAAAGAAAAAAAACCCCGAAAGACAAAAGGACAGTCTAAAAGCTTAAAACCAGAATTCCCAGCTACAAACAAAGAGTAAGTTGTATGCCGTGCTGACGGAAGAGCATATTCAAGGAGAGAAATGACAGGGTGGGGAGGAAGTGAAACTGGACAATGGCCAGTCAGAGAGACTGAGACTTAATTCAGAGAGAGAAAGAGGAGAATATGGTAAGAGACGAGGGGAAAGAAACAAAGAAAATGTTACTCTAAGAAACTATATAGTTTGATTACTGCAGAGAGAGAGATAGAAAGGTAGCAGTGGAGGTGGAGAATATACATCTAGAGAATGGATTAAATGCGACTGTTTAAGCAAACCAATGACCAGAGTGCCCAGTCTGGCAGAGGGGAGGGATACGAATGAGACAAGGGAAAAAACGTCTGCATAGAAAGAATTGATCCAGAATTAATCACGGCAGTGCATCCATGTTGGTCTTGTCCCAGGCTCCGGGGCTGGGGGGGGGAGCAGCTCTCTAGCGGGGAAGGGCGTGGTTTGGTGTGGGAAGTTCTTAGCCTCCATTGCGGTCCCGCAGGCTGTTCCCTGAGGACCCGCCTTGGTGGTTGTGGGGAGAAAAATGGCGACGCCCCAGTCCCTTCTAGAACCAGGCATTGCAAATCACTCTTTTGGGTCCAATCTCCTTGTACTGGGGGTGCAGCCAAGTGGAGCCGTGTTCTATATCCCAAGCCCTGCCTGGTTTCCAGGTCATAGTTCGAACGCCACAGGTCGCCACTTCCCTGCCGCTGGGGGTGGAGTTCGGGGAATGGTGTCCCAGCCTCTGGTTGGCCACTTCCCCTCCGCCGGGGTCCACCCAGGGAAGTGGTAGTGCAACCTCTGATCAGCTGCCTCCCTGCCACTGGGAGTCAAGCCGTGGAAGCAGCAGAGCAACCTGTTTGGCAGCCTCTGCAGCACCTGGGGTTGAGCCAGAAGGGCAATGGCACAGCCTCTGGTCAGCCGCCTTCTCGCCACCAGTGGTCAAATCCAGGGAGTTTGGCACAGCCACTGGTTGGCTGCATTCCCACCACTGGGGATGGAGACAGGAGAGCAGTGGAGCTGTTTCTCCTGGCGCCATATGGGACCTGGAGCACCCAGTTCAAAGTCAGCACCCCAACTAGAACTAAGAGCACTCTGTCTGAGCCGAGCTGAGTTTTTTCTCTTCTCCCAGACAGTTCTATGAACAGTTTCAGCCGCTCTTTCTTTTCCCCTCGTCTCACCGCAGCTCCCCATGAGGGGTGCTCCCTCCTCTCCCTTTGTGTCTCTGGTCCCGGCCCACTTTTAGATGACGTTAGAGATTTTAGATGAAAGCACTGTGGATGATTGTCAAAAAGCTTTCCCTATGGGCCTTCCAGATCCAAAACTTAGATAATAAAGGCTGTTAAGAACAAAAGAGTTACAACTGAGCCTAGCCCTGAGACAAAGAGCCCAAATTAGAGTTAAGGACAGATATCCACCCCCACCCAATTGTTTCTGCTTGGAGCACTGACCCCCAAGGCATCTTTGTTGATCAGTATTTGGAGTGACTTATTCTGGCATTGAATATGCTTATTGCACCCTGTGAAGGAACCTATTGTAGGAACTTCTTTGTGATAATGGCAGCAAACATTCATGTTTCCTGAAAGACCTTTTTTTATTAATACTTCTCCTTAAACAAACAAGCTATTGACCCCTGCTCACAAAGAACTAACTTCACCCTTTTTTACGCTAAAAACATTGTCTTGTATGCTAAAGATACCTTCTTTCCACATAGGATAAGCATCTAAACCACCTACCTCAATCACTATTGATAAAGGTTATGCATGAGTATTCTACAAATCTATGTTCTGGGAAATTCTTACATATCAGAGGAATTTGTCATCAGAAATCATTGTCTAAGGCAAATGCTACTTCTGTGCCATTCCCCAAACACTTAATTATAAAATAAAGTTGAGCCCCAGTCAGAGCAGAGATGCCTGCCTGGTGATCAGAAAGATTCTTGTGGCTCTCTCATCCCTCCCTCGCCGACACCGTCCATCCGTCAGGGACCCCTGGATCAGCTGGAGCCGGTCTCCAGCAATGGATAACTCATTTGTGATGCATTATGTGTTCTATGCTGGAAAATGTTCCATGTGGACTCAAAAAGAATGTGTATTCTGTTGCTTTAGGATGAAATGTTCTGAAAATATCTGTTAAGTACAACTGGTTCATTGTTTCATTCAAAGCCATTGTTTCCTTGTTGATTTTCTGTTCAGTTGATCTGTAAATGGGTGTTAAAGACCCCTACTATTATTGTATTATTTTCAATGAGTTTTTTTAGGTTTGTTATTAATTGATTTACATATTTGTGTGTTCTGAGTTGGGGACATAAATATTTATAATTGTTAGTTCTTGTTGATGGATAGACCCCTTAATTATGATATAATGCCCTTCTTCATCTCTTGTTACAGTCATTGTTTTAGTCTAGTTTGTCTGATATAAGTATGGTTACTCTGGCTTTCTTTTGAGGTCCATTAGCAAGATAGATGGTTCTCCATCCTCCCACTTTCAATCTCCAGGCATCTTTAGGTCTAAAGTGAGTCTCTTATAGGCAGCATATAGATGGATGTTGTTTTTAATCCATCTTGATACTGTCTTTTTATTGGAGCATATAGTCCATTTACATTCAGAGTGATTATTGAAAGATATGAAATTACTGCTATTGTGTTACCTGTAGAGTTGGTGTTTCTGGTTATGTTCTCTGGTCCTTTGTAGTCTTTGTTGCTTTTTTTTAGTCCACTCAATAGGTTCCCCCTAAAATTTCTTTCAGGGATGTTTATATGGTCATAAACTCCTTTAGGTTTCATATGTCTGAGAATTCTTTTATTTCACTTTTCTTCTGAATGACAGCCTTGCTGGATAAAGAAATCTTGGGTGCATATTTTTTTTATTCAGCACTTTGAAAATATCCAGCCAGTCCTTTCTGGCTTGCCAAGTTTCTGTGAACAAAATTTCTGTGAACTTGATCTGTCTTCCCTTGTAGGTTAAGTACTTTTTTCCCTTGCTGATTTCAAGATTCTTTCTTTGTGTGTTTTGTGAATTTAAATATGATATGCCTTGACAATGGTTGGCTTTTGTTGAATTGAATGAGAGCTCTCTGTGCTTCTTGGATTTTGATGTCTGTGTCCTTCCCAAGATTAGGGAAGTTTTCAGCTATAATTTGTTCAAATAAACATTCTGCCTCTTTTTCTCTCTTCTTCTTCTGGGACTCCTATGATATGAATGCTATTATCCTTGTGGTCATTGCATCCAGTTAGTTTCAAATCTTGGTTATCACAGTTTCCGTTTTGACCTGATTGGTTTATAGTTCTTTTATTTCTACACTAAGCGTCTTCCTTATGCCTTCTATGTTTTCCTCAAAATCAGCTAGTATCCTTATGATTGTTGCTTTAAATTCTGGATCAGATAGATTACTTATATCTGTTTTGATTAGGTCCCTGATATGACTTTTTCTTGTTTTCTTTTGGGATCAGTTTCTCCATTTTGACACTTTGTCCAGGTCTTTGTCTTCTTCTCTGTGTTAGGAAAACCTATTATGATTCCTGCTCCTGAGAGTAACAGGTTTATGAAGAAGAGGACATATAATGTCCAGGGACTGGTTCAGGAAGTGTCTCTGATATGTGCTGTGTGCATTCTACTGCCTTCCTATGGCTGCTCTGTCTTTCAGGTAAGTCCTCTGCAGTATTTCTCCTTGTCTTCAGTGGTAAGTGTTTGTTTGGACTTTGGCCATAGTGTGGCACATTTTAACTCATTGTGTTCTTGTTAGCTTGTCTAAAGAGATCTGATGTTATTTCCAGTAGAATTCGAGTTTTTGAATTATGTGGTCAGTAGAAATGTTGTGTACAGGGGTTTGTGCTGGTCTCTTGGGGGAGGGACCAGTTGCACTGGTGATTAGGCACACTTTCCCTAGGAAAGCAATACAAGTGGAGTGCAGGGGAGCGGTGGTTGGTGAAAGGTGGGGCTTGGGGTTAGGCAGCCAGTGTTGGCACTGTGCTGTTTACTGAAGTTGGTTTATGCTGAGGGGCAAGGAAAGGAAATGATCCCAGCCTGCTCCTTTTTCCCTAGAGAGGGGAGTACATGCTTGCTGCTATCAGGAAAGCATTTTCAGAGAAGCAAGTAATTTCCCCTTGGGTGTCTCAGGCATTTTTCAGATTGCTAATTTCACATTCTCTCTCTCTGGGTCATTTGTCTGCCTAGAGAAGCACAGTATACCTTGAGTTCTACTCTAACCAGACTTGCTGCCTTTTAAAATTCCAAATTTCAGGGACCTGGTATTTCAGGAACCTGCACAGGTCGTCTGGGAACGGGTCTCATTGCACTGAGACTGATGCAGGTTTGATGCAGAAAGACGGTTGCATCAGAGCACAGGGGTGTGGGATTTAGAGCAAGCAGACTAAACAAGAGTGTTCCACTTGACTGTCCTCAGCATATATCTCTGTGACTATGCTGAGGGGTACAGGAAAGAAATGACACACACTGGTTCTTTTGTCCATGGAGAGACAATGCTACCTCTCACTGATGCATTTGAAAAAGTAGGATGAGTATCTCCCTGTGCCTCTTAGATCATGCAGTCTTCTCTAGGATTATTTACTTGCCTCTGGTCTAGGGGTAAGGCAGCATCCTCAGGTCCCTATCACAGCCAATCTGGGGACCTCTGACGCTCCTATCTTTGAGCATTCCTTGTTACAAAGGCTCATAGATTTCAGCCCCTCCTTTTCCCAATCAATGGCTTTGGGGGAAGTGTTCTCCTTTTACTTATCCTTATGATTTCACTCTCTCTCACTATTCTCCACAACCAGGGCTCTTTCCCTTCCATAGCAGCCATGGTCCATTTCTCTCCTAAACCACATCTCTACACTTCCTACCTTCATCAAAGTGGCCTCTTCTCTGCTTGTAGTTGTGCAATATGTTCTATATATACATACATATACATATACATATATATGTAGTCAGTATACATACATATACTCATCCTTAAAAAGGAATATTTTTTATTTTTTTAAGTTTTTATTTTAATTCAAGTATAATTAACATACAGTGTTACATTTGTTTCAGGTATACCATATAATGATTCATATAGTGAGCTTTTACTATATGGTCAGGAACAAGACAAGAATGTCCACTTTCACTTTTATTCAACATAGTACTGGAAATTTTAGCCACAGCAATCAGAAAACAAAAAAGAAAAAGGCATCCAAATTGGTAAGGAAGAGTGAAACTTTAATTAGTTGCAGATGATGATACTCTATATAGAAAACCCAAAATATTTCACCAAAAAACAACCAGATCTGATAAATGAATTCCACAAAGTCTCAGATAACAAAATAAATGGGCAGAAATCTGTTGTATTTTTTTTAATAGTTTATGGTCAAGTTGGTTTCTATATAACACCCAGTGCTCATTCCCACAAGTGCCCTCCTCCATCCCATCACCCCCTCCTGCTCCCCCCATAACCATCAGTTCTCAGTTTGTTCTCAACATTCAAGAGTCTCTCATGGTTTGCTTCCCTCCCTCTCATCCCTATTTCACCCTTTCTTCTCCCCCACGGTCGTGCGTGAAGTTTGTCCTAATTCTCCTATACGTGCAAACATATGGTAGCTGTCCTTCTCTGCCTGACTTATTTTGCTCAGCAGAACACCCTCAAGGTCCATCCATGTTGCTACACATGGCCGGATTTCATTCCTTCTCATTGCCATGTAGTATTCCATCGTATAGATAAACCACATCTTCTTGATCCATTCGTCCATTGATGGGCACTTAGGCTCTTTCCATGTTTTGGCTATTGTTGAGAGTGCTGCTATGGACATTGGGGTCCATGTGACCCTATGCATCAGAACTCCTGTATCCCTTGGGTAAATTCCTAGCAGTGCTATTAATGGGTCATAGGGGAGTTCTATTGTTAATTTTTTGAGGAAACTCCACACGGTTTTCTACAGGGGCTATATCAGTTTACATTCCAACCAAAAGTGTAGGAGGGTGCCCATTTCTCCACATCCTCGCCAGCATCTAGAGTCCTCTGATTTGCTCATTTTAGCCACTCTGACTGGCGTGAGGTGGTATCTCAGTGTGGTTTTGATTTGTATTTCCCTGATGAGGAGGGACGCTAAGNTTGTGTATGGTGTGAGAAAATGATCTAGTTTCATTCTTCTGCATGTTGATGTCCAATTCTCCCAGCACCATCTGTTAAAGAGGCTGTCTTTTTTCCATTGGATACTCTTTCCTGCTTTCTCAAAGATTAGTTGGCTGTATACTTTTGGGTCCAATTCTGAGTTCTCAATTCTATTCCATTGGTCTATGTCTGTTTTTGTTCCACTACCATACTGTCTTGATGATGACAGCTTTGTTGTAGAGACTAAAGTCTGGGATGGTGATGCTTCCCGTTTAGGTTTTCTTCTTCAATATGACTTTGGCTATTCGAGGTCTTTTGTGGTTCCATACAAATTTTAGGAGTTTGTTTTAGTTTTGAGAAGAATGCTGCTGCAACTTTAATTGGGATTGCATTGAAGGTGTAGATTGCTTTGGGTAGTATTGACATTTTAACTATATTTATTCTTCTGACCCATGAGGATGGAATGTTTTCTATTTCTTTGTGTCTTCTTCAATTTCCTTCATAAGTTTTCTATAGTTTTCATCATACAGAATTTTTACATCTTTGGTTAGGTTTATTCCCAGGCATTTTATGGTTTTTGGTGCAATTGTGAATGGGATCAGTTTCTTTGTTTCTCTTTCTGTTGCTTCATTGTTGGTATATAAAAATGCAACCGATTTATGTACATTGATTTTGTACCTTGAGACTTTGCTGAATTCATGGATAAGTTCTAGTAGGCTTCTGGTGGAGTCTGTCAGATTTTACATGTAAAGTATCATGTCATCTGTGAAGGGTGACATAACTTCTTGTTTGCCAATTCTGATGCCTTTTATTTCCTTTTGTTGTCTGATGGCTGATGCAGGACTTCCAGCATTATATTAAATTACAGTGGTGAGAGCGGACATCCCTGTGGTGTTCCTGATCTCAGGAGGAAAACTTTCACTTTTTTCCCATTGAGGATGATATTAGTTGTGGGCTTCTCATAAATGGCTTTTATGATGTTGTTTTTTTTTTAAATATTATTATTTATTTCTAGGAGAGAGAGACAGCGTGAGCAGAGGAGGGTCAGAGAGAGAGAGGGAGACACAGACTCTGAAATAGGCTCCAGGCTCCAAGCTGGCAGTCAGCACAGAGCCCGACGCGGGGCTCGAACCCACAAACCGCGAGATCATGACCTAAGCGAAAGTCGGACGCTTAACCGACTAAGCCACCCAGGCGCCCCGATGATGTTTAAATAGATTCCTTCTATCACAACTTTCTCGAGGGTCTTTATTAAGAAAGGATATTGTATTTTGTCACATGTTTTTTCTGCATCTATCGACAGATCACATGACTTTTATCTTTCCTTCTGTTAATGTAATGTATTACATTGATTAATTTGCGAATATACCTGTCAAGTCCATCTGGGCCAATATGTTGTTCAGGTCCATTGTTTCTTTAGGGATTTTTCTGTCTAGTTGATCTATTCATTGCTGTACGTGGAGTATTAAAGTCCCTGCCAATAAAATAGCACATTCTTATCCATAAGATTGTTTCTGTTTGTGACTGTTTTATGTATTTGTGTGCTCCCGAATTCGATGCATAGACAATTTATAATTGTTAGCCCTTCCTTATGGATAGACCCTGTAATTATTATATTATGCCCTTCTTCATCTCTTGTTACTGCCTTTAAAGTCCAGTATGTTTGATATAAGTATAGCTACTCCAGCTTTTTTTTTTTTACTTCCAGTAGCATGATAGATATTTCTCTATATCCTTACTTTCAGTCTGAAGGTGTCCTCAGGTCTAAAATGAGTCTTGTAAACAGCAAATAGATGGGTCTTGTTTTTTATCCATTCTTATATGTTATGTCTTTTGATTGGAGCATTTAGTCCATTTACATTCAATGTTTATTGAAAAATATGGGCTTAGAGTCATTGTGTTCTCTGCAGGATTCATGCTTGTAGTGCTTTCTCTGGTACCTTATGTTCCTTGCAACATTTCCCTCAGGATTTCTTGTAGGGCTGCTGTACTAATGATGAATTATTTCAATTTTTGTTTATTTGGGAAGACCTTTATCTCTCCTTCTATTCTGAACAACAGGGTAGAGGATTCTTGGCTGCATATTTTTCCTGTTCATCACATTGAAGATTTCTATCATTCCTTTCTGGCCTGCCAGGTTTCAGTATATAGATCTGCAACTACTCTGATAGGTTTTCTTTGTATGTTAGGGCTCTTTTACCCCTAGCTGCTTTCAGAATTCTCTTTGTCCTTATATTTTGCCAGTTTCACTATGATATGTCATGCAGAAGATCAATTCAAGTTACGTCTGAGGGAAGTTCTCTGTGCCTCTTGTATTTCAATGTCTGTTTCCTTCTCCAGATTGGGGAAATTCTCTGCTATAATTTGTTCAAGTACCCCTTCAGGTGAGTTTCCTCTCTCTTTCTCTTCTGGAATTCCTATGATAAGTCTATAGTTCCATTTGATTGTATCACTCAGTTCTTAAAGACTCTTTTCGTGTTCCTGGATCAGTTTATCTCATTTTCTTGGCTTCCTCTTTTTCTATAAGGTGTCCTTTATTCACCTATTCTTCTCTCTGCCTCTTCAATCTGTGCATTGGACACCTCCATTTTGTTATGCACCTCATTTATAGCATTTTAAAAATTGATCAAATCTATTTTTAAGCTCGATAGTCTTTGTAGCAATAGCTTCTCTGATGTCTTCCGTGCCTTTTTCAAGCCCAGTGATTAATTTTATGACTATTGTTCTAAATTCTTGCTCAGTTATGTTGCTTATATCTGTTTTGAGCAATTCTTTAGCTGTCACTTCTTCCTGAAGTTTCTTTAGAGGAGAGTTCTTCTATTTCATCATTTTGGCTATCTTTCTTTCTGTTGTCAGTTTCAATGGCTTGTTATGCGCTCTGCACTTGCAAGTACTGCTTTCTTAAAGGCGGCTTATTGACTGCCCAGGACCTGTCGATTTTGGTAGTGTTCTTTTTATGGTGTCTCTTGGTCTCTCTTGTTGAGACTTTGGTTATTTTATTTCCCTACTCATAGTGATATTTGGTACTCTCCACCCTGTGTACTTTGGCTTGTTTCTTGAGGTAGCCCTGGAAAGGAAAATAGATAGACAAAGAACAAAAGCATGCACACACACAAACAAAGCAAACTAGCCAGCAAATCAAAAGGAAAAAAGAAAACAAACAAAAACAAAACAAAACAAACAAACAAAGCCAGCAAAAGACAAAGTACAGTCTAAAAGCATAAAACCAGAAATCCCTTCTACAAATAAAGAGCAGGGCGCTGATGGAGGAATATATAAGAAGAGAGAAATAACAGGGGTGGGGAGAACGAGAAGCTGAAGATTTACCAGGCAGAGAGACTAAAAGTCTTAATTCAGGAAAAGAAAAAGGAGAATATGGCAGGAGGTAAGGAGAAAAGAAAAGGAAAAAAGAAAAAGAAAAAAAAAAAGAAACGAAGATAATGTTACCCAGAGAAACTATATAGTCTGATTATTTCTGAGAGAAAGAAAGGTAACAATGCAGATAGAACACATATCAAGTGAATGGATTATATATGCCTGTTTAAGCGGAACTGTAACCAGAAAACTTGGTCCAGAGGTGGAGAGAGATAAGGACGAGATAAGGGAGAATATCCGTTTGAATAGCAAGAATTGATCTAGAGTCAATCACGGCCATGTCGTGCATATGCTTCTTGATTTCAGCTCTGGTCATGATCCCAGGATCATGAGATCAGGCCCTGCATTGGGCTCCGTGCTGAGAATGGAGCCTGCTTAAGATTCTTTCTCTCTCTCTCTACCCGCTTCCCCACTTACCCTCTCTCCCTCTCCCCCCTCCTTTAAAATAAAAACAAAACAAAACCCTGCTTCTGCTGTGTTCCATAGATTTTGGTACATTTTGTTTCCATTTTCACTTATCTTAAGATATATTCTCATTTCCTCTTTGTTTTTATCATTGACCAATGGTTTTTTAATACATGTTGTTAACCTCTATGTACGTATGGGTTGGGTTTTTTTTTCTAGTTTTCTTTTGTATTTGATTTTTACTCATACCCCTTTGATCAGGAAAGATGTTTGTAATGATTTCAATCTTTTTTAATTTATTGAGCCTTTTTTTATGACCTAACATGTGATCTAATCTGGATAGATAGATGTTCAAATGTGCATTTGAAAAACAAGTGTATTCTACTGCTTTTGAATTGAATGCTCTGTATATATCCTTAGGTCCATGTAATGTATCATTTAAGGCCAAAATTTTCTTATGATCTTCTGTCTGGCTGATCTATCTTTTGATGTAAGTAGGATACTAAAGTTCCTTAATATTATTGTTTTAGTATTGATATCTCCTTTATGTATGTTAATATTTGCTTTATAAATGTAGATGAGCCTATGTTAGGCACAAAGATATTTAAAAGTGTTATATCCTTTTGTCTATTAATCATATTTTCATTATGTAATGCCATTTGTCACTTGTTACAGTTTTGTTAAAGTATATTATGTCTGATATAAGTATTTCTAATCCAGCATTTTTTTTTTAAATTTCCATTTCCATGGAATATATTTTTCTGTCCTTTCATTTTCAGTCTGTGTGTAGCTTTAGGTTTGAAATGAGTCTCTTATAAAAAGCATAAAGATGGGTCTTAAACATATATGTATATTTAGCCATCGTGTGCCTTTTGATTAGAAAATTTAGATGATTTACATTTAATTCTTGATAGATAAGTATTTATTGCCATTTTGTTTACTGTTTTATTTTCTTTTGTAGTTCTTTTGTTGTTCCTTTCTTCTCTTACTCTCTTCCTTTGTGATTTTTGTGACTTTTTTGGTGTTATGTTAGGATTCCTTTTTATATCAGTTTTTTGTATTCATTATAGGTATTTGGTTTGTGGTCATGATGAGGTTTGTATGTAACATTCTATATGTATAGTAGTATATTTCGATTTGGTGGCTGTTTAAGTTTAAGTCTGTTCCAAAAGTACTACATTTTTACTCTCCCATGTTCACGTTATTGATATCATACTTTACATCTTAAATTTTTTTGTATTCCTGGACTAATTATTGTATGTGTAGATGATTTTAATATTTTTTAATCTTCCCACTAGCTATGTAAGTTGTTGATCCACTATATTTGCTATATGCTTACATTCACCAGTGTGAATTTTTTCTTCATAATTTTTCTTTTCTTTTTATTTATAGCCTTTTCCTTTTAAAAAAATAAATTTTTTAGAATTTATTTTTGCAAAAGAGATAGAGACAGCGTGAGCTGGGGAGGGTCAGAGAGAGTTAAAGAATCCGAAGACAGCCTCCAGGCTAGCTGTCAGCACAGAGCCCAACACAGGGCTCGAACCCAGGAACTGTAACTTCATGACCTGAGCCGAAGTCGGACGTTCAATCAAGTGAGCCACCCAGGGGCCCCAATTATAGCCTTTTTATTTTATTTATTTATTTTTTAAATGTTCTATTTATTTCTGAGAGAAAGAGAGACAGCATGATCTCAGGAGGGTCAGAGAGAGAAGGAGATACAGAATCTGAAACAGGCTCCAGTCTCTGAGCTATAGCCTTTTAAAAAAGCCTCTTTCACATTTTTTTTGGTAAGATTGGTTTAGTGGTGAACTCCGTTAACATTTGTTTGATGAACCATCTATCTTCCCTTTAATTCTGAGTGATACCTTTGCTAGGTAACGTATTTCTAGCTCTATTTGTTTTCATTTCAGTGCTTTGACTATATCATGCCACTCCTTTATGACGTGTAAAATTTCTACTTAAGAAATAGCTGATGGCCTTATGAAAGTTTCCTTTTATGTAACTAGTTCCTTATTTTCTTGCTGCTTTGCACTTTGATTATAATATGTCTTGTGGATCTATTTAAGTTTTTCGTATTTAGGGTTTTTTCTTCCAGGACTTGGATGTCTGTTTCCTTTGCAGGGTTGGAAATACTTTAGCCATTATTTTTTCATTTTTAATTTAAAAATTTTAATATTTATTTCTGAGAGAGAGCACAAAGCAGGGAAAGAGGAAGAGAGAGAGGAAGACACAGAATCTGAAGCAGTTTACGGGCTCCCAGATGTCAGCTCAGAGACTGATGCAGGGCTTAAACCCTGAACTCTGAGATCATAACCTGAGTTGAAGTGGATGCTTAACTGACTGATCCACACAGGCAGTCTTGACTGGAAGTTTATTTACATTAAATTCAGAAAAAATCTTTTATAGTTTTTCTATAACTACTTTTTAAAAAAAATCTGAATCAGAATAGCCACATTTGGAACACTTTCTGTTAGTCAATATTATTAGATAGTTAGTACCTGTTCCTAAGCCTAAAGTAGGCTTAATTCTGGAAAGGAAATCTTTTCACAACTGCTTCAGCGCACAGAAAGCTTTTTAAAACTAGACACTCTAAAGTCTTGTTTGCATGGTGACACACTGTTTCTTAGATATTCCAATATGTAATATGACCACAGTCGTCTTGATAACCAAACTCCATTTTCCCCATATTTAGGAACTACACCGGAATAACCAAATCCAACAGATTTGTGCTAATGCTGTTTTGTTTTGTTTCATACTTGAGTGCTGTAAATTTATTTTGGATTGTATATTGTGTTTGTGTATTTATCCTTTGATTCATAGTAATTTATCATGTTATGAAACTGATTTGCTTTGAACACAAATTTTAAATTTAAAAAAATGGCTGAAAGAGAAGAAAAAAGAAATTACTCAGTAAATCTATCTCAGGTACTATCACAGACATTGGAATTCATAAGAAGCAGGTAAATGAACAAGAAATAAAAACAAAATGGTCTTAAGTGTGGAATAATGGAAGCATAAGTAAGATAAACAAGAAAATTCTTTGGAGTAAAGTGGTGAATAGGGATAAGGATAATAAGACTTGGAAAGAGGACTTGTGGGGATGAGCACTGGGTGTTATATGGAAATCAAGTTGACAATAATAACAACAATAAATAAATAAATAATAAAAAACAATTTAAAAATTAAAAAAATATACTAGCATTATATAATAATTACACTTTAAAATATCTCTAGCTGTCCT
>NW_027530390.1:0-33722 GCF_008692635.1 Crocuta crocuta | reverse complement strand
TTTCATGTGTCTGTTGGCCATCTGGATGTCCTCTTTGGAGAAGTGTCTGTTCATGTCTTCTGCCCATTTCTTCACTGGGTTGTTTGTTTTTCGGGTGTGGAGTTTGGTGAGTTCCTTATAGATTTTGGATATTAACCTTTTATCTGATATGTCATTTGCAACTATCTTTTCCCATTCTGTCGGTTGCCTATTAGTTTTATGGATTGTTTCCTTTCCAGTGTACAAGTTTTTCATCTTGATGAGGCCCCAATATTTATTTTTGCTCTTGATTCCCTTGATATTGGGGATGTGTCAAGTAAGAAATTGCTGCGGTGGAGGTCAAGGAGTTTGTTTCCTGCTTTCTCCTCTAGGGTTTTGATGGTTTCCTGTCTCACGTTCAGGTCCTTTATCCATTTTGAGTTCATTTTTGTGTATGGTGTCAGAAAATGATCTAGGTTCATTCTTCTTCATGTTGCTGCCCAGTTCTCACAGCACCATCTGTTAACGAGGGTGTCTTGTTTCCACTGGATACTCTTTCCTGCTGGTCAAAGATTAGTTGGCTGTATACTTTTGGGTCCACTTCTGAGTTCTCAATTCTATTTCATTGGTCTATGTGTCTGTTTTTGTGCCAATACCATACTGTCGTGATGATGACAGCTTTGTATTAGAGGCTAAAGTCTGGGATGGTGATACCACTCATTTTGGCTTTATTCTTCAATATTACTTTGGCTATTTGAGGTATAAATCATTATTTTCAAAAGTCTCATGATGATGATCTGTAGAAGGATTTTTTTTTATTTCTAGGATAGAGAGAGAGAGAGAGACAGCGTGAGCAGGGGAGGGTCAGAGAGAGGGAGATACAGACTGTGAAATAGGCTCCAGGCTCCGAGCTGGCAGTCAGCACAGTGCCCGACGCGGGGCTCGAACCCACGAACCGCGAGATCATGACCTAAGCGAAAGTCGGACGCTTAACCGACTAAGCCACCCAGGCGCCCCTATAGAAGGATTTTTGATATTCCATCCAGGTACCCTTCAGAACCAAGGCGGTCATTCCTCCAACAGATTCGGATAGCTGATAACTGTCAACTGAGTTCCTCTCTGGGGTTACCATCTGCCAGAAAGAAGCATTTTATCGAAGGACATGTCTCCTTCTTTAAGACAGTATACATCTAATGACTGGCAGATTTGGAGGTAGGGATAAAAGGTAGAGCATCTTTAAAGGGCCAGCCATATCTAGAAATACATGTGAGATTAGCTGGGTGCTTTGTTATGACTGAATTGCAGTTTAATCCCTCTGCTTAATTGTATTTTCTTTACTATCTCACAGGTGTTGACTCTGAGGTTAATCCCCAATAAGCTTCCTGCACATAAATCTGTTTCAGTGTCTGTTCCCAGGCATCCCAACCTAAGACAACCTGAATCCTATATTGCTTTCCTTATATGTGATTCGATAATTTTGTCAAAATGTTCTAAAGATACTTTTTCTGGGGCGCCTGGGTGGCTCAGTCAGTTAAGCATCTGACTTCGGCTCAGGTCATAATCTCACATTTCGAGGGTTGAAGCCCCTCGTTGGGCTCTGTGCTAACAGCTAGCTCAGAGCCTGGAGCCTGCTTCAGATTCTGTATCTCCCTCTTTCTCTGACTTTCCCCTGCTCACACTGTCTCTCTCTCTCTCTTTCTCAGAAATAAATAAAAAACATGAAAATAATTTCTTGATACTTTTCTTCCCTTTTTAATTCAAATTATTTAGCTAGGAATGTGTTTGAGATGACAGTCCTTGGTCAATTTTCCAAGATATACAGCTTCTTCTTTCACAATAAGAGTTTGAATTTTTTAATCTGGCCATGTGTAGCAACATGGATGGAACTTGAGGTGTTATGCTCAGCGAAATAACTCAGGCAAAGAAGGACATATGTTTGCACATCTAGGAGGATTAGGAGGAACTTAATGAAGGACTATGGGGAAGAAGGGGAAAAGTAGTGGGGAAGAGGGAGGCAAACCATGAGAGACTCTTGAATGCTGAGAACAAACTGAAGGCTATTGGGGGTGGGGAGGGAGGAGAAGGGGGGTGATGGGCATGGAGGAGGGCACTTGTGGGGATGAGCACTGGGTGTTATATGGAAACCAATTTGACAATAAACTATTTTAAAAAACGTTTGAATGTTTTAAATTTCAAATATATTTGCTTGATTTATAGTTTTATTGCAAATTATATTCCATTTTTTTCTCCTTTAGAGGTTTCTATTATATGTATGTTGACTTCTTTGGTCTCTTTTAGAGAGCTATCTATCATTTTCTCTCAAATCCTTTTCAACTTTTAATTTTTTTGTTTTTTAAGAATGTCATCTTTCCATCTTCAGTTTGTCTTAATGTATTACCCATTGTGTTTGTTTGCTCCTGTGTTCTGTGTAGTACATTTCTAAAGTTATTTTTCTATTTCTCATCCTTTCCTGAATTCCATCACTTCTCTTTTCAAATATCCCTTTTATCCAAAGACTCATTTTTATTTTTTCTAAATTGCGTTCATGCTTTTCCTTTATATATTCTATATTTTTCTCTATTAACACACTTAGAAATAATAAATACTGCTTCATCTTTTGGGTGGATGTCTGTTTTGCATGCTTTCATTGTTTACAAGGACATTATTCTACTTCATATTATCTTTTTTTCTGGTGAGAACTTTCTATAATATTAGATTTCTATTATTATGTTTCTCATTTGGAAGTAAAAAATTGTTTTGCTTTAATTCTGGAATAAAATATAAGGGTCAAGAGAATATTTCTTGCTTCATGGATCTAAAGTTACCTCTTCAGTTTTTTGTATGTGACCTGTATCTTCTGTTTCACCTTGATCTGGAATTTATTGTCTCTGTCCTGCTGAATTTGGATTCTACTTCCAAAAGGTTCTCAGTATGACACCTCCTTTATGAATTGGAACCTGAAAAACCTCCTCACATTCTCATTTTTCCCTTTCTTTGCTTAAGATTGACTTGATATGGGGGCACCTGGGTGGCTCAGTTGGTTGGGCATCTGACTTCATGTCGGTCATGATCTCACAGTCAGTGAGTTTGAGCCCCGCATCGGGCTCTGTGCTTACAGCTCAGAGCCTGGAGCCTACTTTGAATTCTGTGTGTGTGTCTCTCTCTGTGCCCCTCCCCAGTTTACCCTCTGTCTCTCTCTGTCTCTCAAAAATGAATAAATGTTAAATTTTTTTAAAAAAGACTGGCCTGACATGCATTGCTGTGAGTCCCTGTTGGTGATTTTGATCTACTCCTCAGCTCTCAGGACTATCAGAATCTTGGTTACCTTTCTTCTTCATTTTCTCAAGCAGGTGCAGGTACCATAAGATCTTCCCAAAAGTATGTTTCTACCTGTTCAAATTATGGGGTTTGTGGGGTACATTGCCACATAGTTTTGTTGAAGATATTATTTATGAAATTTTGGTTTTCTTATATTAGACAAGATTTGAAACTATCCTCCTGTACTCTTTGGTTGCATATTTTTGTTGCTCACATTTTCAATTTCAAATTTCCTTGCTTTTTTTGAGCAATTAAAAGTTATGACAAGACAGTCTATGTTTCATTCATGCCTTAAATGCTGGAAGAGGGATAGATCCTGTTCCTTATCATCTTCACCTTATCATCTTACCTAATTATAAGGTACTTACTTCACTTATTATAAGGTACCTAGCCCTTCTTATCTGTTAAGCGTGTAGCACTTCCATATATATACTTCTAAAAATTTTGATATACAATGTGGTGGAAAGAAGTAACTTAAGAGGAAAGTAAGGGGATATACTTATGTTTTTTTCTGTTAGATACAACTAAATCCAATGAGTAAGATTTTGGAAAGGCTCAGAGAGGCCAGGCACGGAGGCAGGTATGGAAAAAGAGGTATTGTTCATCTGTAATCTGAACACAGCGAGATGGTAGGGGGATCATAGTTGAATTAGAACCCTCAGGAGGAAGTTATCAATGAAGAACTTTAGCTGGATTTCTAGGGAGAGGAGAATAATGAGGTCCTTTTTAATCTCAGTAAAGTGGTGCTGTGAAAACAAATCCATCACCTGGCACATGTCGGTAAAATATGGACAACAGTAAGATTAGCTAAAACAATGGAGATAAGAATGATACTGTCAACATTCCCAGGCTCTGGAGTTGAAGAATTGAGGGAATGATAGATGCTTGGCACAGACACAATGGTAGGGCTTAGCCCCTTGCTTTTGGGAGAGAATTTTACCACAGGTGCAGCCATGATATGCATCAATGATTTGGTTCAAAAGTTATGACGGTCCAGTTGGTTGCTGCAAAGGATGGAAATCAAGTCTTCAGATCTATGAAAAAGATAAGCCTTTATCTAATTACATTATTCATCTGTCCATCCAAAATTATTTCTCTTCCCTTAGGACAGAATGAGGTTCATATTTTGAAAAGGGTTTTCTAAGCATGTTGGAGCAAGCTCACAAGTCACACGCTTAAACAACTTGGACTGAAGTCATATTTTGTTTGAATAACACAGTATTGTTAATTTGCTTTAAAGATTTATTTTTATTCTTAAAGAAAGAGTGAGATCAAGGGGGAGAGAGAGAGAGAGAGAGAGAGAGAGAGAGAGAGATACTCTTAATCAGGTGGGACTCAATCACATGACCCTGGGGTCATGACCTGAGCCAAAATCAAGAGTTGGATGCTTAACCAACTGAGCCACCCAGGTGCCTTGTTAATTTTTTTTAATTTAAATGCATTTTATGCAGAGCATGTGTACTTTGGTTTTCATGGTCCCCAATAATTTTATTTTCTTAAATCTGGTCAAGTTTATTTCTTTATATTACCTACTTAAATTTTCTAAGAATTTTATCTTATTGCCTCAAAAGAATACACTGGGTGACCTTAGAAGCAATAATAAAAGATCTGCTTATAAATATTGACTTACAAGTTTCATAAAGTGTGTTAAAATTTCCTTTTTAATTAATAACTAGCTTTGCTATGGGATTAAGGAAACTGAGGTTCAGAGATAGGATGTGATATGAGTAATGTCACTCAACTAATGAAAGATATAATACAAGTCCAATTTGCTCCTTTGCCTAACCCTTAAACACACTGTCCCTTAGACAGTAACTGTCCAAATCATGTTACCAGAATTTGTAGACAGATCAATCATGACCCTAAAGCATCCTCTGGTGGTCCCAACCACACAGTAATCACTGATAGTAATTGCAATCACCACTAACAAACTCTGAGTACAGAGATATTATAATCAGAGGTCCAGGATGAATGCAAATAATGTTATGCTTCATTAATATTGGCTGATTGGCTGAGTGACTGGCCTTATGTGTGTGTTCTCTGCAGTGTGAGAAAAACCCATAGGCAGACGTCTAGACATCCAGGTATATTGAAGAGAACAGGAAGGAGAAAATGCCTCTATTAGATGCCAGAGCTTGTATCTATGGATTTCAGTCTTCACAACAAGAGCTGTTAGCAAGAGATATCAACATGGGAAACATAGACACTTCACTTTCACATACTTCCAAGTATAATGGAGTCATGTTGATCCATATTATACCTCTATTAAACATAGTTGGTCCTGAAACACACACATGCACACACATGTGACAGTAAAGAGAGAGAGAGAAATGTGGAAGATCATAATGTGAACAGTGTTACTAAGGAAAAAGATAATTGAGTAGAATAGAGGGTGGTGGGAATTTTCTCAGGGCAAAGGACATTCTTGAGAGAGGGAATAGCATGAAAAAGGAACTTAGAGAGATCATAGTGAGGCTAGGACACTGGGCCTATGGTAAGGACTGGGATGGTGGAAATGATCACCCCATAAATGTGATTCTTCCTGGATAAGAACTTCATGCTGAAACGACATGATAATGTTTTGGTAAAAATCCAGACCTCAGTGGGGCAATAACAACTCTTTGCAGAGATAATACCAGAAGGTTTTAATTGTGCCTATTTTAATTGTGTTGGCCTACAAAATCTTGGGTAGAAACTTCAACAGTTCTGGATATAATGTGGAGGTTTCTGGATGTTAAAGCTACATGGAAGAAAGCCATATCCAAAGTAAAAAGGGAGATGAGAAGATACCTAAAAGGGAAAGTCAAGATACTTGTTTGAAAAAAAGAAAAAAAATACAAGTTTGATTGGGAGGTGTTGAGAAGGCCCATAAGTTAAAAATTCCAATCAAGGCAGAAATGCAGTTATGACTGCAGCTCTCATATTTCTTTTCTCTGACCAGGGAGTTCCAAGGGTGACATTGAAGTCAGGCATCACTTCAGGGCTCCAGATGAGGTTTTATGTCAGCAGTAACTTTGTTAATGAGAAGATACACCTGTCTCCATGAGTTTGCCTAAGTGGTCACTCAAGGACGAGTCACCCCTGAAGACTGATCTCACATATCCTCTCCCTTAATCCCATTCCACAGTAGTCTGTAGGGAATGCTGGCACCTCAAGTTCACTCCAAGAATAGAAGCACAGCTGCCCCCATTGAAACCAAAGCCACTACAAAGAGATGGGTTTCAGTGTTGGATATGAATCTTACTGCATAACTTATCCACAGGCTTCATTCCTGCTGTTTCAGGTGTCAGGGGCTTCAGCACAGGAGGAAATGAAGTCTGGGTTTCAGAAGGATAAATTTCTTTCTCCTATTTGAGTGACTTGCTGTCTTAGTTTGGGTTGTCACAAAGCAGATCCTGAGATGGTTATTTGAATTCTATTTTGTTGTTTCTTTTTTGGAGAAGAGGGATTAGGAAACACTGATAGGGAAGTAAGGAATAGTGTGACTGGAACTTAAACCCATGGGCAAACTTTTGTTGAAAAACACATGTCTCAGAATTACCCTCACTGAAAGGGGATAGTCACTGGTTGTGGGCTGCTCCAGAGTGTGGCAATTCCCAACACTTCTGAGATGTTACATATGTGGTTCCAAGGACAATCTTCAGACACAAAGAGGTAAATCCAGGCAGTTGGATATCAGATGGAACACGAAGATAGGAAGGTGATGAGGCCTGACAGATATGGGAGGAGGGTCTGTCATACTAATTTGTTCCAAACAAGGACATATGAGCATATCAAAGTGTTCCCCTCCAAATTGCTAATTATAAAGTGAGGAATAATAAAAACCTATTTGTACTGAACAGTTACTACACACCAGGAACTTTACACACATTGCATTGCTGATCCTTCCAACAACCTTCCAAAGCAGGTGGCATTATTATTCCTAGTGAACAGAGAAAGCATAGAATTATAGAGAACTCATATGACTGTACAGGTGGCATGCCTAGAATGTGGAGAAGCTGCTTCTCAAAAAATCCACCTTTTAATCACAGTGCTCTGTGACACAGTTAGTACTGAGTATCATTTGAATCACTGAGGCCAATGAGTTCTTCAAGTTCTAGCATGATTGACTTTTACCACTTGCCTGTCATCTATTGTTCTTTCTTGTAGATGGTCAATGTGGCCATGGGGCTTTCCTTGCTGTCTGGTGCATCCCTGGTCTTTGATTCCTGAACAGCTGGTATCTTTGTGTCACCTTCTTTGATAATTCTCAGACTGACATGACAGAGCTCCATATATTATTTTTCCTTCCTACTCAGTCCTCAGTCCTACTCCTGCAATGGACTCTGAGTCTCTTGTGATTCCTGACTCTTCTTCTGCCCCACAGGGAGGCACAAAGACTTTGTCAAAAGGAAGTGGCACATCTTTCAGATTTCTAAGATGTCATTTCTCAACTTTCTATCTTAAGACCACCTCCCTCAGATGGTTCAGCATCTCTGTGAGCTCACTAGGTGTTCCTGGAGGCCTCATTCATCAGTTGACAGTTAATCACAGCAGAGGTGGAAAAGTCGAATTACTTTTGTCTCAGTGTAAGCATTGGAAGGCCCTTCCAAGTCATTTGGAAAATGAAGAGACCTGCTTTGATTATAAAGTCCTAGCACAAATCCTCTAAAGCCACCCTGTCCTGGAGTCATGTTCATTTGGCTATTTACAATCACACAAACGTGCAAGCCAGGTGTGTCAAAGTCACTTATCTATACAGGAGGGACAAGGTGCAGTTTATCTCTCTTTGTTTTTCATTTGTTTCCCAAAATAAAAATAAGAGATAGTGGCAACTGACTAGTCTATAAGCCACTTCTATAACTTCTTTTATTCCAAGATTGCTTTTCTGAACTCCATGTAGATCCAGCACTCTCCCACTACCCTTTATGGATCTATCTTCCTTCATGCTTGTATTCAGTCACTAGGCTTCTGGAATGGGTGGAGGTTACTCACTGCCTCCATCTTCCATTTCCCCCTTCCACATTAACCTGAGGGGTCCTTAGACTTCTTATCTTGCAAGGTCTACTACAAGCTTACAACCTGGCCTTACTTTGGTATCTGGTACTTCCTCCTACCTGGATTTGGTTGCTCTGGTTTTACTCCTTTCTTAGATGGACTTCTCACTCCTTAAATATTCACGCTCTTTGTTACCACACCTTCACCCAAATACAACACCTCTATTTGTCCTCAAGAAGCCTACGGAGGGGGCGCCTGGGTGGCTTAGTCGGTTAAGCGTCCGACTTTCGCTTAGGTCATGATCTCGCGGTTTGTGGGTTTGAGACCCGCGTCGGGCTCTGTGCTGACTGCCAGCTCAGAGCCTGGAGCCTGTTTCAGAGTCTATGACTCCCTCTCTCTCTGACCCTCCCCTGCTCACGCTGTCTCTCTCTCCTAGAAATAAATAAAAAACATTTAAAAAATAAAAAAAAAGAAGCCTACGGAGAAGTAAAAAGAACAATGGTACTAGAGTCAGGCACAGACATTTTCTATACCAGCTTTGACTCTTGCTGGTTATGTAATGGGGGGTAAGTTTAAGCACTGTTTTTCCAGTTAGCTTCCTTATTCCTAAACTAGAGGAAATGTCATCTAATGTAACAGAGACAGAATGCCACAATACCCCAACCAAAAGTAGCTCACAAGAGATATTTTACCATTAAATGTTGTTAAAATTAAATTTGAATTCCTTTATGTGGTTCCTGAGCTCACCAGTCTATCAAAGTCCTTAATACTCCCAATAGACTATATCCTTCCTGGCTTTGTCCAACTATGTCAGTAGATTGGCTCCTAAAGAAATTTAAATTTTATTTTATTTTATTTTTAATATTTAATGTATTATTTATTTTTGAAAGAGAAAAGGGGAAGAAAGAGAAAGAGAGAGAGAAGGGGAGGTACAGAGAGAGGGAGACACAGATCTGAAACAGGCTCTGGGCTCTGATCTGTCAGCACAGAGCTCAACACAGGGCTCGAACCGTGAGATCATGACCTGAGCCAAAGTTGGACACTTAAACAACTGAGCCACCCAGATGCCCCAAGAAATTTAAATGTTAAATCCCCCTAGGGTTTTGATGACAAGGGAACTTATCTTGCATCCAGCAGGAGTTCTATACATATTTATTTTTATTTCCATCCATCTTGTTGAGTTATCCAATACTTATATTTTCAAAAAGAGCCAATGGGAAAGTAACTTTCACTTGTTTTTCAGTTTTGTGTCCAAATTATCAAAAGAATACTTCCAGTTATCTGCCTTCTCATCAATACCTGTAATCACCCAAATGAATTCATCCTTGCTATTTTCCTCTCCTAGACTTCTAGACAGTCCCTTCTTTATCGCATTTAAGTTGGTAATCTATTCTCCAAGCTAGAGTCTCTGGAGTAATCTTTTTGTACTTCTCTCTCTCTCTCCCTTTTTAATCTATTACCAGCTTCTGCAAATCCTTTTAGATTATTCTGTCTGGATACCCCTCCTCATGACCAGACTCCAGCTCCTGAGAACCTTAGTCATCATAACAGACTCCCAGTATGCCCAATATAAACTGTCCTCCCTTCTGCCCCAAAAGCTCCTAATTTCCATACCTACTTCCAGTTCCTCTGCCAAGCATTTGAAACCTTTGAATCCTTCCTTCCTGTTTGATCTATTTGATCTTATTTTCCACCACTCTCCAGAATGCTCACTTACCCTTTATATGAGAATCACTTCTTGAGTATAAGAACTTGAGTGATCTTCTAAGAACTATTCTCCTATGTTAGAGATGAGCAATCTGAGGCCCAGAGAGGGATTTTAGTGTAAAGAGCAGAAGAGGACTTGCATCTGTCCCTGAACAGACCACATTTATTCTCATCTCCCTATTGCTCTACTTCTGTTCAGAGATTTTGCCTTCATTCCTTCTACACAACAAAATTTGACCAACATTTAAGGACTATCACTGTTCCTGCACCTTCCAGAAAACCTCTACATCTTTCTGTTCTCTAGACTTGACACATACTCTGATCTTCTTCAATTTTCTTTCCTCCCACTCTGTCTGGTGCTCACTGTGCTCCAATAACATGAGCACACTTCTGCCACAGTACCTTTGTGCTTGTCATTTTTCTTACCTTGGCGGTTTTTCCTGGTCACCCTCTTCTTCTCATTTATGTATTGGTTTAAATGTCATCTATTTATAGATGCCTTTTCCAAAGAAACTTTCTGAAGTAGCCCACTTCTCCCCTACATCTCTATCTCAATACCATGTTTGTCTTTATAGCCCTTATCATTCTCTAAAATCTTTTTGTCCGTTTCATTTATTTGTATATTGTTTAACTTCCATCACTGATGAATAAACTTTATAAAGGCAGGAACCTTCTCTGTCTTTTTGTCCCTCTATACCTTCAATACCTACCATGGTGCCCAATGCATGGTAGGTGCTCCATTATGCTTATTATTTAATCAATTAATTAAAGTTCAGTTGTGTAAGTTCTGTTTTCCTAATTCCTTGGCCACTGAGTATACTGAAAACATTTAAAGAGACCACAACAAGGTGGACACTAATTGCCTTTAGAGGACACCCTGGCACAAAGCTAAGCTTCACCTTGGGGTCTATTCTCAGGATCCTGGTTCATGCTCATCGAACTCTGCTCTTAGCTATTCCTTCCATGAGTACTAACTCTGGCCTCTTTGGGAATATTTTGACATATTTCTCTTGGCTGCGGTGTCTTTTTGAATGAACCAGCAATGGAAACATGACCAGGGTAATTTAGTTCTCTCTTGCAAATTTCTACTAGCACCTTGTTCTCCTGTACAGTGCCATGTTTGTTTTTTATTTCCTGAAAAGGAAGGGGGGCTACAGAAATGCTATATAATGTCTAACTCTGTGCCCCACTGGGAATTGAACTGAAACAGATCCTTGATAATGTTAGAGAAATATTTCCCTTTCAGACCCCATACTTAAAGACCCAGATTCTTTAGCACTGAATGAAAGCTTGTGAAAATGACCACTCTTCTACATTCTGAGTCTCTAGTGTACTCCAGCTCCATTTTACTCACAGCAAACATATGGTGTTGAAATGCATTTAGACCTGCTTCTGAATATAGGCTGCCCTTCACATTATTGCTACTGGAGCTGTCAGCTGGAGACTTACTTACACAGGTGACACTGAATGTATGTATAGAAAACAAGCCATTTTATTTTATTTATTTATTTTTTTAATATTTTTTATTTATTATTTCTAGGAGAAAGAGGGAGAGAGAGACAGCGTGAGCAGGGGAGGGTCAGAGAGAGAGGGAGTCACAGACTGAAACAGGCTCCAGGCTCTGAGCTGGCAGTCAGCACAGAGCCCGACGCGGGGCTCGAACCCACGAACCGTGAGATCATGACCTAAGCGAAAGTCGGACGCTTAACCGACTAAGCCACCCAGGCGCCCCGAAAACAAGCCATTTTAAACTTGGTTTTCTTCCCAAGTTTTAATTTAAATTTTAGTTGGTTAACATACTAATAATATACTAGTTAATATACTAGTGTAATATTTATATCTTGAAATATTTCAAAGTGATGAATAGGCTAAGACAAACTGGAAAGAGAAATTTGAAATAAGTTTGGGTAGTGTTTTTTAATTTTTTAAAAATGTTTTATGTATTTTTGAGAGAAAGACAGAGCATGAAGGGGGGAGGGGCAGAGAGAGAGAGTGAGAGACACGGAATCTGAAGCAGGCTTCAGGCTCCAAGCTATCAGCAGAGAGCCCAATGCAGGACTCAAAGTCACAAACCACGAGATCATGATCAGAGTCAAAGTCAGATACTTAACCCTCTGAGGCACTCAGGTGTCCCAAATTTGGGTAGTGTTGTAAGAGAAGTTTCTCCTCTATTTGCTGTGCATTATTCTTCTTCAATAACCTGAATCTGTATGAGTATGGTTGGATAAGGGGTTTCTAGGTGAAAGCAAGGTTTCTATGGTTCATAATGAAAAACCTGTCTCCTGATAAGACCTTTGTTAGAGTGTCTGGTCCTCATCTCCTCCCAACTCTGCTTTGATTTTCCTTCCTGTTAAATTCCTTACTAGTGTGATTTCTTGAATTTTTGTATCTAGGAAGAGAAGATGTGTTAGACTTCTGGAGAAAAAAAATCCCTAGCATAGGAAAAAAAAAAATCAAACCCATTAGATATGAGAAGAATTATGAAAAATTAGGTCAAGACATGTCTCTGTATTATCATCTAATTATAATTTGATTTATCACAAAAAATATATAATCTGAAAGAGAAATGTCTCTGAGTCAGAGAAATGTCACATCTTTGTTTTTGAGAAGCAGGCTTCAGCTGAGTAGTTTGAAATAGCAATTAAATAACAGCATAATATAGCCATGGCATTCTCAATAAATGCTTGTTATATGAATGAGTAAATGAACAAATGCATTAATGACTGAATAAATGGATAAATGTGTTGGTAAATATATGAGTACATAAATATTATGTAATCAGATTTTTTGGCCTTCTGAAAGGCCAAATTCGGCTTATAATAAAATAAAAGTCTATAGCAAAATAAATTAAAATCCCTTTCTCCTTCTGTCTATATGTTTTATATTATAAAAGTCTATTTTAAATCTATAGTTTTTTATTTTTTAAAAAATCAGATAACATTCCTTCTTTATGAACAACATCTTTAATTTTCAAAGTCCAGCTAGAAGTACCTATCAAGAGAAGTTTTTTGTTTTTATGATGTAGATAGTATAGTAAAAATTATTAATTTTAAGTTTGGGATCTGATTATCATATTAAGTTGAATCTCTCTCTGTCCCCTTCTAGCTATGTGACTTTGGGCAAATTATTCATTCTGTAGGGATTTTCGTTTCCTCATTTGTTTCCTCAAACTGAGTAATAATAATAACTATCTTAGAGGTAGAGATGCCTAAGAAAGATAATACATGTAAAAGCACCGAGCTCAGTGTTTAATATATACTAAGAATTCAACAAGCATTAGTTATAGATATTATAATGATTAGTGATGAGGTTTTGGGGGTGATAGTGGGGTTCGTGGGGTCTGAAGCCAATGACCAAGAAAGAATTCTTGATGACATCTTTGGTGCAAATAGGTAACTTTATTGAAGAATGGGGACAGGGCCCGTGGGCAGGAAAAGCTACACTGGGACCAAGAGGAGAGACTGGTTACATACTATGAGGTTGGGGGAGGTTCCCCTCCAAGTTCCGGGGAAGTTTCCAGTGGGATTTTCATATATTAAAGAAGACTCACAGGATACTTGAGGCCTAACTATTGTCAAGCTAAGGTGGTTTTCCCCCTCTAACAAAGCATTAAAAAGACAATAAGGAGTTCCTAGAGAAACATTTTACTCTGCCAGCCTCAAGTATTTGTCAATGGGCTGCAGGTTATAAGAAAATTTAGTTCTATCTCTCATTCCCTTCTGTCTTTGTTTCCCACATCATTTTGGAGGGGTGATGGAGACTTTTGGGTCTTGTAGGACTATGATCTCTAACAGTTAACCTTTTTTTCTCCTTTTCTTTGTTCTTGGACACCCAGGAGTGCTGAGGAATATCACACATATCCCACCTGGGGGAGGAAGGGGTGTTGAGGCCTGTCAGCTTGCCTTATGTTCCTTCATCAATTAGTTTTCATTAATTTAGTAGATAGTGAAATCCATACTTTATTTACCCTTACTTAATAATTTATTAAGTACAGACCTCTGGTTAGAGATGGTGGACTGAATACTTGCCTTTACTTTCTAATTACCTGTCTCATCCAGATATCCCATGATAGTGAAAGGATTAATTTTTAAAGTCAACATGGTACCCTCAATAGCAAAAATAAAAGGTTAGAACATTAGAGGAATGAAAACATTAGAATCTGGCAACTAGACAGAGGAAAGCTAACTTCTGAGTGTGCTGGGAAGTCAAAGAAGGTACTTACATTACAAAAACATTAGGGTACTCTTGAATGCTGAGAATAAACTGAGGGCTGATGGGGGTGGAGGAGAGGGGAAGGGGGCTGATGGGCATGGAGGAAAGCACTTGTTGGGATGAGCACTGGGTGTTATATAGAAACCAACTTGGCAATAAATTAAGGGGAAAAAAGTTTACAGTTTACTGGCAAAATAAAAAAACATTAGGTAAATATCTATTCGTGTGTTCAGGTACTTATCAGCGTATTTATCAAGTTATTCAATCAAAAACAGACCAAAAAAGAAAGAAACAAACAAACGAAAAAAGATAGAACATGGGAGGGAAAAATGAATCCAGAAGACTCAATATCCAAATAATATAAATTTTAAAAACAGAACAGAGAAATTGGAGAAGAGAATATCATTAGAAAAAGAAGTGAAGAACATGGATTGTCAGTTTTTAAGGTCTGTGAAATGCCCAGGAAAATGGTTGATGTAGTCCAATGGCCAGCAAATCACTGCCAATTCTGGCTCCTGCTTGTTTTAATATGTCTCAGAATTTGAAGGGATATTTACATTTTTAAATCGTTACATTTTGTATGATTATATAAGTACCTACATGATGTCCTTGATTTTGCTTCTCAGCCTCCAATGTTTAAAATATTTACTACATAGACCATTACAGAAAAGTTTGTCAACACTCTAGTTAATAAATCCACACAAAACCTATAAAAATGTTGGAACAAACGAGGACAAGTAGAAGATTTTAGAGAAGACAAAACTAGATAGCAAACAAAACTAGATAGAATGCCTTTGGACTTCTCAAGAACAAGCCTGAAAGCTAAAAGACAAGGAAGAAATATCTTTATAATTATGAAGAAATTATCAAACCTAGAACTCTATACATTGTTAAAATGTAAGGGTAATGGCATAATTACTTTCAGGTATATAAGTTCTCAAAAAATGAGCCATCCTTACACTATTTTCTAGGAATCTAATGAAACATATAGTCTAATAAAATCCAAAATGAGAGAGTAAACCAAGAAACAGTAAAATAGAGGCTCTCGAAACAGGGGATCTGACTCGTGGAAGGTGAAGATTATTCTACGATGACAGTAAAGGGAGGCCTAGGAGGAGAGTTGTACATCAGGCTTAGAAGACAAACTGACCAGAATGGGGCTGTATTTGTTCTGGGATAGTTAACTCCAAGCAAATGGAACTGATGAAATACCCGATGTATTTAACTGTATAAGGGAAGATTTACACAGTTGGCTAAGATTTGGGAGGATGCATTTGTGGTAACTACCTAGAAATGTAGCGGGGGGGGGGAGGATCAATATAAATTTCAGCAAGGTGATAGGAATAGATTAGATTGTATGAGAATGGCTCAACCGCCACAAAATGGACCATTTGTCAATGGGTATAATCATTCAAGATTTCACTAGCAAGATTTATAAATTTCTGTCTGGAGATGAGGAATGGGAAGTTTGTAAGCATATGTATGGGATGGTGGTGAATAACTAATACTGACCTTTCAGAGTGGGAAGTTAAAGGATGATGCTGAAAATAGACATAAGTTATTTAGAAATGTTGGTGTAAATAGCAAAATAAATGGCTAAATATAAAAGGAGTGCTCTGCAGAATGAGAAACTTGGAGGAAAGGATAAGATAGTTTTTTTGTGTGTGATCAGCCTAAGGACAACTTACCATTTGAAAAGCAAGCACACATATAACTTTGAGACAAATTCAACAAAACAATATTAACAAAACATTTATATTTCAATTTCATCATAACTATTTTTCTAAGAAATTTCAACTTTAAAAATTTATATACAGTATATCTCCAAATGTGAACATGGTTCTGCTCAGGCCAAGATTTAGATTCATTGATACTGTAACTAGAAAATGAAAAATATCAATACATTCCCACGTTATATCCCAAATTCTTTTTTTTAATGTTTTTTAAAATTAATTTCTGAGAGAGAGAGAGACAGTGCGAGCAGGGGAGGGTCAGAGAGAGAGAGGGAGACACAGATTCTGAAACAGGCTCCAGGTTCTGAGCTAGCTGTCAACACAGAGCCTGATGTGGGGCTCGAGCCCATAAACCGTGAGATCATGACCTGAGCCAAAGTCTGACGCTTAACCAACTGAGCCACCCAGGCACCCCCCAAATTCTTATTTCAAATAACCAGAAGGAAAAAAAAATCTGATATAAAGTATCTGTCCGGACATATTTGGCACTGTCCATGGCCGTTTTTCAGAAGCAGAGGAGAGCAATTATTTTCTACATTTACTTTGTTTTCTTTTTATTGAGTGTCTACTACATGTCTGGCATTATCTTGGTTGGGGAATTCTATATATTGGCTGTTGCAGTCCACAAAAAAATTCTTCAAGGTTGTTTTAGGAACCAAAATATAAAAACGTTGGTAACTTTATTAAGGCCACATAGCTACTATGTCCCACGATTTGAATCCAGACACAAATATCAGGAATTGGCTTTCTTAAAAAAGTATTTATTTAAATTCCATTTAGGGGGCACCTGGGAGGCTCAGTTCAGTTAAGCACCTGACTCTTGATCTTGGCTCAGGTCATGATCTCACAGAGATTAACTCTTCCATAAATGTTTAGTAGAATTCCCCTGGAAAGTCATCTGGCTTTGTTTTCTGGGAGATTTTTGATTACTAATTCAATTTCTTTACTGGTTATGGGTCTGTTCAAATTTTCTATTTCTTCCTGTGTAAGTTTTGGTAGTTTATATGTTTCTAGGAATTTGTCCATTTTTTCCAGATTGTCCATTTTATTGGCATATAGTTGTTCATAATACTCTCTTATTATTGTTTTTTGTTCTGTTGTGTTGGTTGTGACCTCTCCTCTTTCATTCTCGATTTTATTGATTTGGGTCCTTTCCTTTTTCTTTTTGATAAAACTGGCCAGTAGTTTCCCAATTTAGTTAATTCTTTCAAAGAACCAGCTTCTGGTTTTATCGATCTGTTCTACTGTTTTTTTGTTTGTTTGTTTGTTTGTTTGTTTCGCTACCATTGAAATCTGCTCTAATCTTTATTATTTCCTGTTTTCTGTTTGCTTGGGGTTTTATTTGCTGTTCTTTTTTCCACTCTTTGAGCATTAAGGTTAGTTTGTGAATCTGACACCTCTCTTCTTTCTTTAGGAAGGCCTAGATTGCAATATACTTCACTCTTCTGACTGCCTTTGCTCTGTACCAGAAGTTTTGTCTTGTGGTGTTATCATTTTCATTGGCTTCCATGTACTTTTAAAAAATGTTTTTTAAAAATTTATTTCTGAGGAAGAGGGAGGCAAGATGAAGGAGAAGTACGGAGCTCCATACATTTCACTCATCCCCATCACTCACATGGAGAAGGCCTGAAGCCATAGGAACCCTTACAGAATCCAGGAGTTTGGGAGGAAAAGGAGACAGAGTCCGTTGAGAAAACCTTATAGTGTGAGTGTGAACTGGAGAAGATAAAATCGAGCCGGGACCGGAGACACAGAGGGAAGGGAGTATTTCCCTCTGCGGGGAGCCACAGTAAGTCTAGGGGGAGAAAACAGTGGCTGAAACTGCTCAAGACACTGTCCCTGTCGCTGGAGAAGAGAAAACCTCCACTTAGGACACAGAAGGATCCAGTTTCCTGCAGTCCAGCTGACCCTAGGCGGGATGCACTCATCCCAGGCGACCCTGGGTTAAACTGCTCCCAGCTCGTCAGCTCAACCTGGAGGGGACGCGGCAGCCATGGCTTTGTGCTTCTGGCTTCATCCTGGCCCTGTCATTTCTCTCTTTCTCTATCCTCTTCCACCAGTGCTGCATACACCCGGCTAATTATTTGTAGCTGGGAAATCTGGTTATATGCCTTAAACTGTCCTTTGGCTGTTGGTTTTTTTTCTTTTACCTTTTCTTTTCTTCTTTTTTATGTATTTTTATGTATTTTTATTTTATTTTTATTTTTGAGATAGAGATGGAGACAGGGTGAGCAGGGGAGGGTCAGAGAGAGAGGGAGACACAGAATCTGAAGACAGGCTCCAGGTTCTGAGCTAGTTGTCAGCACAGAGCCCGACACGGGGCTTGAACCCACGAACCGTGAGATCATGACCTGAGCCAAAGTCGGACGCGTCACTGACTGATCCACCCAGGTGCCCCTATTTTTATTTTTAATATTCACATTCCCTCTGTCTTCTTTTCTATTTTCTTTTGTGTTTCCCTTTCAATTTTCATGTGTGTTAGATTTGTCTGTGTGTTTGTGTGCCTTTGTTACCTCTGTGTTTGCCTGTCTGTTTTCTTTTCCAAGGTTACCTTGAGAAACAAGCCAATGTACACATGGTGGAGAGTCCCAAATACCACTACAAGTAGGAAAATAAAATAACCATGGTCTCAACAAGAGAGATCAAGAGACAGCATTCAAAGAACACTTTCTGAACGGACAGGCTCTGGACAGTCAAACAGCATTCTTTGGTACAGCAGCACTTACAGATGCAGAGTGCATAACAAGCTATTGAAACTAACAAAAGATAGTAAGCTAACCAAAATGATGAAACTTAATGGAATACCGTGGGGGAAATGGGGAGACATAGGAGGGGAGAGGGAGTGAGGCAAACAATGAGCGATCTCAAATGCTAAGAACAAACTAAGGATTGATGAGTGTGGGGGGGGGATGGAAGCGGGGTGATGGGCATGGAGGAAGGCACATGTGGGGATGAGCACTGGGTGTTATATGGAAACAAGCTTGACAAAAATTATTTTAAAAAGATTGAAGAAAAGAAAGGAAGAGCATTGAGAACCCGTCATTCAACTCACATCTTGATTCGCTACCTGAGTTCAGATAGAAAACTGATGAGGAGATCAATGAGGTAAGTACAGTAGCCTCACCTCCAGAAATAACCCAGTGTTCGACGCAGCAGTCAGTTACCATCTTGTTTCACTAAGTCAGTTATGTTTGAAAACACATGTATAGAAGCATTAGCAAAGTGTTACATACTCAGCTATGTGAAAGAACACGGTGCGGAATTAAAAATCAGTATCCATGTTGTTTGACTCAGGCAGTAATGTTTGAAAACACACCCTTAGATGTCAAAGGTAAGATTTATTTACTGTATCTCTTAAAAACACAGGACAGAAAAGAGAATTCCCTAACTATCCTGTTTGTCTAAGTCAGCTATGTTAGGAAACTCATGGAGAGAAGCACGATGGAAGTGTATTAGGCTCAACACAGTGAAATAACACTGTGCGCAGTGCATCATTCAGTGATCACCTTGTTTCACAACGTTAGTAATGTTTGAAAAATATATGGAAAAATATGGGAAGTGTGATATACACAGCTCACTTAGAGAAAAACGTGCATAGTGTATCATTGAGTCAACAATGGCTCACTAAAGGAGAAACGTTTGAAAACACAGGCTTGGACGAATACTGGAAGGGTTGTATACAGAAATCTGTGAAAAGGCAATACACAGAATGCAGTATTCAGTTTCCATCTGATTCCATACCTTAGTAGTGTACCAAAGCACATGCATGGAAATAGAACAAAAGTTATATACTGAAGTCTATGAATGAACAGGATGTGGAGTGAATCACTCTGTTATCGTTTGTTGCCCTGAGGTAGTAATGTATGAAAGCACATGCATGGAAGGATAATATAAATGTTTTATACTCAACTTGTGAAAGACCACTGTTAACACATTCAAATTATATCTTCATTCACCAGCTTATTCATATTCGAGAGATGTGGAGAAAAATGAGGGACACCCAGTACCCTCATCTCTCTAAAATAACTCACCATTTAAAGCATAATTAAGGGTCCATCTTTTTCACTAAGTGAGTTAGGTTTGAAACACATGCCTAGAAATCAATTGTAAGGTGTATTTACCCAAGTCTGTGAAAAACACAGTGCGGACAGCAGTATTCAGGGAGCATCTTGGTGCACTAAGTTAGTTATGGTAGAAAACACATATAAAGCAGCATGAGGGAAGGACTAGAGACTCAACACAGTCAACGAATACTGTACGCAAGGCATCATTCGGTGACAACCTCTTTCACAAAGACAGTAAAGTTTGAAACACATGTGGGAAAGTATATAGGAATTGATGTATACGCAATTCTGTGAAAGAACACTATCCAGTGCTTAATTCAGTCACCTCAAAGGGACAGAAATGCTAGAAAATACAGGCTTAGAAGAATACTGGAAGGGTTCTATACTCAACTCTGTGAAAGAGTTGCGGAATGCAGCATTCCGTTTCCACCTAACCCATAACACACTAGTGGTCCACAATACACTCAAGTAAAGAGAAGATAAGTGTTAGATACTCAAGTCTATGCATGAAGAGTATGCGGAATGAATCATTCTGTTACCTTTTGTTGCCCTGAGATACCAATGTTTGAAAACACATGCATGGATGGATAAGATAAGTATTCTACACTCAACGGTATGAAAGAACACTGTTGGGAACCCATCGTACAAATGACTTCTTCATTCACTAGGTTAGTCCTATTCGAAAAAAGCTGCAGATACCAATGGGGAACGCGCAATACCCTCACCTCTCTGAAATAACCCACCGTCTGTAGGTGGGTCATTGACTATCTTGGTCACTAAGGGAGTTACGTTTGAAAACACAGGCTTAGGGATCAAAGAGAATATGAACGTAGCTAGACTGTGGAAAATATAATATGAAAAGCCAAATTCACCGGCCATCCTGTTACACTAAGTAAGTTTTGGTAGAAAACACCTTTACAGACACATGACCAAAGTGTCATATAGTCAAAATGGTGAAAGAACACAGTGCACAATGCATTCTTCAGAACATCATATTTCACGAATTTACTAGTGGTTGAAAACACATGTGGAGAGAAGGGGCAAGATGGCAGAGAAGTAAGGAGCTCTATACTTGCACTCGCGCCCATATATCACAAGGAAAAGATCTGAAGCCACTGGAAACCTTATGAAACCTGAGAGATTGGGAGAAAAAGGACGCAGAATCCACTGAGAAAGTCTTCTAACATGAGTGTGAACTGGGGAAGATAAAATCGGGCCGGGATCGGAGACTCCGGGGTCAGAGGCGATCCCCCTCTGCAGGGAGTGAGAGGGGAAAAAGAGTCCTAAACAGAAAAACCTCCGCTAGGGGAAAAACCTCCACTCAGGGCATAGAAAGACCGTGCACACCAAATACCTACACGCCAGGTCCCCTCACACCAACTGGTCCCGGAGGGGCTGAGAGCATAGGCTGCTTCTTTGTGCTTGCTCCTGGCTGGCTGGACTTCTAGAGTAGCAGCGCGCCTGCCGCCATTGTCCTCCCAGCTGACTGGGGCCCCTGGAAGAGCCGCGCTCAGAACCGGGCCTCCGGGCTCTTGGCTGGCTGGAACTCTAGAGGTAAGGCAAAGAGGTAAAAACTGGGAGATTTGCCTGCGAGTTCGAGTTTCAGGAGACGAGACATAGAAGTACCCGGTTTTCCTCACTCCAGCAGGCTCTGCGTACCCAGCAGGCAAGCCCCCGCCCATGCTCGTCAGCCCGACCCAGAGAAGGAAGCAGCAATTCTGACTCCACCCCCCGGAGCTAGGCAGGAGGCCTGGAATAGCCTCGAGGGGATTGCCTGGGAAGTTGAGTCTAAGGCAATTTCAGCCGGGCGCGGGGACTGGGATTGGAGACTGGGACTGGCCTGGGTTGAAGAGCGCAACCAACTTTGGCTGCGCCCCTAGTATGGGGAGTTTACATGCCCAAAAGAGTGAGGCGCAGTGCTTGATTCAAGAAGGGACTGGAGCACCACCACTCTCCTCCCCACAACCGCCAAGGCAGAACTCCCACCTGAGGTATTGGATCACGCCACGCCCTTCCCTGCTTGAGTGCTGCCCTCCTCCCTTTTTTTTCCTTCTTTCTCTTTTCTCTCTTCTTTCCCCAGAACACTGACCTGATTAACTCTGGTCACTGGTGTGCTTAAACAATCACAACGAGTCCATTCTGTAGATGTAAATTCTACACCTACCGACATTTTCATCTCTTTCTCTCAGGAGTAAATAGACTATATAGTTTCTCTGGATAATACCAGCGTCCTTCTCTCACCTATCCAACCATATTCTACCGCTTACCTCTTTGAAAAAAGCTTCTTTTCCCTTCTGCCTGTTGATTTTATTTCCAATTTTGCCTCATCCCGACCCTGTCTTCTCTCTCTTTCTCTATGTTCTTCAACCAGCACTGCATACACACGGCTATTTCACTGTAGCTGGGAAATCCGGTTATATGCTTTAAACCATTCTTTGTCCATCGGTTTTCTTCTTTTTTCTTTTTCTTTTCTCCTTTTGACCCTTTTATGTATATTATACTCTCTAATATTCGCCTTCCCTTCTCCATCTTTTCCCTTAACTTTTTGGTTTTCCCTCTCGGTTTGCATGTTAGTTGAATTAGCCTCTGCGTTTGTGTACACCTGATCCCTGTGTCTTTGTCTGTCTGTTTTCTTTTCCAGGGCTACCGACGAAACAAGACAAAGTACACAAGGTGGAAAGTCCCAAATATCACTACGAATAGGAAAATAAAATAACCAAGGTCCCAACAAGAGAGACCAAGAGATACCATTCAAAAAACACTCTCTGAAAGGATAAGCCCTGGACAAAGAGTCTTCTTGGATACAGCTGCGCTCATAGGTACAGAGAGGATAACGGGTCTTTAAAACTAAAAAGAGCCAGAAAGCTAACTAAAATGACAAACGAAAGAGCTCTCCTCCAAAGAAACTCCAAGAAGATATGACAGCTAATGAACGACAAAACAGATATAAGCAGCATAACTGAACAATAATCTAGAACAATAATGGTAAAATTAACAGCTGGGCTTGAAAAAAGCAGAGGAGACATCAAAGAAACTATGGCTACAGACAGAATGGAAAATTAAAATAGGCATGAAGAATTAAAAAATGCAATAAATGAGATACATAATAAATTAGAGGCCTCCAATGCACGGGTTGAAGAGGCAGAAAGCAGAATAAGTGATTTAGAAGGCACCATTATAGAAAAACAAGAAGCTGACAAAAAAAGAGACAAACTGATCCAGGAACAGGAAAGAAGAGTTCGAGATCTCAGCGATACGGTCATACGTAACAATATCCGTATCATAGGAATCCCAGAAGAGGAAGAGAGATGGAAAGGTGCTGAAGGAGTCCTGGAAGAAATTATAGCAGAGAACTTAACCAACCTGGGGAAAGAAGTAAATGTTGAAATAAAAGAGGCTCAGAGGACTATCCTCAGATGTAACTTGAATCGATCTTCTGCACGGCATTATCATAGTAAAAATGGCAAAATACAAAGACAAAGAGAGAATTTTGAAAGCAGCTAAGGAGAAAAGGGCCCTAACATACGAAGGGAACCTATCAGAGTGGTGACAGACCTATCTAATGAAACTTGGCAGGCCAAAAGGAATGGCAGCAGACCTTCAATGTGATGAACAGTAAAAATATGCAGCCAAGAATCCTCTATCCAGCAAGCCTGTCATTCAAAATAGAAGGAGAGATAAAAACCTTTCCAAATAAACAGAAATGGAAAGAATTTGTCACCACGAAGCCAGCCCTACAAGAAATCCTGAGGGGGATGCTCTGAAGGAAAGGTTGCAAGGAACAAAGATACCAGAGACACCACCACAAACATGAACCCTACAAAAGACACAAAGACCCTACACCCACATATTTCAATAATAACATAGAATGTAAATGGGTTGAATGCTCCAATCAAAAGACATAGGTAGCAGAATGGATAAAAAACCAAAAACCATCTATATGCTGTCTACAAGAATCTCATATTCGCCTGGAAGATACCTTCAGATTAAAAGTAAGGAGATGGAGAAATATATATCCTGCTCCAGGAAATCAAAAGAAAGTCGGAGTACCTATACTTATATCAGACAAACTGGACTTTAAATTAAAGACAATAACAAGAGTTAAAGTAGGGCATTACATAATAATTACAGGGTCCATCCATCAAGAAGAACTATCATAAATATCTACGCACCGAATATGGGAGCACCTAAATATCTAATACAATTAATCACAAACAGAAACAAGCTTATAGATAAGAATGTGCTAATAGCAGGGGACTTTAATTTTAATTAAATTTTAATTTAATTTAATTTAATTTTAATCCATTGCTTACAGCAATGGATAGGTCAACCAGACAGAAAATCACTAAAGAAATAATGGACTTGAAAGACACATTGGACCAGACGGATCTGACAGATATATTTAGAATTTATATCCTGAGGCCAGGGAATTTACTTTCTTCTCAAGTGCGCATGACAAATTCTCCAAGATAGATCACATACTGGGACATAAAGCAGCCCTCAATAAATTAAAAGAATTGAGATCATACCATGCACACTGTCAGATCACAATGGTTTGAACTTGAAATCAATTAGAAGAAGAACTCTGGAAAACCTCCAAAAACATGGAGGTTAGAGGACACCCTACTAAAGAATTAATGGGCCAATCAGGCAATTAGAGAGAAATTAAAAAATATATGGAACCAAATGAAAATGAAAACACAACAATCCAAAATCTTTGGGATGCGGCAAAGGCAGTCTGAAGAGGAAAGTACATTGCTCTCCAGGCCTATTTCAAGAGATTAGAAAAAGCGCAAGTCCAAAATCTAAAAGCTCACCTAAAGAAACTAGAGGTAAAGCAACAAGAACCCCCTAAACCCAGTNAATTCTCCAAGATAGATCACATACTGGGACATAAAGCAGCCCTCAATAAATTAAAAGAATTGAGATCATACCATGCACACTGTCAGATCACAATGGTTTGAACTTGAAATCAATTAGAAGAAGAACTCTGGAAAACCTCCAAAAACATGGAGGTTAGAGGACACCCTACTAAAGAATTAATGGGCCAATCAGGCAATTAGAGAGAAATTAAAAAATATATGGAACCAAATGAAAATGAAAACACAACAATCCAAAATCTTTGGGATGCGGCAAAGGCAGTCTGAAGAGGAAAGTACATTGCTCTCCAGGCCTATTTCAAGAGATTAGAAAAAGCGCAAGTCCAAAATCTAAAAGCTCACCTAAAGAAACTAGAGGTAAAGCAACAAGAACCCCCTAAACCCAGTAAGAAGAGAAATAGTAAAAATTAGAGCAGAAATAATCAACATAGAGACCAAAGAAACAATTGAACAGATTGATGAAACGAAGGTTTCGTTTTTTTTGAAAAAAAAATGAACAAAATTGACAAACCTCTAGCCAGAATTATCAAAGAGAAAAGAGAGAGCACCCAAATAGACAAAATTATCAATGAAAATGGACTGATTACAACCAAACTCTAAGAAATACTAACAATTATCAGAAAATACTAAGAGAAGTTATATGCCAATGAATTGGACAACTTAGAAGAAATGGACAAATGCCTAAACACACACTCACTACCAAAATTAACACGGGAAGAAATAGAAAATCAGAACAGACGCATAACGAGTGAAGAAATCGAATCAGTTATCAAAAATCTCCCAACAAATAAGAGTCCTGGACCTGGTGGCTTCCCTGGGGAATTCTACCAGACATTTAAAACAGAATGAATCCCATTCTTCTCAAGCTATTCCCAAAAAAAAGAAATCAAAGGAAAACACCCGGACTCATTTTATGAAGCAAGCATCACTCTGATTCCCAAACCAGACAGAGATTCAGCAAAAAAAGAGAACTAAAAGCCAATAATCTTGATGAATAGGGATGCAAAAATCCTCAACAAGATATGTGTAATTCGAATCCAGCAGCACATAAAAAGAATCATCCACCAAGATCAAGTGGGATTGATTCCTGGGTTCCAGGGCTGGTTCAATATTTGCAAATCAANCTTAGAAGAAATGGACAAATGCCTAAACACACACTCACTACCAAAATTAACACGGGAAGAAATAGAAAATCAGAACAGACGCATAACGAGTGAAGAAATCGAATCAGTTATCAAAAATCTCCCAACAAATAAGAGTCCTGGACCTGGTGGCTTCCCTGGGGAATTCTACCAGACATTTAAAACAGAATGAATCCCATTCTTCTCAAGCTATTCCCAAAAAAAAGAAATCAAAGGAAAACACCCGGACTCATTTTATGAAGCAAGCATCACTCTGATTCCCAAACCAGACAGAGATTCAGCAAAAAAAGAGAACTAAAAGCCAATAATCTTGATGAATAGGGATGCAAAAATCCTCAACAAGATATGTGTAATTCGAATCCAGCAGCACATAAAAAGAATCATCCACCAAGATCAAGTGGGATTGATTCCTGGGTTCCAGGGCTGGTTCAATATTTGCAAATCAATCAATGGGATACATCACATCAACAAAAGAAACGATAAAAACCATAGGATCCTGTTGAGAGATGCAGAAAAAGCATTTGACAAAATACGACATCCCTACATAATAAAGACCCTTGAGAAAGTCGGGATAAAAGGAACTTACTTAAACATGATACAAGCCATCTATGAGTAGCCCTCAGCTAACATCCTCAACGGGGAAAACTGAGAGCTTTCCCCCTGAGATCAGGAACAGGACAGGGATGTCCACACACACCACTGCTGTTTAACATAGTGCTGGAAGTCCTAGCATCAGCCATCAGGCAACAAAAGGAAATTAAAGGCATCAGAATTGGCAAAGACGAAGTCAAACTCTCACTCTTCGCAGATGACATGATACTCTACATCGAAAACCCGACAGACTCCACCAGAAGCCTGCTAGAACTGATCCCAGTATTCAGCCAAGTGGCAGGGTACAAAACGTACAGAAATCGGTTGCATTTTTATACACCAACAATGAAGCAACAGAAAGAGAAATCAAGAAAAGAATCCCATTCACAATTGCACAAAAAACCATAAAATACATCGGAATAAACCTAACCAAGGATACAAGAGATCTCTATGATGAAAACTATAGAAACTTATGAAGGACATTGAGGAAGATGCAAAGAAATGGAAAACATTCCATGCTCATGGATAGGAAGAATAAATATAGTTAAGATGTCATTACTACCCAAAGCAATCTACACATTCAATGCAATTCCAATCAAAATTGCACCAGGAGTATTCTCAAAACTAGAACAAACTATCCTAAAATTTGTGTGGAACCACAAAAGACCCCGAATAGCCAAAGTAATACTGAAAAATAAAACTAAAACGGGAGGTATCACCATCCCAGACTTTCGCCCCTACTACAAAGCTGTCATCGTCAAGAAAGTATGGTATAGGCACANGTCCACTCTCACCACTGTTGTTTAACATAGTGCTGGAAGTCCTAGCATCAGCCATCAGGCAACAAAAGGAAATTAAAGGCATCAGAATTGGCAAAGACGAAGTCAAACTTTCACTCTTCGCAGATGACATGATACTCTACATCGAAAACCCGACAGACTCCACCAGAAGCCTGCTAGAACTGATCCCAGTATTCAGCCAAGTGGCAGGGTACAAAACGTACAGAAATCGGTTGCATTTTTATACACCAACAATGAAGCAACAGAAAGAGAAATCAAGAAAAGAATCCCATTCACAATTGCACAAAAAACCATAAAATACATCGGAATAAACCTAACCAAGGATACAAGAGATCTCTATGATGAAAACTATAGAAACTTATGAAGGACATTGAGGAAGATGCAAAGAAATGGAAAACATTCCATGCTCATGGATAGGAAGAATAAATATAGTTAAGATGTCATTACTACCTAAAGCACTCTACACATTCAATGCAATTCCAATCAAAATTGCACCAGCATACTTCTCAAAACTAGAACAAACTATCCAAAAATTTGTATGGAACCACAAAAGACCCCGAATAGCCAAAGTAATACTGAAAAATAAAACCAAAACGGGAGGTATCACCATCCCAGACTTTAGCCTCTACTACAAAGCTGTCATCATCAAGACAGTATGGAATAGGCACAAAAACAGACACATAGACCAAAGGAACAGAATTGAGAACTCAGAAGTGGACCCAAAAGTATACAGCCAACTGATATTTGACAAAGCAGGAAAGAATATCCAATGGAAAAAAGACACCATTTTTAACAGACATTGTTGAGAGAACTGGACGGCAACATGGAGAAGAATGAAACTATATCATTTTCTCACACCATGCACCAAAATAAACTCAAAATGGATAATGACCTGAACGTGAGACAGGAAACTATCAACACCCTAGAGGATAAAGAAGGAAACAACCTCCTTGACCTCCACCACAGCAACCTCTTACTTGACACATCCCCGAAAGCAAGGGAATCAAGAGCAAAAATGAACGATTGGGACCTCATCAAAATGTAAAGCTTCTGCACGGCAAAGGAAACAACCCACAAAACTAATAGGCAACCAACAGAATGGGAAAAGATCGTTGCAAATCACATATCAGATAAAGGGTTAATATCTAGAATCTATAAGGAACTCACCAAACTCCACACCCGAAAAACAAACAACCCAGTGAAGAAATGGGCAGAAGATATGAAGACACTTCCCCAAAGAGGACATCCAGATGGCCAACAGACACATGAAATGACGCTCAGCATCCCTCCTCATCAGGGAAATACAAATCAAAACCACACTGAGATACCACCTCACGCCAGTCAGAGTGGCTAAAATGAGCACATCAGAGAACTCTAGATGCTGGCAAGGATTGGAGAAACGGGCCCCCTCCTACACTTTTGGTGGGAATGTAAACTGGTATAGCCCCTCTGGAAAACAGTGTGGAGGTTCCTCAGGATATTAACAATAGAATTCCCCTATGACCCATTAATAGCATTGTTAGGAAATTCCCCAACGGATACAGAAATGCTGATGAATAGGTCACATTACCCCAATGTTCATAGCAGCATTCTCCACAATAGCTAAAATATGGAAAGAGCTTAAGTGTCCATCAACGGACAAAGGGATCAAGAACATGTAGTTTGTCTATACCATGGACTACTACATGGCAATGAGAAAGAAAGGAATCCGGCCATGTGTAGCAACATGGGTGGACATTGAGGGGGTTATGCTGAGCGAAATAAGTTAGGCAGAGAAGGACAAATATCATATGTTTGCACGTATAGGAGGATTAGGAGGAACTTAACTGAGGACCATGCGGGAGATGAAGGGAGGAAATGGTGGGGGAAAGGCATAGAGGCAAACCTTGAAAGACCCTTGAATGCTGACAAAAACTGAGGACTGATGGATTGGGGGAGGGTGATGGGAATGGAGGAGGGCACTTGTGGGGATGATCACTGGGTGTTATCTGGAAACTAATTTTACAATCAACTCTTTGTAAAAAAAAAATGTGGCAACGTCTAAGGGAACGGTTATATTCTCTACTCAGTGAAGGAACACGGTGGGGACAGCATCATTCAGGGTGCATCTTGTTTCACGATGTTAGTAATGTCTGAAACACGTTTGTAACACAATAGGGGAAGTTAGATATACTCCTTTTGGACAAAGAACACTGCGGAATGCAAATCCTGTCACCACATTTTGTCAGACAGATAGAAACGTTCGAAAACACACTTATGGAAGCATTTGCGAAGTGTTATATACTCAGTTAGGTGAAAAAACATGGTGCGGTGGTCTGCAATCTGTGTCCATGTTGGCTGGCTCAGGCAGCAATGTTGGAAAACACACGCTTAGATGTCACAGGTAAGATTTATGTACTCTAGACTGTGAAAAGCACAGTGCTGAATGTAGGATTCCCTCTCTCCGCTGTTTCTCCATGTCAGATATGTTAGGAAATCCACAGACAGAAGTATTCTGAAGGGTATTAGGCTCAGCAGAGTGAAAGATCACTGTGCGGAGTGCATCATTCAGTGATCATCTTGTTTCACAAGGTTAGAAATGTGGGAAACACATGTGGAGAAGAAAATGGGAAGTGTTATAAACTCAGCTCAGTGAGGAAATACCGTGCGGAGGTAACGTGGAGTCACCATTGCATCAGTAAAAGAGAAATGTTTGAAAAAAATGGCTTGGACGAATTCTGGAAGGGTTGTATACAGAACTCTGCGAAAGAGCAGCATGCGTAATGAAGTTTTCAAGATCCATCTGATTCCCCATCTTAGTAATATTCCTAAACATATGCGTGGAAAGAGAAGACAAGTTTTAGATGTTCAGTTCTATGAATGACGCGTATGCGGAATGAATCTTTCCGTAACCGTTTGTTGCCCTGAGGTAGCAATGTTTGAAAACACATGCATGGATAGTAAAGGGAAGTGTTCTACACTCAACTTTATGAAAGAACACTGTTGGGAACACATCGTACAAAGGAATTCCTCATTACCTAGCTTAGTCCTATACAAAAACGGCTGCGGAGACCAATGAGGGATGCGCAGTACCCTCATGTCTCTGAATACCCCACAGTTCCAAGCATCTTTGAGTGATAATCTTGTTCACCAAGTGAGTTATGTTTGAAATTCATGCTTACATGTGGATTGTAAGGTGTATATAACCTGGTCTGTGAAAAACACAGTGTGGATAGCAATATTCAGGACACGCTACGTGCACTTATGCAGTCATGCTACAAAACAGTAGTCCAGGAGCATGAGGGAAAGCCTACATACTCAAAACAGTCAACGCACACTCTACACAAGGCATCATTCAATGAAACCTTCTTTCACAAAATTAGTAATGTTGGAAACCCATGTGGGAATGTATGTAGGAAGTGATGTATATGCAACTCCGTAAAAGAACAATACCCAGTGCTTTATTTAGTCACATAAAAGGGACAGAAATGCTTGAAACACAGGCTTAGAAGAATACTGCATAGGTTCCTAAATCGGGTATTTGAAAGAGCAGTATGAGGAATGCAGTATTCCGTTTCCACCTGATTCCGTAAAACAGGAGTGGTCTACAATAAATTCTACGAAAGAGAACATAATTGATAGATGCTCAGTTCTATGAAGAAAGCTTCTGCGGAATGAATATTTCCGTTGCCGTTTGTTGCCCTTAGGTGGCAATGCATGAAAGCACATACGTGGAAGGTCAAGGGAAGTGTTCTATACTCAAATTTATGAAAGAAAACTGTTGGGAACCCACCGTTTATTGGGAAGAAATGAATTCTTCATTCACTGGGTAGGGTCTTCTCCAGAATCGGCTGCGGAGACCGACGGTGGACACACCACACTTTCAACACTCCGAAATACCCGACCTTCTATGGCATGATTCATTGACCATCTGGGTCACTACGGGAGTTGCCTTTGAAAACGAAACTTTCGGGAGCAGAGCGAATGGTGTACGTAGCCAGACCGTGTGTTGTCAAGCCTTCCTAGCTTGAGTGACGACATGTGGTGGCGGGAGGTTGCTCTCCGCACAGTGTTCTCTGTTCAAGCGGAGTTTATCCCACTTCCCATGCCGTGTTCCAAATGAGTTTCAGACGTACCTAGCTTCGGGAAACAAGAGGCACCGCGAATGATGCTGTCCCCTCCGGGTTCCTTCACGGCTTGGAGACTTGGGGCCTTCCTTTAGACTCTTCCACATCTGTTTTCCAAAAGCCAGTAACCTCGTGAAATACGATGCTCTGAAGGAAGCTTTGCGCACCGTGTTCTTTCAACTCGGAGTGTACGATATTTCCTTCTTGCGTCTCTCAAGGATTTTTTACCGAAGCAACCATAGTGCAACCGGATGCAACCAAAATAAGACTTTCCGTACTATGCTTGTCACGATCTGGCTACGTACACCTTTCGGCTCTGCTCCCGAAGCCTGCGTTTTCAAACGTAACTCCCGTAGTAACCCAGATGGTCAATGAATGAAGCCACAGACGGTGGGGTATTTCGGAAACGTGAGGGGGTGGTGCGTCCACCATCGGTCTCCCCACCCGTTTCTAGCGAGGACTGAACCAGGGAATGAAGAAGTCATTTATTCCCAAAAAACAAACGGTGGGAACGCAGCAGTGCTCTCCTTCATAAACTTTCGAAAAGCCGAGCATCACCAACGTGTCCACGACTTTCCCTTGTCTGTTAGGCAACAATTCTAAGGCGGGGAATCATACGGAACTTGAAATCTTCATTCTGTATTACTGCTCCTTCCCAGGATTCTGTATAGCACCCATCCGGAATTCTTGTTCCAAGTCGGTGTATTCAAACATTCTTCTCGTATTGATGTCATGGTGGCCGCACGTTCCAACCGCAAGGTGTTCTCTCACTGAGCTGAGTCTTTCACTGAGTTGAGTCAATACACTTCCCATATTCTGCTCCACGTGTACCATGTGTACTATGTGGTGATGGGAGGTTGCTCTCTGCACAGTGTTCACTGTACAAGCGGAGATTATCCCACTTGCCATGCTGATGCTCGATTCTTCGACAGTTTATGAGAGAAGTGCACTGCTGGGAACCCACCGATTTTTTGTTGGGAACAAATGACTTCTTCATTCCCTATACCGAAGAATTCTGTAAAGTATTTGGCTCAGCACCATGAGAGAGCACTGTTCGTAGGGCAACATACAGTGATCACCTAGATTCACAACCTAAGTCATGTAGTAAGTATCTGTGGAGTAGAATATGGGAAGTGTTATTGACTCAACTCAGTGAGAGACTTAGCTCAGTAGGAGACTCAGCTCAGTGAGAGAACACCGTGTGGATGTAAGGTGCGGCCACCATGACATCAATAAGGGAAGAATGTTGGACAACACAGACTTGGAACAAGAATTCCGGAAGGGTGCTATACAGAAAACTGCGAAGGAGCAGGAATGCGGAATGAAGATTGCAAGTTCCATCTCATTCCCGCCTTAGGAATGTTGCCAAACGGACACGGGGAAGGAGAGGACAAGTTGAAGATGCTCGGTTCTTCCAAAGAAGGGCACGGGCAATGAGCCTTTCCGCTGCAATTTGTTGCAAGGAGGGTAGCAATGTGTGGAAGCACCTGCGTGGAAGAACAATAAAAGTGTTCTGCCCTCAAGTTTATGAAAGAAGAATACTTCTGGGAACCCACCGTTTGTTTGTAGACAACAAATGACTTCTTCATTCCCTGAACATTCTGTAAGGTATTTGGCAGAGCACCGTGAGAGAGCACAGTGCGCACGGCAACATTCAGTGATCACCTGGATTCACAGCCTAAGTTATGTGGGAAGTACACGTGGAGCAGACGATGGGAAGTGTTATTGACTCAGCTCACTGAGAGACTCAGCTCAGTGAGAGAACACCGTGCGGTTGGAACGTGCGGCCACCATGACATCAAGAAGAGAAGCATACTTGAAAACACAGACTTGGAACTAGAATGCCGAAAGTGTGCTAGACAGAATTCCACGAAGGAGCCGGAATGCGGAATGAAGATTTCAAGTTCCATCTGATTCCCCGCCTTAGGATTGTTGCCTAACAGCCACAGGGAAGGAGAGGACATGGTGGTGATGCTCGGGCATTCGACAGTTTATGAGAGAAGTGCAGTGCTGGGAAACCACCGATTGTTTGTTGGGAACAAATGACTTCTTCATTCCCTGGACCGAAGCATTCTGTAAGGTATTCGGCTCAGCACCGTGAGAGAGCACTGTGCCCTGGGCAACATTCAGTAATCACCTGGATTCACAGCCTAAGTCACGTGGAAAGTACACGTGGAGCAGAATATGGAAAATTGTACCTACTCTTCTCCGTGTGAAAACACCGTGTGCTGTGT
>NW_027530389.1:160252-168914 GCF_008692635.1 Crocuta crocuta | reverse complement strand
TTTATTTTTCTGTTATTTTGCCACTCATCTCCTGTTTGGACCCTCAGTTAGCCATCTTCTTCCTTCAGCTATGGTGTTCTTCAAAGCTTGTTAATTCTTCATTTATTCTCTAAGGAAGTGGCTATTGTGTTTATTTTTCTAAGGGTCTAAAATTACATTGATAAACAGGATAATTACAAGCCAAAATCTAATGTCAAATAATCTTTTTATTATGATTTTCTTGTGGTTTATAAATTCATTTTGGAAATATATAATTTGAAATAGTGATTTGATTGAACTAGAAGGGAAATGTCCAGAGAAACTCTCATTTTCATGGAAGCTTAAATCTTATAAAATAAATTGTATTGCTTTATCCCCTTTTCTTCAATCTTATATGTAAATTTCTTAAAATTAGTAGTCTTTCATGACAGATTAACCGTTGACTTAAAATCCTCTTAGAGATATATTTGGAATTCCATTGGTTGATTTACTGCTCAAAATGATCATTATGTTACAGATGCTACTTTTATTTCCTTTCTATTCAGATCCTTCCTGTGTGAATCCACCCAGAGTGGAAAATGCTATTATACTAAATGAGATGCCTAGGTATCGACCTGGTCAGAGGGCACGTTACAAATGCATTAAACCTCTTTACCTGGTTGGAGACCAAGACGTGACATGTTCAAATGGGAACTGGACACAACCGCCTCGGTGCCTAGGTAGAGTATCTTATTTCCCTTGAAATTTAAAAGGATGTTTTAGGGACTAAATATGTTAATATAAATATATAATGAAGTGGTTATTATGGAATGAGTTTTTAATTTCAAATAAAATGATGGTGCTTAGAATCCAATTTTTCTTTTTGTGGGGTGCATAAGTGATATGATATATTCATTTTATGAAAGATTTGACCAGATTAGGACAGCATGGAAAATTCTCTATCTTAAGTATTAAGTCACTTAGTTATTTCCTGAGGAATAAATGTATTAAAGATACGTTGAAGGTCCACACGGGTGGCTCAGTTGGTTGAATGTCCAACTTTGGCTCAGGTCATGATCTCACGGTCCGGGAGTTCGAACCCCATGGCGGGCTCTGTGCTGACCACTCAGCCTGCTTTGGACCTTGCTTTAGATCCTGTCTCCCTCTCTCCCTGCCCCTCCTCCCTCTCCACCCCTCTGCCCCCGCCCCCCCCCCANTAGACCCTAAGGAAAAATGTGGGCCCGCTCCGAGTATTAAAAATGGAGACATGACCACATTCCCCAAATCGGAATATGACCCAGGATCGTCAGTTGAGTACCAGTGCCAGTCCTTGTATGTGCTTGAGGGAAACAGGATCATAACATGCAGCTATGGGCAGTGGTCCACACCACCAAAGTGCCTGGGTAAATATTTTAATATTCACATGGATCCTGGGGAAATCAGTATAATGAGAAAGATGTTTTGCTGTTTTTAACAGAATTTTCACCGATTCACCAACAGCTATTCTGTCAAATGTGCGACTACCAAATATTAATATGTGAAGAAATAAAGTTTGAAAAAACTCTTGTTCAAGCAGCAACAGCAACACAATATTCTTTAATGAAAGCTATTGTAATTGGCATGATGAATCTTTCATTATGACATTTAACTATCATACTTTAAATTTTTTTAATGCTTACTTATTTTTGAAACAGAGAGACAGTGTGTGAGCAGGGGAGGGGCTCCAGGCTCTGAGCTGTTAGCACAGAGCCCATGGGGCTTGAACTCACAAACTGTGAGATCATGACCTGAGCTGAAGTGGGTCACTTAACCAACTGAGCCACCCAGGCACTCCTAATTATCATATTTTAAACATAGTGCCTCAATTTTACGTCATTAATCATTTAAAATGATTTATATTTCCGTGATGGATTTTCAATGAATTGGTTTGGAAAAGGTTTTGAAAATAAAGCTCTGGACCAGTGCAGAAGATTCTACTTGGAAGTCTGAAATCTTGTGGAAAATATTTGTTTACTGCTTAATGCTTATGTTCACTTTTTTTTTTAACCTTCAGATGTATGTATAATATCAGAAGATAACATGAAAAAACATAACTTACAATTAAGAGGGCCTTCTAAGAATAGAAGATATTTCCAAACAAGGGAAACTGTGCACTTTGAATGTATGAGAGGATATCGTATGCAGACATCACAGCAAACATCCCAAGCAATCTGTTGGGACGGGAAACTGGACTATCCTGTTTGTGGACGAAAGAATCGTTAAGATGCAGTCCTTGAGTTAAAATATGTACATTTATTCAAAAATTTTCATGATTGATATAATTCTGTTTATTTTGTCAATTGCTGTTTAATTCATTTATATCTTTAGTAGAATTTGTGTTAAATATTATATGGATGATGCAATTATAATCTGAGCGACTTCTAAAAAGCACCTTATTAAAACTTGCCAAACCAAAATGCTTTGTGTCCTATTCTTAAAATATCTATGAGAAGACTAGATTCAGTCATTTCAGCGCCACCTCCTACCCATCTTTTCTCCTACCTTCCTCAAATGTCCCTCCATAACTTCTGAGCCTTCCTCAGACTGTCCATTTCAGGGGAAACGGGAGAAAGAATTTTCCATCTTCAAAATAATTGCATTTTGGAAACACATCAAAACTGAACTGTTTCAAACCTATTTTAGTAGGAAAATGGAAGTAGTTATTACTTACCTTTGCTTACCTAGAAATAGATAGACAAGCCAAAAAAAATCATGAAATACATGATCTCCTACAAGATAACTCTCTAGCACACATAAAAATTCAAAGAAATCATAACAAGATATTAGAATCTAACTGGGTGCATAACTATCATAACATGAAAAGTGACCCCAAAAATCTGATATCAAGTATAAACACACACACACACACACACACACACACACGCACGCACACACACACACACACACACAGTGTGCTTTGAACACTGAATAAATGTTTTTGGAACAAAGATTGTCAGGAAGCACAATAAAAACTTGACAAGAGCATTTAGAAAAACTAGGGGTAAGAGCTGGTGTTTAACTTCTTAATATTTATCTGCATTCTCCATTTTATCTATATTAATATACATTCCCTTTGAACCACAAGAATATTTTATTTTAAAATAAGACAATATATGTTGAGGACCTCTTTGGTAATGATCTTCAAATCTAATGAAATTTTCATGATTTCGTTGCTATAGATGGTTTGAAACATTCAAGCACAAGAGTCTGCAATGCAATTTTGAAGCTCATACATTTCAAGCAACATAATTAAAATCAGTTGACCGAAAACATTTTTAACTTCTACAAAACATGAAATGTTTAAGATGAAAATAAAGATATAATTAAGGTAAAAATCTTTTAAGGTGATCTCTTCTTACATCATTTTTATCACAGCAAGTGGCTTTCTCAGAATGAGAAATCTGGCTGTCTCTAATGCAGCCAATTTATCTAAATCTGAATCACAAGTGATAGACAGTTTTCTCACATTAAAGGAATATTATTTCAATGGACAAGTTATCTTTGTTGTTAATATTGGTGTATGTACTATTTCTCCAGAACTTTTCACCCAATTCTTGTGGAATCTATATCTGACACTTGACCTATAACCAATTATTTTCATTTTTGGCCGCAAAATAGCGACTTTTAAGATTTATTCCAATATTTTTCTGTACTTATTGTCATTCTCATGTCAAGATGAGTGTTAGTTTGCCAATTCTTTAATACTTTTACCTAAAAAGATATGGTAAATATTTTTATTCTTTAATTTCCCATTTTTGAAATAAGGACTTGATGATAGGGACCTTCTGATAGCTTTAGAGATCCTTCCTTTCTTCCTTTCTTCCTTCCTTCCTTCCTTCCTTCCTTCCTTCCCTCCTTCCTTCCTTCCTCNGACTTGATGATAGGGACCTTCTGATAGCTTTAGAGATCCTTCCTTTCTTCCTTTCTTCCTTCCTTCCTTCCTTCCTTCCTTCCTTCCTTCCTTCCTTCCTTTCTTTCTTTCTTTCTTTCTTTCTTTCTTTCTTTCTTTCTTTCTTTCTTTCTTTCAAAATGTTGTATCATTTGGGAACCTGGGTAGCTCAGTTGGTTGAGTATCTGACTAACTTTTGACTCAAGTCATGATCCCAGGGTCATGGTATTGAGTCCTGGGCTCCAGCTCATCTTCTATGCTGAATGTGGAACATGCTTATGATTCTCTCTCTCTCTCTCTCTCTCTCCCTTTGCCCCTCTTCCACCCATCAAATTCTCTGTCTGAAAAAAAATTACAAACTAAGAAAATAATAAATGTTGTATCATCATGGATTCATTAATTTTTATTCAATTGTCACAATTAAATACAGTCATTATTCTTGAAGCTCAAATTATCCCAAAAGTGGCTAGTGAAAGCCTCTTGAAACCAGCCCCTGATTTTTATTGTTGTATCCCATTATTCTTTGAGCATTTCTTTTCTTTTTAGCACAACATGATGTTCCAGGCTCGCTGTATACTTCCCTGCCCAGAACCTGTAAGCATAAGCCTTTCCAAAAATGTCTGATTCTTTTTTATGTTCATTTATTTATGGGGAGGGGGGTGTGAGTGGGGGGTGGGCAAAGAGAGAGGGAGACACAAAATGTGAAGCTGTCTTCTGAACCACCAGATCATGACCTGAGCCAAAGTCAGATCCTTAATGAACTGGCCACCCAGGTGCCCCTGATTCTTTTAACTGGGAAATAGTGTTTAGAACCCAAGTATTATGGCATTGGTACTAAATAGGAATGTTCATCATTGTTGAAATGTCTTTAAATCTCTTTTTGCTTGTCAGAAAACTGAAACAGATATGAAATTTAATATTTACTTGTTCCTATTGTATATTAGAATTCAAGTTTAATGATACAGGGTTAAAAACATTTTCTGTCTTTTCTCTTTACTCACATATTCTTATATTTCAATATTTGCAAAAATAATATAAAAAGCATAATGCAAAAATTACTACTAGCAGGTAAACTACCAAATGAAGGTAACAGTGCCTTTGCATTTATTTTGTCCCAGGATGTTCGATTCTGAATGGAAGTGCTCTCTTCTGAAACGACTTGAAATAATCCTGATCTCTGATTGGCTCACTTATCAACTTAATAGAGTTTTACAGTGATTTTCATTTATATTTTGTTTTAATTTTAGATTATGCTTCTTCCTCTATTGAGCTAAACTTTTTAAATATGAAAAACAACTACATGTTTCAAAAGTCAAAGTAATATGACAAGGGTCTATGAAGAGTACTCTTTTTCCACCATTTATCTATTTCCTCTGTAATAAAGTTACATTTTTATTAGTTTCTGACATCCTTTCAGTATTTATTAATCTCCTTTAATATCTAGAAGAGAAGTTATTTTACACATTTATCTGTATCTTGCTGTTTTCTTATTTATGATTCTAATACCCCTTGAAGCCTTCCTCAGCTCCCTGCACACAGGCTGCCTCAGTAGCTGGGCTGCAGGAGACACTGGTCAACAGCGCAGCCTGGCATCACACATCCACCACACATCCCCTGGTGTGGCTGCCTTGGGGACCTGAAAAAAGAAGGCTCTCTGGCACTGTCCTCCTCTAACTTTGACCTTGTGGCTGGGATGCTTCAGAATAAAGGCCTAATAGGTCAGAAGTGTAGGAGGAGCCCATTTTGGGACTGGCCTGGAGGCCACATTAGGTGCCCTTCTAAGAATCCTGGTGGAGGACAGACACTGGAAGACCTAATCTTTGGACACCCAGTGGGGCTGTCCCCCGGGCCCCGCANGCTGCAGGAGACACTGGTCAACAGCGCAGCCTGGCATCACACATCTCCTGGTGTGGCTGCCTTGGGGACCTGAAAAAAGAAGGCTCTCTGGCACTGTCCTCCTCTAACTTTGACCTTGTAGCTGGGATGCTTCAGAATACTGCATGGCAATGAGAAAGAATGAAACGTGTCCATGTGTAGCAACATGGATGGAACTTGAGCGTGTTATGCTGAGTGAAATAAATCAGGCAGAGAAGGACAGCTACCATATGTTTGCATGTATAGAAGTATTAGAAGGAATTTAACGAGGACCATGGGGGGAAAGAAGGGGAAAAATAGTGGGGCAGAGGAAGGGAGGCAAACCATGAGAAACTCTTGAATACAGAGAACAAACTGAGGGCTGCTTGCTGGGCATGGAGGAGGGTACATGTGGTGATGAGCACTGGGTGTTGTATGGAAACCAACTAGACAATAAACTATTAAAAAGAAAAATAAAGGCCTAATAGGTCAGAAGTGTAGGAGGAGCCCATTTTGGGCCTGGCCTGGAGACCACATTAGGGGCCCTTCTAAGAATCCTGTGGTGTGCAGACACTGGAAAACCTAATCTTTGGACAGCCAGTGTGGAATCCTCCTTTGTGTAACTGTGTCAAGGAAGAAGCAATTTGTATTTTTTTTCTTGATGGATACTCTGCCCTTAACCTTTACATGCAAATTTTAATTTAGTAGGAGCCAAGATGGCAGGGCCTTAAATCCTTGCCTCCAGGGCACACAGCTGATCCTTCTCAGGGAAACCCAAAATTTCACACCTGTGGAGACCTTTGAAAAATGTGACTGGAAATTTCCAAACACTGTATAACATCACACATTACTTCAATCGCTTCTTACAGAAACCCTAGGATATAGGTACTACATCCGGGTCCTTCAGAGAATGCAAGAGTTTTAGAAAGAATAAGCCGTTGGCCCATGATCACACTGCTAGGGAGAAGCCAAACCATAACCTGATCCTAATCTGGGTCACAGACTCTTTTTTTATACAGGCAACAGGAGTTTATTTAATTAGTTTTTAAAACACCTCCTCTTTCAAAATAACATCTGAACACAAAATGCATCAACGGTTAGCAAAAGTACCTACAGGTGGTCAAAAATATTTTTCAATCGATTTAAAGATCCTTTGTAGTCTTTTTACTCATAACAGGAGAGACAAATTTGGGACCATGGCGGATTCCCCGTTACTGTTATTACCCCATGTAAATTAAACACAAAAACAAAAACAGAAACAAAACAGTAGAAAATCTGGAGACTTCTGCGCAATAATATGGAAAGACTTTAACAAAACCCCTAAGCAAACCATTCGAGAGGGCTGAAAAACGAATAAAACACAATGGTCATTTAATTTTGTGGCGCTGAATTGACTATAAGGGGACTCAAGATGCCCGAAAGCCTACTGGGCGGAAACAAACATCCTGCGCACCCACCACAAGGTCCCTGGAGGCTTGAAGCAGCCAGCCACTGGCGCAGGCGCAGGGCCGGGCGTGAGGCGGCCCCGCCCTCCCTGCTTCTGTTCCGGGTCTTCTCACTAGGGGCGGCAGCGTAGCTCCGCGGCCCGGGTTTCCAGCCGGGCGTCTTTCCCAGCCGGGCCTCAGCATGGCTGCCCCTAGCGCTGCGAGTGGGGACGGTGCCGCGTCCTCGCGTTCCTGACAGCCCCTGGCGTCTGTGCTCTGCTGGTCTTCCCCACGCCACGCCATCGTACATGTTTGCCAAGGCCTTTCGGGTCAAGTCCAACACGGCCATCAAGGGGTCGGACAGGTGAGGGAGAGAAGGGGCCTGCTCCGCCCACCAGGGCCCCCGGCCTTTCCCACTCCCGGCTGGCCCACAGCTCTCTGGACGAGGTCAGCCGACCTGGGGTGGAGGCCGAGGGGTCCAGCCCGAGAAGTGACCTCAGAAGCCAGGGTGGAATAGACATGGTTTGTGGGTGAAGATGGAGAGAAAGCCTGATTTATCTCCCAGACTAGCTTTTGGACATTGTAGTTCGTTGAAAGGAAACCGTAATTCAATCAGCGCTTACTGACTGCGGTCTATATAAGGTACTGTAGGGGGTGATCAAAAAAGAAAAAAGAGAGGAGTACAGGATCCCAGTCTCCCAAGAGCTTAGAGTCCCTTAGGGGAAATCAGATGGGAGCCAAGAACTACAACGATACGAGGAAAAGTGTCCAGTGATTACTTCTGGCAGGAGAGACGCATGGAGGGAGAGGTGAGAGAATTAAGGGACATGTTTGGAGGNTTATGTTAACTAATGTGAATTAAATAAATTAATTAAATTAAAAAAACAACAACAATGAAACCTCTTTGAGTCTCACAGCCTCTTCTCTAGCGCTGAGTTAAGTTCCTTTGCTGGCCCTGAATTATAGTGACCTAGTGTTTGGCTTTGCCAGTTCCCCAGGAATTGACATTTAGGCAATAAGTCCGTGCCTCTTTTTGCTCAGTGTACACATTTGTGGTCCTATCCTAACCTTCTTCCGGTGTTCACAGTGTGGCCTCTGGTGCTCGAAAAACTGGTGGGGGGAGCAGGTAAGAGGATTTCCCTCTATTCTAGCTATTGACTGAAACCTTCTTAGTAAGGAACAACTACTCTAATAAATGTACCCATTTCCTGGATTTGTACGGTTGAACAATGGAATTTTCCCCCATGTGTGTTTCATCTCTCTCTTGGCTGCTTCCATAGGTCCCTCTATGACCCCATTGAAAGGCCGCAGTCAGCTTTGGACTTTATACATCAATAAGAAAATAGTTTGTGAACTTCCATAGGCTATACTTTATTTATTTATTTATTTTTTTACAAATAGTTTATTGTCAAATTAGTTTCCACATAACACTCAGTGCTCATCCCCACAAGTGCCCTCCTCCATGCCCATCCCTCCTCCCCCCCACATCCATCAGTCC
>NW_027530389.1:158848-160156 GCF_008692635.1 Crocuta crocuta | reverse complement strand
GTTTACATTCCCACCAACAGTGTAGGAGGGTGCCCGTTTCTCCACATCCTCGCCAGCATCTAGAGTTCTCTGATGTGCTCATTTTAGCCACTCTGACTGGCGTGAGGTGGTATCTCAGTGTGGTTTTGATGTGTATTTCCCTGATGAGGAGGGATGCTGAGCATCGTTTCATGTGTCTGTTGGCCATCTGGATGTCCTCTTTGGAGAAGTGTCTGTTCATATCTTCTGCCCATTTCTTCACTGGGTTGTTCGTTTTTCGGGCGTGTAGTTTGGTGAGTTCCTTATAGATTCTGGATATTAACCCTTTATCTGATATGTCATTTGCAACTATCTTTTCCCATTCCGTTGGTTGCCTATTAATTTTCTGGGTTGTTTCCTTGGCTGTGCAGAAGCTTTTAATCTTGATGAGGTCCCAATCGTTTATTTTTGCTCTTGATTCCCTTGCTTTTGGGGATGTGTCATAAGAAGTTGCTGTGGTGGAGGTCAAGGAGGTTGTTTCCTGCTTTCTCCTCTAGGGTGTTGATAGTTTCCTGCCTCACGTTCAGGTCCTTTATCCATTTTGAGTTGATTTTTGTGCATGGTGTGAGAAAATGATCTAGTTTCATTCTTCTGCATGTTGCTGTCCAGTTCTCCCAACACCATCTGTTAAAAAGGCTGTCTTTTTTCCATTGGATATTCTTTCCTGCCAAAGATCAGTTGGCTGTATACTTTTGGGTCCACTTCTGAGTTCTCAATTCTGTTCCATTGGTCTATGTGTCTGTTTTTGTCCATAGGCTATACTTTAAATCAATAAGCTAAATTTAGGAAACCAGAAGATAGATCATGGAACTGGACTCAGTGCTTTGGTTTGACCACTAGCACCCTCCCAGAGAAATGGTCTGATAGTCAATTGCAGTCTTTTAATTTTCATTATGAATGACCTAGCTGATACTCGATAAAGGTTTGTAGTTGAGCAAATGAATAAATGACGAGGTAGAACTTGGAATCAGAGGCAAAATATAGGTTGTGATGCCTTTGTTTTGCTTGCTGCATATTTGATGCTGCCGGGTCTCGTGGTGCCCCCTGCTGGTCTGCCTCAGGTACAGAAGGGTGACCTCTGTGCCATTGCCTTGCTGGGGAATAGGTACTCTGCCAGCCGCTGTGCCTTTGGGGGGAAATCTTCGGGAAAACTGGGGAGGCATTTGGGAAATAACAAGCTTCTAAAGCTCAAAAGGAAAAAAAAACAGGGTTTCCTGGGGTGGGTCCCTGTGGGCATGGCAGTGAGCCTTTGGGAAGTGTCTGTGTATTTGGGCCAAGTATATTTCCTGC
>NW_027530389.1:59357-158308 GCF_008692635.1 Crocuta crocuta | reverse complement strand
TAAAGTATATTTCCTGCTGCTGCTTTTTTTTTTTTTTTTTTATTTTAGCAATTTTACAATTACAGAAGAGATGCAAAGATAATATAGAGTTCTTACCTAGCTTTGTGTAATGCTAATGTTTTCTATAGCCAGGGTTCAGGTATCAAAGCTAAGGAATTCACATTGGCACAGTCCTATTACTGCAATTGTAGCTTTATTTATATTACATATTTTTCATGAAATGTCTTTCCATGCAAGAATCCAGTCTAGGATACCACTTTGTGTTTAATTATTATCTTCTTAGTCTCTTCTCTGTGAAATTTTCGTGGTCTTTCTTTGTCTTTCATTGTATCATCCACCTCAGTATCCTCTCTTTTAATTCTTTTTTTTATTATTTATTTTTGAGAGAGAGAGAATATGCATGGGTGAGGGGCAGAAAGAGAGAGAGAGAGAGAGAAAGAGAGAGAGAATCCTAAGAAGGCTTCATGCTTTCAGCATAGAACCCAGCATGGGGCTTGATCCCATTGCCTCTGGATCATGACCTGAGCCGAAACCAAGGGTCAGAAGCTTAATCAACTTAGCTACTTACTGGGTTGCCCCTAAGTTATTTTCAGCTTTATTGAGATATAGTTTATGTACTATAAAATTCCCCAATTCCAAAATACAATTCTGTGATTTGTAGTGTAATTTTAGAGTTGTTCAGCCATCATCACATGGCTGCTTTTTAAACATAAAGAAGTATTCATATGAACAGTTCTGAAAAATCAAAAGCCCCCTCACCTCACAAACCTTTTCTCTTAGAGGTAACGATATCATTTGATGCATACATCCTTCCCAGTCTTCTTGAATCCATGTATATGTGTACATATAAAAATGTCTGATTTTGTGTGTATGTTTAAAAATACAACCAACTGGAATTATAATTTTTCTGAATTGTTTTTTCAGTTAAGATCTTGGGGACATTTTTCCATGTCAGCAAGCTCAGGGATGCTGAATCTTCTTACCTGCTGTGTGGTGATGGAAGAGGTCCTTTCTGAGTAGACATTGTGACTGCCTCCAGTGTGTCTTCATCACAAACAGTATCTTTTATATATATATATATATATATATAATTTTTTGTCAAATTGGCTAACATACAGTGTGTATAGGGTGCTCTTGGTTTTGGGAGTAGTTTCCTGTGGCTCATCACTTATATATCCTCTTCTCTTCCCCAATGGTCTTCTGTTAAGTTTCTCAAGTTCTTTATATGAGTGAAACATATGATATCTGTCATTCTCTGACTTAATTCACTCAGCATAATACATTCCAGTTCCATCCACATTGCTGCAAATGGCATGTTTTCATTGTTTCTCATTGCCAAGTAGTATTCCATTGCATATATAAACCACACCTTCTTTATCCATTCATCAATCAATGGAAATTTAGGCTGTTTCCATGATTTGGCTATTGTTGAAATCACTGCTCTAAACATTGGGGTACATGTGCCCCTATGAGTCAACACTCCTGTGTCCTTTGGATAAATTCCTAGCAGTGCTATTGCTGGGTCATAGGGTTGATCTATTGTTAATTTTTTGAGGGACCTCCACACCGTTTTCCAGAGGGGCTGCACTAGTTTGCATTCCCATCAACAGTGCTAGAGGGTTCCCGTTTCTCTACATCCTTGCTAATATCTGTTGTTTCCTGAGTTGTTAATTTTAGCTAGTCTGACCGTTGTGAGGTGGTATCTCAGTGTGATTTTTATTTGTATTTCCTGATGATGAGGGACGCTGAGCATCGTTTCATGTGTCTGTTGGCCATCTGGATGTCTTCTTTGGAAAAGTGTCTGTTCATGTATTCTGCCCATTTCTTCACTGGATTATTTGTTTTTGGGGTGTTGAGTTTGATATGTTCTTTATAGATTTTGGATACTAATCCTTTATCCAATATGTCATTTACAAATCTCTTCTCCCATTCTGTCGGTTGCCTTTTAGTTTTGTTGATTGTTTCTGCAGTGCAGAAACTTTTTATCTTGATGAGGTCCCAGTAGTTCATTTTTGCTTTAATTCCATTGCCTTTGGAGACAGGTTGAGTAAGAAATTGCTGTGGCTGAGGTCAAAGAGGTTGCCTGCTTTCTCCTCTAGGGATTTGATGGTTTCCTGTCTCACATTTTTTTATTTCTCTTTCTGTTGCTTCATTATTGATGTATAGAAATGCAACTGATTTCTGTACATTGATTTTGTATTCTGCAACTGCTGAATTCATGTATAAGTTCTAGCAGCTTTTTAGTGGAGTCTTTTGGGTTTTCCATGTAGAGTGACATGTCATCTGCAAGGAGTGAAAGTTTGACTTCTTCTTTGGCAGTTTGGATGCCTTTTATTTCATTTTGTCTGATTGCTGATGCTAGGTCTTCCAACACTATGTTAAACAATAATGGTGAGAGTGGACATCCCTGTCATGTTCCTGATCTCAGGGGGATAGCCCTCAGTTAACCTATCCCCCTCCCCACCTGCCCTCTGGTAAGAAACAGTTTTTTCTCTGTAGTTAAGAGTCTGGGTTTTTTTTCTTCTTTTTCCCCTCTTGGTTTGTTTTGTTTCTTAAGTTCCACATATGAGTGAAATCATATAACATTTATCTTTCTCTGACTAACATATGTCACTTAGCAATTATACTCTCTAGCTCTGTGCACGTCAGTGCAAATGGCAAGATTTCATTCTTTTTCATGGCTGGGAAAAATGGTATTATATGTGTTTGCGTGTATGTGTATGTGTGTGTGTGAAAATGTATATGTATATCATACATGTATATGTATTCCATTACATGTATATGTCGACCATATATACATGTATGTATTCCATGATATGTGTGTATATACATGTATATATGTATAACATATATATATCATCTCCTCTTTATCCATTTATCAGTCAGTGGACATTTGGGCTGTTTCTCTAATTTGGCTATTGTTGATACTATAAACATTGGGGTGCATGTATTCCTTTGAATTACTATTTTTGTATCCTTTGGGTAAATACCTAGTAGTGCAGTTGCTAGATTGTAGGGTCATTCTATTTTTAACTTTTTGAGAAACTTCCCTACTGTTTCCCAGAGTGGCTGCACCAGTTTGCATTCCTATCAAAAGTGTCTGAGGGTTTCCCTTTCTCCACATCTTCACCAATACCTGCTGTTTTCTATGTTGTTAATTTTAGCCATTATGACAGGTGTGAGGTGATGTTATTGTAGTTTTGATTTGTATTTCCCTGATGGTGAGAGATGTTGAGCATCTTATCATGTGTCCAATAGCCATCTGGATGCGTTCTCTGGAAGAAGGTCTATTCATGTCTTCTGCTCATTTCTTAACTGGATTATGTGTCACTTGGGTGTTGAGTTCTTTATATATTTTAGATATTAATCTTGTGAAATTTTAAAAGAATGGAATTATTGAGAGTACATCTCCAGACCAAACAAAATTAAAAAAGAATTCATTTTAAAAGATAACTAGAAAAGCCCTAAGTTACCAGAAACTGACACTTCAGAAGAAATTCTTTTTAAAAATTAAAGCAGGACGCCTAGCTTTTGCAGTGTGAAGAGCTTGGTGAACTCACTGAGCTTAGTGAGGACTTTAGGAAATGGACTCACACCTTTCCTGTTGCCTGATATATGACAAAAGTCAGAATGAAGCAGTGTAGTAGAAAAGAGATGATATTTTCAGTAAAGAGTGCCAGAACAGTTGGATAGCTATTATTCAAAAATGTATCTGTTGCTCTTTAGTATAACATACACAGAAGCCAAACGCAGTTAAATGGGAAAGAGAACACAATGCTTTTAGAGGAAAGCATCATTGTATCCTAGGAGTAGGCAAGGAATTCTTAAATAGGACACGAAATGCACTAATCCAAATATAAAAATTGAAAATGTAGTTCAGTGTTAAAATTAAGAAAATCTCTTTTTTTTAAAGTTTATTTATTTATTTTGAGGGAGAAAGTGAGTATACATGCATAGTCACGTAGGGTTGGGGGGGTGCAGAAGGGCAGAGAGAGGGGGAGAGAGATCCCAAACAGGTAACTCTGATGTTACTAAGTTACCAGGATCCAGTGTGGAACCTGACATGGGGCTTGAACTCAGGAACTGTGTAACATCATGACGTGAGGCAAAATCAAGAGTTGGATACTTAACCAACTGAGCCACAGGTGCCCCAAGAAATTTTTTTTTCTTTTTAAGCTCCAAACATTTTCTTTTTGTCCATTACAATTATATCCTATACATTTAAAAGGACTATCTCTCCTGAGCCAGAGACATGCAAGGGGACTTAGAGACCCAGCATTCTTTTCTGCTTAAACATGCCAGTGAATTCAGCCTAAATTTGTGGTTCAGACCCTCTGAAAAAGTGTCCACCTTCCAAAGCAGACTACCAGCTTCCAAAGCAGGCTTCAAGAATACATTTGAAAAAATTATACTCAAGCATAATTTTATGTAAACCAAACATCTAACTGTTCAACTTAAAATGAAGAAATTCTGCTTATTAAAAAACATGTAACACTAAGCAAAAAGACAACCTATGGCATGAGATAATATTTATAAAACAAGTGTCCAAGAATATACATAGAGTATAAAAAGAATTCCTACAAAGAGGTAAGTAAAAAGCTAACTTGGTAGAAAAGACTTGAATAGACAGTTCACCCAAGAGGAAATATAAATGACCAATTGGTACATGAGAGTTCTCAGTTTCATTTGTCATCAGGAAAAGGCATATTAAAACCACAAAGAATTACTGCTTTGTCTTCACCAAAATGGCTAAAATTACATAGACTGGAAACATCAAGTGTGTTGAAGATTTGGAGCAATGTATACACTGCGGATGGCACACCAATTAGCATAATCCTTTAGGAAAACTCTGATGTTACCTGTTAACACCTACACATATTCATGCAAATGTCCTACCATTTCACTCTCATGTGCTCATCAGAAATGACCACGTGTCTTTACCAAAACCTCATAATCAGCACATAGCAGCCCTCTTTCTATTAGCTCCTAACTAGGATCTACTCAGATGCCCACTGACAGGCACACAAATAAAATGAGATAGAGTCAAAGAATTGACCTTACACAGCCAGAAGAATTAATACTCCACAATGAAACCCAGCCGTGTGGTTGAATGACAAACATAGTTTTTAACCAAAGTCTCTAAAGACTAAGGAATCAGCATCCGATCTTTCAGTTTATGTAAAGTACAAAACAGGCAAACGGACTCCATGTTCTCAGAGATCCGGACAGCGGTCACCCTGTGTGTGGTGAGGGGAGGGCGAGAGCGACTGAGGAAGGGACAGCTGGGGCTTCCCTGAGACCTCGTGCTGTGCTTTCCTGAGCTCGGTGCTGGTGTGTAGGCCCTGCGCCTTCTCGAGATTCAGCAAACCCTTTGCTTATGTTCTTTATGCTTATATTGCAACACGAAGTTCTAAAAATTCAGCATTCCAGTGTCTTCGTTTTGAATGGTTAAACTCATTTATGTCCAATGAGGGTGATCCTGTTGTTTCACACACGTATATGTCACGTCCTTAAGAGAGTGAGTGTGTGGATTGTCGGACAAGCAGGCCCTAAATATCAGCCAGCACTGCGTTCTTGGCAAAGTTCACTCATGTTGTCTGGGTCTTGATTGTGAAAGTATTGCCCAACATCTAGTTCTGTAAATGATTTCTTTTAAATTTTTTTAATGTTTATTCATATTGAGAGACAGACAGACAGACAGACATGTGTAAGTGGGGGATGGGCAGAGAAAGAGGGAGATTAACTGAAGCAGACTCCAGGCTCTGAGCTGTCAGCACAGAGCCTAACTCTGGGCTTGCACCAATGAGCTGAGAGATCATGACCTAATCTAAAGTTGGAAGCTTAACTGACTGAGCCACCCAATCTCCCCTGTAAATGATTTTTAAAGGAGCTTCCATTATTATATCTTTTGAGGTTTACATACAATAGACCTGAATGGGTTTCCGTAATCAGAGAGTTAATGAAATCCAAAGTATATCACCGGTTACCGTCTTGCGCCTTCCAAGAACCTGAACGTGTAGCAGGAGAGAACATGCCTGGGTTTATAGAAACAAATCAAAGCAGGTCACGGTATTAACATTCAGCGGGAACGCAGTGAGAATCTGATTCACACTCTGGCACTGCTGGGGCTTGTGACTGACTTTTTCTTCTTTTACTTTGCAGAAGTTTTCTGATGGGCGGAGCTTCTAGTAATCCCTTTAATTTCCAAACTGGGTTTCAACTTCCTTTTGGAGCAACTGCTTTCCTGCTCTAATCACAACGTTTAGCAGAAGAGAAGCTGGCATAGTGTGAGCAGTGACAACTGATTAATGTGTCCCTAAGGATCTTGAAAATGAGATTTCTAGCACAGATTGTTTGGCTTATGTGGTGGACTGTTTGTGTTGCAGAAGGTAAGAGTGAAAAAAAGAAGATTTTTCTGTATTACAAAACATTTGCTATTATGCTTTTCACAGTGGTAATAGGAATTTGGTCTAGAAGATGTGATTTAATTACTGTTCTGTAGCTTAGCATGTGAGTGGCTCTTGACATTATTAAGGTTCAAAAAAATATAAGTAGCTTATTTAAATGATGTGATTATTCATCATAATTTTATTTAATACAAAAATTGAAAACATCTTTTAATGTTTTGAAAACTATAATGTAAGCACTTCCCTTGTAATTATCATAAAACATAATTTACTTTTTTTGCTTAGAATTTTCACCCAAATACTTTCTGTGAAAGTATTAAGAAGCATATGAACATACATAGAACCAGAACAGAAATTAGACAATAGAAGCCTTCAAATCATGTAATGATTGGATTTACCTCAGATATAGATGTTAACTGTTTCTAAAGAAAAATTCATTTATCATTTCCAACTAATATTCCACAACCTTAAAAGTCTTATAGACAAACAAGCATTATTTATAACATTAGAATGAAAATATATAAATTGAAAAAATTAAATATGTAATGTTTTTAATATCTAAGTCATTCTAATGGATGTTTTCCTGTGGTTGTATCTGAGATATATTCTAGAAGAGCAGCCTTTAGGAATAGTGAATATGAAGGTAGAAGGTTTTTTTTTTTTGGTATTAGTAAGGCCATTTCTAGACGTATAATTATATTTTTAATTCTAGCACTACTCAATAGATTAAAAAGTTTCTTTGGACAGAATTTGGTATCTAATTCATGATAGGAAACTAATTATATGATATTATTTGATTTTTTTTGATTGGCATTTTTAAAACAAATGAGTTGCCTATCATTCATAAATCTCCAAAACATTTCACTGACTCTGCAAGTTTTGATTGAATGCTTACTGTCAGCGTCTAAGCATTGAGAAATATAGCAAATAACACTAAATCTCTGTCGTTGATGGTCTTTCAATCTAGACAATAAAGACACATATCTCTCTCTTTAATTATATTCTTCAGTCATTTTTTAAAGGTTTATTCAAATATGCTTAATTTTTTTCTAAGACAGTGTTTTTTTTTTTTTAGTTTCACATTCTGATATGCTATTGCTTGATAATTAGCTTAGAAACTTTAATATATACAGCCATATTTATAAGCTAGCTGTGAAGTCTTTTCCCTGTACAAGTAAATATTGCAGTCAGTATTCAAAAGTAAATTGTTACTGTAATGGCAAAGAGTTCCAGAACACTGTTAATGTTTGTCATAACAAACATCTTTTTCTTTACATAAGTGCTTTTGTCTTTTCTTTAACAGGAGTACTTTAAGTGTCTCAAAATTTCTGTATTGTCTGCCTAGGCTTTACATCACTTGTCATGTAAGGAAGATTTGTTTTCTTTCCATCTCATGTTTAAAACTTGAGAATGGGTGTAAAGCTTGATTAAATTGTTTAAGTGATTATAAAGTGGAATTTGAAATTTTAAAATAAGGTGCAATAATATATGTATTAAAAATTAATAGCAACATAAACTCCTTACTTAGATAATTGATTCCAGCTGATTCATTTCACCAGTATTTTCTATTTCATCAAAATGTGTTTAAATGTGGTATCAGTTTCTGCTGGTGATTGGGGCATTAGCACCCTATGCATACTATAGTGAGACTGACTGTAAATCTGGCGAATTCCTAATAGAGAAAGTATAACGTTACTATTTAAAGCAATGCTTAGGTTAGTTAGCTTCATGATTTTCACAAAAGCACATATGATGTACAAGTGAGTAGGGAAAAATTACATGAATTTTCAGCAGATATTGAACCGCTATTTATTCCTTCTTTGCCAAAAAGTTCTACACCTGGTTTGAAATGCCAGTTCCATCCGTTTACCATACCTAACAGAAATTTCACTCAGCAAGGTAGCCTTGCCCATTAAAAATATCTATATATCCTTCAGTAGTTGCCTCTGGCTTTGTTTCCCATGTAGAAATAAATATGGAATAGTGCATTGAGATATTGTGAAATACTAAATTGAATACTGAATGGTAAATTGAGGAATTGGGAAAAGAGAGTTTGGAACACCAGCACAATCTGCTTTACTCAACCAGGCTTAATGTTTTAGCATTTTATATATTGTCTCTGCCCCGTTCAGAGTGAACATTCCTCAAAAATACTCCTCACTACTAAAGAGGAATGATAACCCATAGGAAGAATTTATTGGCCCAGGTTTCATGGAGACCAATTAGTACCTTTTCAATGCAGCAGGCTCTCTGCATTCCCATTGCTGGGCGTCTAGAAATATTAGTTGCTTCCTTGTAAAACATCACAGCTGGACGAGTCACCACAGGCTGCTAAGAATCTGGTCATATTTACAGGACAAAGTTTAAAATAACAGTCCCCCAATCTTACCATATAGTTTCTGCTTTCTGGAGTATATTATGACCAAGCTTTTCAAGAAGTCCCTTTAGACTTAGGGTCTAAAAAGTGTATAATATTTGAAGTTAGCCACAGCCCAGAAATTCCTGGCTGAGAAATGTGAATGAATTAAAACCTACTCAAATGTGTTCAAGTACACAATGGCTATTTTATTTGGAGAGATGTAGGTGTTATCTAATGCTGGAGGCTTAAAGGGAAAAAAATATCCTTTGAGGACCTAAAATATATTATAGAACAAGGCTAGAGAGATTCTCTTCTATCAGAAAGCAGAGAAAAACAATTTTTTATATATTGTTTCAAGTATAAGATGGTTTCAAATTTTAGAGTTAATCCTAAAATGGAAAAAAAATAATTGATATTATAAATCATTAAGAATTACTTATAAATTAATTAAAAGTACTATTTTATAAACATGTATATGAATGTAATACACAGATATCTAATCCAGAAAACTTGAGGTTGGTTTTTAATTCTAAATTCTGTGTTTCAATTCCAATAGATAAATAAGAATTCTCCTTCTCCTGTCAAGAAAATTCCATGTTTTCAGAAATCGTTGTGTGGTGTTTAACTATATGGTGTGACTTAAAGTTGTGCAATGGCCCAACTGCGTTCAATATCCTCTCTTCTATGAAAATGTTTTAGGGGTGCCCGGGTGACTTAGTAGGGTAGGCGTCCAACTCTTGATTTCGGCTCAGGTCATGATCTCATAGTTTGTGGGATTGAGCTCGACAGCTGGCTCTGCGCTGACAGCTGGGAGCCTGATTGAGATTCTCTCTGTCTTTCTGTCTCTCTCTGCTTCTCCACTGTTTGCACTCTGTCTCTCAAAATAAATAAACATTAAAAAAAAATAAATTCTATTTAAGAAAAAGAAAAAAGAAAATGTTTTACACATTGATATTATCAGATTCAACAAACCTGAAATTTATGTGGAAAAACATACTCTGAATAAATACTCTGAATAAATTGCTTCTCTGTAGCAATTTTAGTGTGAAAAGGTAGGAGTGGATGATGCAGGTGAAGAACAGGACTAAGGAACTCTGGAAAGAGAGGTGTCCCTGGGGACGGTCGATCTGATGGGTGTAGCATGACTGTGAGCGCCATGAGAAGGGTCAGAGCAGATGCCCTGGGAGTGTCATGAGAGAGAGAGGTGTGCCAAAGCAAGGCTTGTTCTTTTCAACGTGGTCGTATCTGGAGAATGCATATGCTACTCTTTGCCTATGTATAAAGTTAAACTGAAGTGAATTATTCATTATTGCTGAAATTGTTCGTAACTGAAAGTAAGTCCCCCATTGACACACATATTAGTAGGTTCTTCATCTTTGACCTTTGACTGTTAGGGCTTCTGCCAAAGTCTAAATTGATCCACTTTGCTCAATCCCTGATTGTTCTACAACCTTTGCACTTTTCCTTTTTCCCAATTATGCCTCCCCCTCACCCCACACACCATCCCCTACCTGCCCAGGATGTGAAATTCTCCCATCCAGTCTATCCTGTGCTCATTTAACTGGTGTGCACTTTACCCATACCTTAACACCTTTAACTAGTTTCAGAGTATGGCGCATAAACAAGAGAAGATGTAATTGGGTGAAAATTGCCACACACACAACAAAAAATCACACACACAACAAGAAAAAATCACACACACAACAAAAGAACAAAAGGAAAGAAGTAAAAAGATTTGACCGAGCATTTTTATGTGTTTGGACATTTTAATTAAGAGAACCAAGTTTCTCAAACCATGTTGACCAAAAATGTAATAGATAAGGAAGTGATTATAGAATCATCTCTTCAGAGGCTCCCAAAAGTTTTTTTTAACAAAATTCAAATAATTCCTGACTTCTAAATGATAGCATAAATTCAAAATTAAGACACGTAGACAAGAGGTACAGTGGAATTACAGATAGCAGAGTTTCTTGGATTCATGCAACAGAGCTTTGAGATCACTGCATATGTGTTCTCATGTCTTAACCTTTCACATTGGTTACCATGCACTGTGCTCTTCCCATGGGTTGCCTGCAATCTGCAGAGATAATGGAAAGGCTCCAAGAGAGCTTCGTATTCATCCATTCATTCTCTCATTCATTTCTTTGTTCATCTAATGATCATTTTTTAAGTGACTGCTAAGTGCCGGGCACTAGGACTAGCATTTTCCAAAAGGCCATTTAGTGGGGAAAACAAAAGGAATGATTATTGTATTTTATCAACATACTGTATTTTATCATATGAAGCATTGTGATGAAGGTAAGCAAAAGAGACACTATAGGATCATTTAGAGGAGGCAAGAAATCCAAGTGCACATGGGAGGTTGGAGTGGGATAGGGTTGGGGAATTGGTTTGTAAGAGGTGGAATGAAGAGAGACAAATATGTCAGGGTCACGATGGCATCATGAGTAGGCTTTGAAGGTTGGATAGGAGTCAACCAAATTAGGATGACATGGAGAAGGACATTCAATGCAGAGGAAACATGGGGGTGCCTGTGTGGCTCAGTTGGTTAAGAATCAGACTCTTGATTTGGCTCAGGTCATGATCTCAGTCATGAGATTGAGCCCCATATAGAGCTCCACACTGGGAATGGACCCTGCTTGGGATTCTTTCTCTTTCTCTCTCTCTCCCTCTACCTCTCCCGCTCCATCAAAAAACAAACAAACAAACCAAGAAAAAACCCAAAACAAAACAAAAAGAAACACAAATGAAACACAAAACACAAAGAAACAAAAGAAACATCAATTGTGTTACAAAAGACTAATTGTAGGTCTGTAAAAATGGCGGATTGAAATCATCCCCTGCATTTCTAAAGCCATCAGTGGCATTTCCACAAGTACTACAGGTGAAATTGGGTATAGTATGTGCTGTTTTTCTTCTTTTTTTAAAAATTCTTATTCTCAAGATTATCATGCTAATGATTCAGATGCAGAATTATTCCTGCTACAGTTTTTAAAGGTCCTCATTTTAATGTCACCCTGTAACTAAACTCTTGTTTACAGCAGTCTGTAAGTATATGCAAACATTTATTTTAAGAAGGTACCATTTTGACTTGACAGTAATTGGCATTAGGTAGTAGCAATCCAAATACAACACATTTCAAGAAATTTGATTTCAGTGATATATTCAAGCTGCATCCTGATAGTAACTTGTTCCAATCCTAATTATGGATACTTGTATTCTTCCCAATTTCTTATGGCTATGACCTGTTGTCCCATTTGTTTTTCATAATCCTGAAATTATCTTAATGGTCTTTACACTGTTATAATTTCAAGAGGAAATTGCATAATCATATTTGAAAATTGTTTAAATGTAAGTTTATTTTTTCAATGCTTTAATAGTGTAATATCTATCTGATTTTTCTAGAGTTTATTTTTTAAAAAACTTCATTGCAACTAATACTTTATAGAGGTGTATATATTATTTGTCACATATCTTTAATTATTCTCATTTTATTTGTAAAATAATCTGAATATGTCTTACTTTGAAAAGCTAATTGGATATCATGTATATGCATATATAACTATATGCATATATACCAATGAGAAGGTAGGAGACAAATTTAACATAAAATATCTATTTTTGCTATCTCCATTTGGTCCATTTGATTTACTCTTTCTACCTTGATTTTTAGTTTTACTTTGTAATATATTCTAATGCCTACAAAGCTTAGAATCAAGCTATGCAAAAAGTAGTATCTCCTATTTTTTTTCTCCAAAATAATTTTAGAAAAATAGAGTAATTATACAAAGAGACCAACCTTAGTCTACCAAAGCAGTCTGGTATACATTTAATTAAGGTTTTCTTGATTAAGTTTGGAATGTCTTACAAATAAAAGGAAAGCTCTCCAAAGAATTTTATTAACAAGAGTAGCATAACCAATTTTGGGAAAAAACCCTATGTAACTCTGTGGAGAATGGAGGCTTACAGTCTAGTTAGCTGGCTGTGTCACAGTCAAGGTGGCTAATGGTCATAATCACAGCTAAGATTTTGGAGATGGCAGTGGAAAGATGGAGAAATGGAGTACGAGCCAGTGATACCGTTTTCTTACTGTCAAAAGATGCCATTTAAAGTTCATGGAAAAAGCCCCAGAATTTTAAGAGTTCTTTGAAATAAAAAGGGTAGTCAATATGAGAATACTTATACTCTAGTAAACATATGTACATAGTAAAAATTGTGAGAAGCTGATAGTAAGATTTTGTGAAAGATGTATATCCTTGTCTTTTCCACCTGGTTGTTAAAAGCAGTTAACCAAATTTGAGAATTCAAGAGCTAGTGGTATAAATGTATTTTCTTAAAATATAACCAAAAGAAAATGCATTTTCCTCAGGCTGGGTAATGGGCTGGTGGAGTGTGTGTGTGTGTGTGTGTGTGTGTGTGTATGTGTGTATGTGTAAATTGATTAATGTTTTGAAGATGGATTAGTCTTGGCAGATATGTTAGTTTTAAAAAATAATTTAAATTGAATAAATTAGTTTATAAAAACTTTGTTATTCTTACCTTGCATTAGCTTAATAGGTTAGGAACTGTGTCTATCAAAATGTTAATATATTACTAAAAAATAATACTGTACTCATAATATTGGCATCTATGTTTGAAAATTAACTAACTTATTTTTCCAATAACCTAAATGCCATGAAGTGTATTTGAATATCTAAAATGAAAAATACACATATAACCTGTAATTAAGCATAAAATCTTCATCATGAACATTAAATTTAAAAACAAACAACAAAAAAAATCTTTCTCTTTGGGAGTGGGGGAATCCAGAGAGATGGTTTGTGTTGTTTTATGATAGTATATTAGCACCATCTAGCGGAAAAAACATTATGTTTACTTAAATTCTAAAAATAAAAACTGTAATGTAGAATCATTTATTAAAAGTTCCCTAACATAAATGTGCTAAAATTTGCTAAAACTTCAAAGAAAAGTTACTGCATATGAAAGCTCACATAAGTATTATTTTCTATACAAAAGTATAGTTTTATATGGAGATACTGTGAAATGTGAANGATCATGACCTAAGCGAAAGTCGGACGCTTAACCGACTAAGCCACCCAGGTGCCCCGATTATTTGCCCCTTTTAAAAAGAAATTCTAGAATAGAATGTTAAGCCATTGTCATAAAACCAAGTAAAGAAAGGAGTTATGCAATGAAAGTAATACTAATAAATATGTCTGGTGATAAGTATCTTTAAATTTGCCATTTTTAAAAGTAATGTGTTGGAGATCTAATGTAATCATTCTATCTTTTTAAAGTTTTTATTTAAATTCCAGTTAATTAATATACTGCAGTATTAGTTTCAGGAGTAGAATTTAGTGGTTCATCATTTGCATATAATACCCAGTGCTCATCACAACAAATGCCCTTCTTAATATTCATCACTTGTAATCCATCCCCCCACTTACCTCTCCAGCAACTTTCAGGTGATCTCTATACTTAAAAGTCTGTTTTTTGATTTGCCTCTCTCTTTTTTCTCCTATCATCATCATTTTTTAAATTTCCCGTATGAGTGAAATCATATGGTATTTGCTTTTTCTGACTGACTTATTTTGCATAGCATAATACATTCTAGTTCTATCGATGCATTGCAGATGGCAATATTTCATACCTTTTGATGTCTGAGTAATAGTCCAGTGTGTGTGTGTGTGTGTGTGTGTGTGTGTATCACATCTCTTTATCCATTCGTCCATCAGTGGACATTAGGCTATTGTTGATATTGCTGCTATAAATATCAAGGGCACATGATATAAATATCATGTGCACATGTCCCTTCAGAATCAGTGTTTTTATATCCTTTTGTTAAATACTTAGTGCAATGGCTGGATTGTAGGATAGTTGTTTTTTTTGTTTTTTTTGTTTTTAACTTTTTGAGGATCCTCCATCTTCTTTTCCAGAGTGGCCGCATCCCCACACCAACATTGCAAGAACATTCCCCTTTCTCTACATCCTTGACAATGCTCTGTTTCTGTGCTGTTAATTTTAGCCATTCTGATGAGTGAGATGGTAACTCATCATGGTTTTGATGTATATTTCCTTAATGATGAGTGATGTTGACCATCTTTTCATGTATCTGTTAGCCATGTGTATGTCATCTTTTGAAAACTATTCATGTCTTCTGTTCATTTCATAACTGGATTATTTGTTTGGGGTTGAGTTTGATAAATTCTTTACAGGTTTTGGATACTAATCCTTTATCAGATATGTCATTTGCAAATATCTTCTCCCACTCTGAAGGTTGCCTTTTAGTTTGTTGATTGTTTTCCTCACTGTGCAGAAGCTTTTTATCTTGATGAAGTCCCAATAGTTCATTTTTGCTTTTGTTTCCCTTGCCTCTGGTGACATATCTAGTAAGAAGTTCTTATGGCCTAAGTTAAAGAGGTTGCTGTCTGTGCTCTTCTCTAGGAATTTGATGGTTTCTCATCTCATATTTTGGTCTTTCATCCACTTTGAATGTATTTTGTGTACATTGTAAGAAAGTGGTCCAGTTTTATTCTTCTGCATGTTGCTGTCCCATTTTCCCAACACTATTAAAAAAGAGACTATTTTCCATTGGATATTCTTTTCTGCTTTGTCAAAGATTAGTTGAATATATAGTTGTGGGTCCATTTCTGAGTTTTCTACTCTGTTCCACTGATCTGAATGTCTGTTTCTGTGCCAGCGCTATACTGCCTTGGTTACTACAGGTTTGTAGTAATATAGCTTGAAGTCTGGAATTGTGATACCTCCAGCTTTGCTGTAGTCTTTAAAGATTACTTTGACTATTTGAAATCTTTTGCAGTTCCATACAAATTTTAGGATTGTTCTAGTTTGGTGAAAATTGCTGGTGGTATTTTGATAGGGATTGCAGTACATATGTAGATTGATTTGGGTGATATAGATATTTTAATGATATTTGTTCTTCCTGTCCATGAGGATGGAATATTTTTCCATTTCTTTGTGTCACCTTCAATTTCTTTCATCAGTGTTCTGTAGTTTTCAGAGTACAGATCTTTTACCTCTTTGGTTAGGTCTTTTCCTAAATATTCTATTGTTTTTGGTACAAATATAAATGGAATGAATTATTTTACTTTTCTTTCTGCTGCCTCACTATTGGTGTATAAAAATGCAACAGGTTTCTCTACATGGATTTTGTATCCTGAAACCTTACTGAATTGTGTATCAGTTCCAGAAATTTTTAGTGGAGATTTTTGGGTTTTCTATATGTAGTATCATGTTGTCTGAATAATGAAAGTTTGACTTCTTCCTTGTTGACTTGGATGCCTTTTATTTCTTTCTTTTTCTTTTCTTTTCTTTTTTTTTTTTTTTACTGACTGTTGAGACTAGACATCCAGTACTATGTTAAGTAACAATAGTGAGAGCAGTCATTTTTATCTTGTTCCTGACCATAGAAGAAAAGTTCTCAGTTTTTCCTCATTGAGAATTATATTAGCTGTGGGTCTTTCTTATATGGCCTTTATGATAATGAGGTAGGTTACCTCTATCTCTGATCTTTTGAGTGTTTGTTTGTTTGTTTGTTTGTTTAGAAATAGATAAAGCACATGTGTGTGGGAGTCAGAGGAGGGACAAAGAGAAGAGAGAGAATCTCTTTTTTTCTTAACTTTTTTTTTTTTAATTTATTTCTAGGAGAGAGAGAGAGAGACAGCGTGAACAGGGGAGGGTTAGAGAGAGAGGGAGACACAGACTCTGAAATAGGCTCCAGGCTCTGAGCTAGCTGTCAGCACAGAGCCCGACGTGGGGCTCGAACCCACGAACCGCGATATCATGACCTAATCGAAAGTCGGACGCTTAACCAACTAAGCCACCCCGGCGCCCCTGAAGAGAGAGAGAATCTTGAGCAGACTCCATGTCCAGTGAGGAGCCTGACATGGGACTTGGTCTCCCAACCCAGAGATCATGACCTGAGCTAAAATCAAGAGTTGGACACCTACAAACTGAGCCACCCTGGGACCCAAAGGGTTCTTTTTTTAAATCAAGAATTGATACTGTCATGTTGATACTATCAAATGCTTTTTCTGTATTTATTGAGAGGATCATAAGGTTCTTATTCTTTATTTTATTAATATGGTGTATCTTGGTGATTGATTTGAGGATATTGAACCATCTTTGCAGCCCAGGAATAAATCCCACTTGACTGTGGTGAATGATTCTTTTAATGAACTGTTAGATTTGGCTTGCTAGTATTTGTCGAGAATTTTTACATCCATGTTCATCAGGGATATTGGCCTGTATTCTCCTTTTTAGTGAGATCTTTGCTGGTTTTGTAATCTAGATAATGCTGACTTTGTAGAATGAGTTTGGAAGTTTTCTTTCCATTTCTATTTTTTGAAATGGTTTGGGAAGAATAGGTGTTAACTGTTCTTTACATGTTGGGTAAGAATTCCCTTGGGAAGCCATCTGGTCCTGAACTTTTGTTTGTTGGGAGATTTCTTATTACTGATTCCATTTATTTGCTCATTGTTGGTCTGTTCAAGCTTTCTGTTTCTTCCTGTTTCACTTTTGGTAGTTTATATGTTTCTAGAAATTTATCCATTTCTTCTAGATTGCCCAATTTGTTGGCATATAATTTTTCGTAATATTTTCTTATACTTGTTTGCAGTTCTGTGGTGTTGATTGTGATCTCTCTTCTCCATTTTGTGATTTTATTTATTTGGGTCCTTTCTCTTTTTTTTTTGGTAAGTCTGGCTAGGGGTTTATCAATTGTATTAATTCCAAGAACCAGCTCCTGGTTGCATTAATCTGATCTGATTTTTTTAAATTTGTTTCTACTCTAATCTTTATTATTTCCCTTCTTCTGCTGGCTTTAGGTTTCATTTGTTGTTCTTTTTCTAGCTCCTTTAGGTATAAAGTTAGGTTGTATATTTGAGATTTTTCTTGCTTCTTGAAGTAAACCTATATTGCTATATACTTCCCCTTTAAAACAGCTTTGGTACATTCCAAAGATTTTGGACCGTCTTGTTTTCATTATTATTTCTTTCCATGTATTTTTTTTTTTTTTATTACTTGAGTAATCTCCTGTTTGACCCATTCATTCTTTGGTAGGATGTTCTTTAACCTCCATGTATTTGTTGTCTTTCCAAAATTTTTCTTGTGGTTGACTTCAAGTTTCATAGGGTCATGGCCTGATAATATGCATGGTATGATCTGTCTTTTTGTACTTGTGGAGACCTGATTTGTAACCTACTATGTGATCTACTCTGGAGAATGTTCCATGTGCACCCAAAAAGAATGTGTATTCTGGTGTTTTAGGTTGAAATACTCTGAATATATTGTTTAAGTTTATCTGGTCCAGTGGGTAATTCAAAGCCATTGTTTCCTTGATAGTTTTATATCTGTCCATTGGTGTAAGTGGGTGTAAAAGTCTACTTTATTGTATTACTATCAATGGGTTCCTTTATGTTTGTTACTCTTTTATATATTTGGGTGCATTCAAGTTGGGGGCATAAATATATATAGTTGTTAGATCTTGATGAGTAGACCCTTTTATTATGATAGAGGGCCCGTCCTCTCTTGTTACAGTCTTTGATTTAAAATCTAGTTTGTCTAATATAAGTATGGCTACTCCAGCTTCTTTTGACATCCATTAGCATGATAAATGGTTCTCCATCCCCTCACTTTTAATCTGCAAAATGAGGCTCCCATATAGATGGGTCTTCTTTTTTAATCCATTTTGATACCCTATACCTTTTGATTGGAGCATTTAGTCCATTGACATTCAGAGTGATTATTGAAAGATATGAAATTAATGCCATGTATTTATTTTTTATTATTGTTTCTAGAGATTTTCTTTGTTCTTTTCTAGAGTTTGTTGCTTTTGGTCTTTGTTTTCCACTCAAAGAGTCCCCTTTAATATTTATTGCAGGGCTGGTTTATTGGTCACAAATTCCTTCAGTTTTTGTTTGTCTTGGAAACTTTTTATTTCTCCTATTCTGAGTGATAGCCTTGCTGGATAGTCTCCTTGGCTGCTTATTATTCCCATTCAGCACATTGAATATATCATGTCACTCCCTTCTGCCACGTCTCTGGAGAGATCTGCTGCTAGCCTTTTTTGTCTTCTTTTTTAAGTTAGTGACTTCTTTGTCTTGCTGCTTTTAGGATATTTTCTCTATCTCTGTATTTTGCAAATTTAACTACAATATGTTTGTAGTTATGTTGCCCTGTGTGTGTTCATTTTGATGGGAATTCTCTGTGCCTCTTGGATTTGGATGTCTGTTTCCTTCCCCAGTTTAGGGATGTTTCAGCTACAGTTTCCTCAAATGAACCTTCTGCCCCTTTTTCCTTCTCTTCTTGGACTCCTATGATTTGAATGATATTCTGATTTATGGAGTCACTGAGTTCCCTAAGTCTACATTTGTGAACTAATATTTTTCTTTCCCTCTTATCTTAAGCTTCATTATTTTCCATAAGTTTATCTTCTATATCACTGATTCATTCTTATGATTCTTCCATCCTTACATACAAACCTGCAGGACAAGTGTCTATTGGTGCCTGGCTGGCCCCTCTGGTTCACTCATTGTCAGTCCTGCTCCAGTAGATATGCAGTTGTCAGGCACGGAGGGGCTGGGGTTCATGTAAGCAGGCTGCCTTCACTGGGGGCCAATGTCCTGTTCCATGAAGCCCCAACATGTTGGTATTGGTGAGAAAAATGGCAACATGCCAATCTCTCCTCCCCACAGAGGTTGTCTCAAACCATGCAGTTCAGGCAGCTCTCTCAGAGTAGCACGGGCATTCGACTCATCCTGCTCCACAGTCTCCTCCACCTCCTAGGATTGCCTTCTGCACGAACCTGGTTCTGGAATAATGCCACTCTGCCCTGCCAGCAAAGGACCTCAGGCTGGCACCTGCAGGGTCTTTGTCCTTGGGGGGCAATATACCCTCTTCCCACAGTTCTTAAGGGAAACTCTCTCCCAGTGTACCCTTGAGAACACTACTGCACCCTAGGACTGGCTCCCCTTCCCACCAGACCTGCATACAGCCAACTCCAGTCCAAAGAGAGTCAAGAAACCCTAAAAACTCTGATCTTCACTAGTAAACTTGTTTGCAAAGTAGAATTGAGCTCTCTGTATTTTTTGTTTCCCTGTCGATGGTCCAGAGAGGATTTTCTCTTGTCCAAATACAATCCCACACTTCTACAACCTTTTTTCACTTCCTTTTGTCTCTCCACAGAAGGGGTCTCCTCCCTTCCTTGCCTACACTGCTCATTTTTTCTCTCCTCATTCGCAAACACCCGCCTCTGTCCTGCCAAACTGTCTCTTCCCACCTATGGAGATCCTTCTGCCCCTCTGCAGATTGATTTCCTGGGTGTTACAAGTGTTCTGACCTCAATACTTCTGTGTTTGAGGGACGAGGGAAATAATGGTCTTTCTACTCATCCGCCATCTTGACTCCTCGAAGCATAGCTATTTCTTAAAGCAAAAATAACCTAAATATATTGGAAATTTAAATAAATACTTTAAGCAATTACTTTGTTTTTATTGTTTTCAGATTGTGAAGGACCACCTCCAGGAAAACAAAATGAAATTTTGTCAGGTGTTTGGTCTGAACAAAAATATCCAGAGGGAACTCAGGCTACATATAAATGCCGGCCTGGATATAGAACTCTTGGAGCTATCGTAATGGAATGCAAGAATGGAGAATGGGTGGCTCTTAATCCGTCGAGGATATGTCAGAGTAAGTAAATCATACATTGGTGAAACCTTTAGTTGTGAAAATACTAAATGTTTGATATTGTAGCAATATTAACTGAATTATATCACAGTTGTCATTTAAATACAAAATAATAGGGGTGCCTGCGTGGCTAAGTAGGTTAAGCATCCAACTTCGGCTCAGGTCTTGATCTCATGGTTCATGAGTTCGAGCCCACATCCGACTCTGTGCTGACGGCTCAGACAGAGCCTGGAGCCTGCTTCAAATCCTGTGTCTCCTTCTCTCTCTGCCCCTCCCCTACTTGTGCTCTGTCTCTCTTTCTCTGAAAAATAAATAAAAATTAAAAATAATAAAAATAAGTAAATAAACACATAATAATATACCATCATTGTTCTTAGTAAGGAGTTGTACTCTTCCAAAATAAAAAAAAATCGTATAGATAAGTTTGATAATAAAATAATAACTTTGTTATTTTTCACTTTTCCACATCTTCAATTATGTCTTTGGATATAATATCAAATGCCATTTTCCTTGAACTCCTATATCAAATGTGTTTCATAATAATATTATATTGTCTTGATCATTTTAGAAAAGCGCTGTGGACATCCTGGAGATACTCCTTTTGGTACTTTTCATCTTGCAAGAGGAAGTGAATTTGAATATGGAGCAAAGGTTGTTTACAAATGTAATGAGGGGTATGTAGTCAATATAAAAATATTGAGACGGTTATAATTTAGATTGTAAATAGGGATTGTACTGATTAGTATTTTTAAGGTCACTTTCTTTTTTTTAAATTTGTAACATTTTATTTTCTTTTTTGAGAGACAGAGCAGGAGCAGCCGAGGGGTAGAGGGAGAGAGGGAGACACAGAATCCAAAGCAAGCTCCAGACTCTGAGTTGTCAGCACAGAGCCTGATGAGGGGCTCAAACCCATGAACTGTGACATCATATCCTGAGCTGAAGTAGGACACTTAACCGACTAAGCAATAAAGACGCCCCAGTCACTTTATTTCTCTATGAGCATTTTTATAAGTACTATACAAGTAGCCTGAAAAATTAATCTATAATATAAATGATTATATTTGGATACTATATTATCTCCTCAACATTGAAAATTTTAAATGAATTATAATTACTCTTGAAGACTGTAGTAGTAGGAGGGTTAGAAAATAGTATACATATAAATAAGAGTTTATTCCAACAAGTCCTGACTATATTCTATTATGTGCAGAGTATATGGGAGTTTAATGTGTCAGGGACAGTGAGAATGGTAACAAAATCAGATTAGATGGCATCTTTTTGATAAAAGCTTAGAAAGTTTAGAAGAAACAAATATTTTGCATTGAAAAAATAATAACTGCCATTATTTAAGTTTCCATGGTCTGCAAATTACTCTAATCACATGGACCAAAAGTGCTACTACCTTCATAATCATTGACTCTGTTCTCTAACCACCTACTGGATTTTCATGGCTAATCTTAACACTGTGATACCTTTTCAGCGTTCTTTATTCCTGTTATGCCCATCCAGGTTGAAAAATTGTGTTAAAGAAAGTTTCATAGATGGTAAAACCAGTATCATTACAAGTTTATGCTACATAAATATAAATAGGATCAATATAATATTTTAAAGGTTAGGCTTTGAAATAAGCCTGCATCCCAAAACTCCACCACTTAATAACTGTATGTATCATTCTAATATCTCTTCATTCCCATTTCCTGAATTTTCAAGTAGAGACATGGGACGCCTGAGTGACTCAGTCATTTGGGCATCTAACTCTTCATTTCGGCCCAGGTCATGATCCCAGGATCGTGGAATTAAGCCCCATATCAGGCTCGGCACTGAGTGTGGAGCCTGCTTGGGATTCTCTCTCTTCCTCTGTCCCTCTCCTCAGCTTGCACACACTCTCTCTTTCTAAAAAGAAAAGAAAGTAGAAGCACAGCAGGTGCATCATAGAATTGGTGGAACATAAATAAGACACACACTGAAGCCCTTCAAAGAGTTCTTGGGATATTGCAGACACCCAATAAGTCTTAGTTCTTATGATTTTAGGCTCTCTTTGGCCACAATTTGAGATTCTTCAAAGATATTTTTAGCCCAACTTTAAATCACTGCTGCTGACTTTTTATACACGACCAAATAGATGAAGACCATCTGGGCGTAAACTTTCCAATTACCTCACTGTTCACCTCTGTAAAAGCTCTTTCAGTACAGGCTTATCTGGCCCCTTTAGTTTCCATATTGGACCTGGCAAAGGGGATCAAAACTCCTGGACTGCTTCCACTAGATTCCCTACATCTCAGTAATAAAAAAAATATTTATAATTTGGTGAAAAAATTACCGACCTACTTAACCTCTGACCTTGGCTCCACTTAATTCATCTTTGCTTCCTTCATTTCATATAAATTCTGGGCAAACTCTATTAAGGATTCTCTAAAGTGTAACTATCTGCCACTCAGTTTGGGCCTTCAGCAAGGACTAGGTATTCATCAGTGAAATAATAGTCCTTGGACCAGGCAAGATCAGCAAACATCAATATTTTATGCTATTTTAAAATTTTTAGAGATTGTTTTACCTACCTGAGGGGATGTAAATCTTTTGACCTAGTTGTGGAATCAATGTAGAATGGGTTTACTACACCCATGGTTTCTACTAGTCAGCCGACCCTTTTTGATCCCTTGTCTTCATCCACCTTTTCTCTGCTAAATATCTATATAGCTGAATACTAGCCACGTATCAGGATATTTGATGGATATCCAGTTTCAGTATCCTCGGGTAGGTGGTTTTAAGGAAGAGCTCAGCAAAACGTTTAGCTGTTGCCCAGCTGGGGTTGCAGATAATGAGCTGTTACTTTTCCCCAAGTACCGACATTTGGACAATCTTTTTTTCATCCCCCTATCCCTATGTATATGGGCCATAAGCAGTTTTGTGTAGAATTTTGCAGAATTCCTAAAACCACTTTGGGGGAATGGGTGAGTTTCTAGTGTAGAAGGAAAATGTTAATCAGGAAATGTACTTTCTATGTTGGAACAGGGTTAGTGGAGACAAAAAAGGAATTTTAATAGCCAATTATTTTGTTTCTTTATATGACAGAGACATAGATAAATGTTTGACTTCAAGTTCTGTGACTCTCATTTAAAAAGTTTTCTTCCTTGAGAGAATTAGGAAGAAACAATAACATACAAAGAAAGACAAAGTAATTTTTGAGGGAGAAAGTTTGTGATGTTTTACTTGTGTAATGGGTGAAGTAATCCTTATTTGCAGATGAAGGAAACTTTTTTTTAATGTAGAATTATTTAGATGTTAATGAAAGGCCCATTCTCAAAATTATCTCTCTTGTGGTTGTCAAAATGTTGCCTGTTACTCAGTTTTTGAGAAAAAGCTTTCTGCTTCTCTCTGTCTACTGTAATACTAACAAGGATACTTTACTTTCTCTAGAGAGTCTGGTAATGATTGTACATTTTACATCTGCCCAAAGGAACTTTCATCCAACTAGAGCATTTTAGATTTTAAGGATAGGTTTGACGTGTTACCATAGGTAGATAAATTTGACATTCAATGGGTTTTAGAAGGAAACCTGACTTGATGACCACACTCTGTAAAAAAATGCCTAGGATGGAAATGGGAAAATGAAAACAAGTGTTCGAAATAAACCATATGCTAAGAAATTTTGGCTAGTACTATTCTTGAGCCTCAAATGTTCCAAAAATGTCATAATTGTGGAGGGTAGGAGTATGGAACAAGAGTGAAAGAAGTGGAACATATTGTTGGCTCTTGGTTCATGAGCTCATGCTCTCCTGTTTTCGGGTTTTGTTTTGGTGATAGTTCAAGGAATTTATAACATTGTTAAGTGTAAGTAATTGACTGACTCAGTGATAAAATAAGAGGATATTGGGCACAAAATCGTAATGAGTTTCTGTCTTGAAACAAAGGTAATGATTATTCTTAGTCTGTGTGCCTGAGGACTTGAGGGCCTTTTTTTTTTTTAAAAAACGTAATTTATTGTCAAATTAGATAACATAGAGTGAATACAGTATACTCTTGGCTCCAGGGGTAGATTCCCATGATTTATCACTTCTATATAACACCCAATGCTCATCCCATCAAGTGCCCATCAGCCATTTTCACCTCTCAGTGCCAATCATCTCTCAGTGGCCATTGCCCCTCAGTGCCCATCACCTGTGTTCTCCTCTCCCCTGCACCCCCCATCAATGCTAAGTTCATTCTCTATATTTAAGAGTTTCTTTGGTTTGCCTCCCTTTCTGTTTGAAACTATTTTTTTCCCTTCCCTTCCCCCATGGTCTTCTGTTAAGTTTCTCAATTTCCACATATGAGTGAAAAGATAGATCTGTCTTTCACTGACTAACTTCTTTCACTTAGCATAATGCCCTCCAGTTCCATCCACTGATGTAAATGGCAGGAGTTCATTCCTTCTTATTGCCAAATAGTATTCCATTGTATATATAAACCACATCTTCTTTATCCATTCATCAGTTGATAATGGATAAACTTGGGCTTTTTCCATAATTTGGCTATTGTTGAAAGCACTGCTAAAAACATTAGGGTACATGTGCCCCTTTGATTCAGCACTCCTGTATCATTTGGATAAATTTTGAGTAGTTCTATTGCTGGGTCCTAGGATAATACTATTTTTAATTTTTTGAGGAAACTCCATGCTATTTTCCAGAGTGGCTACACCAGCTTGCATTCCAACCAACAGTGCAAGAGGGTTCCCATTTCTCCACATCCTCACCAATATCTGTTGTTTCTTGAGTTGTTAATTTTAGCCACTCTGACCTCTGTGAAGTGGTATCTCAATGTGGTTTTGATTTGTATTTCCCTGATGATGAGTGATGTTGAGCATCTTTTCATGTGTTAGTTGGTCATCTGGATGTCTTCTTCGGAAAAGTGTCTATTCATGTCTTCTGCCCATTTCTTCACAGAATTATTTGTTTTTTGGGTGTTGAGTTTGTAAGTTCTTTATAGATTTTGGATACTAACCCTTTATCCAATATGTCATTTGAAAATATCTTCCCTCATTCTGTCGGTTGCCCATTGGTTTTATTGATTTCCTTTGCAGTACAGAAGCTTTTTATCTTGATGAGGTCCTACTAGTTAATTTTTGCTTTTATTTACCTTACCTTTGGAGATGTGTCGAGTAAGAAGTTGCTGTGTCTGAGGTCAAAGAGGTTGTTGCCTGTATTCACCTCCAGGGTTTTGATGGTTTTCTGTCTCACATTTAGGTCTCTAATCCATTTTGAGTTTTTTTTGTGTATGGTGTAAGAATGAAAATTCTTCTGCATGTTGCTGTTCACTTCTCCCAGCACCATTTGCTAAAGAGACTGTCTTTTTTCATTGGCTACCCTTTCCTGCTTTGCCAAAGATTAGTTGGCCATATGTTTGTAGGTCCAGTTTTGGTTCTCTGTTTTATTCCATTGGTCTATGTGTCTGTTTTTGTGCCTATACCATACTGTCTTGATGATTACAACTTTGTAGTTGAGGCTAAAGTCTGGAATTGTGATGTCTCCTGCTTTGATTTTCATTTTCAACATTACTTTGGCTATTTGGGGTCTCTGTGGTTCCACACAAATTTTAGGATGGTTTCTTCTAGCTCTGAGAAGAATGCCAGTGCAATTTTGATTGGGATTGCACTGAATGTGTAGATTGTTTTGGGTAGTATTGACATTTTAATAATATTTGTTCTTCCAGTCCATGACCATGGAATATTTTTCATTTCTTTGTGTCATCAATTTCCTTCATAAGTTATCTGTAGTTTTCAGCATACAGATCTTTTACATCTTTGGTTAGGTTTATTCCTAGGTATTTCATGGTTCATGGTGCAAATGTAAATGGTATTGATTTCTTGATTTCTTTCTGTTGCTTTATTATTGGTGTATAGAAATGCAACCCATTTCTGTACATTGATTTTGTATCCTGTAACTTTGCTGATTTCATATATCAGTTCTAGCAGCTTTTTAGTGGAGTCTTTTGGGTTTCCATATAGAGTATCATATCATCTATGAAAAATGAAAAGTAGACTTCTTCTTTGCCAACTTGGGTGCTTTTTATTTCATTTTGTTGTCTGATTGTTGAGGCTAGGACTTCCAACACTATGTTAAACAATAGTGATGACAGTGGACATCCCTGTCGTGTTCCTGATCTCGGGGAAAGCTCTGAGTTTTTCCCCATTGGGGATGGTATTAGCTGTGGGCATTTCATGTATGGCTTTTATGACGTTAAGGTATGTTTCTTCTATCTCACCTTTCTTGAGGGTTTTTATTAAGAAAGATGCTGTATTTGTCCTATGCTTTTTCTGCATCTATTGACAGGATCATATGGTTCTTATCCTTTCTTCTGTTAGTGTAATGAATCACATCAATTGATTTGTGAATATTGAACCAGCCCTGTAACCCACGAATGAATCCCACTGATTATGGTGGATAATTCTCTTAATATACTGTTGAATTTGGTTTGCTAGTATCTTGTTGAGAATTTTTGTATCCATGTTCATCAGGGATATTGGCCTGTAATTCTCCTTTTAGGGAAGTCTCTGTCTTGTTTGGGAATCAAGATAATGCTGACTTCAGAGAATGAGTCTGGAAGGTGTCCTTCTGTTTCTATTTTTTGAACAGCTTGAGAAGGATAGGTATTAACTTTGCTTCAGATGTCTGATAGAATTCCCCTGGGAGGCTGTCTGACCCAGGACTTTTATTTGTTGGGAGATTTTTGATAACTGTTATAATTTCTTTGCTGGTTATGGGTCTTTTCAAATTTTCTATGTCTTCCCATTTGAGTTTTGGTTCTGTGTGAGTGTCTTGGAATTTGTCCATTTCTTCCAGGTTGTGCAGTTTGTTGGCATATAATTTTTCATAGTATTCTCTGATAATTGTTTGTATTTCTGTGGTATTGGTTGTGATCTCTCCTCTGTTATTCATGGTTTTATCTATTTAGATCCTCTTTCCTTTTTGAGAAGTTGGCTAGGGGGTTATCAATTTTGTTTATTCTTTCAAAAAACCAGCTCTTTGATTCATTAATCTGTTCTGTTGTTTTGGATTCTTATATTGTTTATTTCTGCTCTAATCTTTATTATATCTCTTCTGCTGGATTTGGGTCCCTATGCTCTTCTACTTCTAGTTCCTTTAAGTGTGCAGTTAGGTTTTCTATTTGGGATTTTTCTTGTTTCTTGAGATAGGCCTGGATTTCTTCTTATGACTGCCTTTGCTGCATCCCAAAGGGTTTGAACTATTGTGTTTTCATTTTTATTTGCTTCCATATATTTTTTAATTTCTTCTTTAATTGCCTGGTTGACCCTTTCATTCTTTAGTAGGACGCATGCACCTCCATGCATTTAGAGGCTTTCTACATTTTTCTTGTGGTTGATTTCAAGTTTTACAGCATTGTTATCTGAAAATATGCATGGTATGATCTCAGTTCTTTTATATTTATTGAGGGCTGTTTTGTGACCCAGTATGTGATCTCTCTGGAGAATGTTCCACGTGTACTCAAGAGGAATGTGTATTCAGCTGCTTTTCGATGAAAATCTCTGAATATATCTATCAACCCCATCTGGTCCAGTGTATCGTTCAAGGCCATTGTTTCTTTATTGATTTTCTACCTATATGATCTTCCCATTGCTGTAAGTGGAGTATTAAAGTCCCCTGCAATTACTGTATTCTTATCAGTAAGATTACTTATGTTTGTGACTAATTGATATCTATATTTGGGTGCTCTCAAGATGGGAGCAGAAACATTTACAATTGTTAATTCTTCTTGATGGATAGACCCCTTAATTATGATGTAATGCCCTTCTTCATCTCTTGTTACAGCCTTAGTTTAAAATCTAGTTTGTGTGATATAAGTATGGCTACGGCAGCTTTCTTTTGACTTCCAGTAGCATGATAGATGGGTCTCCATCTCCTCACTTTCAATCTGCAGCTGTCCTCAGGTCTAAAATGAGTCCTGTATAGGCAGCATATAGATGGATCTTGTTTTTTGATCCATTCTGATACCTTGTATCTTTTGAGTGGGGCATTTGATCTATTTACATTCAGAGTGATTATTGAAAGATATGGATTTAGTGTCATTGTGTTATCTGTGTTACTCATGCTTGTGGTGATATCTCTGGTCCTTTGTAGTCTTTGCTGCTTTCCACACACAGAGTCCCCCTTAGGATCTCTTGCAGGGCTAGTTTAGTGGTCATGAACTCCTTCAGTTTTTATTTGTCTGGAAAAGGGTTTATCTTTCCTTCTATTCTGAATCACAGCCTTGATGGATAAAAAATTCTTGGTTGCATATTTTTCCTAGTCAGCACATTGACTATTTCCTGCCATTCCCACCTGACCTGCCAAGTTTCATGTCTGCTACTGCCCTTATGTATCTACCCTTGTAGGTTAAGGCCCATTTGTCCCTAGCAGTGTTCAGAATTCTCTTTATCTTTGTATTTTGCCAGTTTCACTATGATATATTGTGGTGTTGACCTGTTTTTGTTAATTTTGAAAGGAGTTCTCTGTGCTTCTTGGACTTGGGTGCCTGTTTTCTTCCCAAGATTAGGGAAGTTCTCAGCTATAATTTGTTCAAATAAACTTTCTTCCCTTTTCTCTCTCTCTTCTTTCTCTGGAACTCCTGTGATACCAGTATTATTTCATTTCATTGAATCACTTAGGTCTCTAATTCTCCCCTCATGGTCTAGTATATTCTTACCTCTATTATTCTCCGTTTCATCATTTTCCATAATTTTATCTTCTATTTCACTTATCCTCCCCTCTGCTTCCTCCATCCTTGCTATTACTGCATCTAGATTATTTTGCACCTCCTTTATAGCATTTCTTAATTCATCATGACTGTATCTTAGTTCTTTGATCTCTGCAGGAGTAGATTCTCTGATGTCTTATATGCTTTTTTTCAGGCCCCGCTATTAATCTTATGACTGGTATTCTAAATTCTTGATCAGATATATTGTTTATATATCTGATTCTCTAGCTGTCACTTCTTTCTGGAATTTCTTTTGAGGAGAATTCTTCCATTTCATCATTTTGGCTAGTTTTCTGTCCCTTATGTGTTTCAATAGCTTGTTATGTGTCCTGTACCGTGAACACTACTATATTAAAAAGGGAGGGGCACCTGGGTGGCTCAGTTGGTCAAGCGGCCAACTTTGGCTTAGGTCATGATCTCATGGTTCGTGGGTTCAAGCCCCATACCAGACTCTGTGCTGACAGCTAGCTTTCTCTCTCTCTCTCTTTCTCTCTATCTCTCTCTCACAGAAATAAAGAACATTAAAAAAAATTTTTTTAAGGGGTCATACACTGTCTAGGGCCTGGCCTTTCAGGAGGTATTTTTGGAGTGTGTTGCATACTTTCTCTTGTGGTTGCTGTATGTCCTTCCTTATAGTGGTAGTTTGGACCTTCTACCAGGTGTGCTTTGATATGTTCATTGAAGTAACCTGGAAAAAAATTTAAATACGGGGTGGTGGTGAAAGAAGCCTTATCCCATATAAAGAAAGAAATGACAGGGTCAGGGGAAAGGAAAAAAAAAATTGACCAGGTAGAGAATCAGAGAATCACATGGCTTACTCTAGAGAGGGAGAGGAAAATAAAGAGGAAGGAGATACAGAGGAGTTGTGAAAAGGAATAGATTAAAAATATCTGCTTAAATAAACCAACAAGCAAAATAACCAGAAGAGAAGGGAAGAAATGAGAGGAAGGGAAAAAATATATACATATATATGAAATAGGAATTGAACAAGAATCAGTTCAGAAAATGCAAAACCACTGGACCAATATCTGATGGTGCCAGTGGCTGCACTGGTCTGGTGGAGGAGCTGTTTGGTTTGGTCAGTGTCCATCTTGCTCTGTTAGATACACAGTTACCAGGCACAGAGGGCTGTGGTTTGTTGTAGGCAGTTCCCGCCTCCACTGTGGGCCATTGTTCCCTGAAACCCGCCTCCACTGTGGGCCATTGTTCCCTGAAACCCGCCTCCACTGTGGGCCATTGTTCCCTGAATCCCCACCTTGCTGGTAATGGGGAGAAAAATGGTGACACCCCAGTCTCCCCTCTCCAGACCAAGTGTCCCAAACCACTCTGTTCAGGCTGTCCTCACAGTGCTGTGCAGGTGCGAGCAGGCCAGTTTGTCTCGCTCCAGTCTCCTGCGCCTCCCAGGCACTCCCAAGACATCCCTAATGTCTTAAAGATCCTACCCTGGAGTCCCAGTTCTGGGGTAGTGCCACTCCAGCCTGTCAGCCAACATAGGGCCTCTGGCTAGTGGGTGCCTGCAGGGTCTTAGGTCCTTGGAGCTGCCTTCTTCTCACGGCCCTCAGGGAGGGGACTGCTCTCTCCATCTGCACCTCTCAGCATGCCACCAAGTCCAGGGCTAGCTCCCCTCCTCCCCAAGCATATGTATGGAGCAGCAGGCCCCAGTCCAGAGGAAGCTCTACAATGCTGGAATGAGCTAGAAATTGTTTTTTTCTCTGTTTATTCTGTTGCCCTGTCTGTGGTTTTTCTCTTGTCCAAATACAATCCTATACTTCCACAGCCTCTCTTTCTCTTCCTTTTGTTTCTCCACAGAAGCAGATCCCTCCTCTCTGTGCCTACGACGGCCATCCATTTTATCTCTCCCATTTTCAATCATGCACTTATGACCCACCAAGTTGTCCCCATGGGCTCCTGGAGATGTTTCTGTTGCTCTGTAGCCCGGATTCCTGAAATTCCAACTCTTCTGGCCTAAATACTGCTGTGTTTGAGAGACAAGGGAACTTTGGGACTCCCTACTTCTCTATCATGTCAACTCTCTCCAAGAGCCTTTCTTAAGTAATAAAGAAGTTTAAGAACAATAGAAAGCAGCACTTGGGTGGCTTAGATTAAGTGTCCCACTCTTGATTTTGGCTCAGGTCATGATCTTACAGTTCATGAGATTGAGGCCCACATTGGGCTCTGTCTTGACAATGTAGTGCCTGCTAGGGATTCTCTCTTTGTCTCCCTCTGCCCATCCCTTACTCCTGCTCTCTCTCTCTCAAAATAAATAAATAAACTTAAAAAACTTCTTCATCTAATATAGATTTTAAAAAAAACCCAACAAGTTAAATAAAAAAGAAAGAAAGAAATTTAAGAATAAGAAAGAGAAAGAATAGAAAGAAAGGAAAGCAAAAGAAGGAGGGAAGGGAGAGACGATAGAGGAGAAAGAAGTAGGAAGGAAGGAAGAGAAGGAGGAAGGAAATGTATATGCCGTTAATTTTCTCTGAAATGGAGTTCCTGGACGTTCAGAATGTATCAAACTTAAAATTGCTTATAAATGGACATTAGCTCATCACTCTGTTGTTTTGGTTTTTAGGTATCAGATGCTAGGTAGGATCAATTTCCGTGAGTGTGAACCTGATGGATGGACCAATGATATTCCTATATGTGAAGGTATATGTAAAATTGGTTTATAAATGTCTTCATATATTTTAAATATCTAATATTTTTGAGAGATCTTACATTAAAATATCCTTAAAGTTTATAATTACATATTTTTGATTCTAAGTATTTTTATGGCTTCTAATATAGTATAGAATGGATAGCTAAGCTTTTTACTACTACACTATTTTGTGTTTCATTAACCAAATAGGAATAGTTTCATCTGATGTAATATATTCAAAGTATTAGAAATTAGGAAATCTATAAAACCTATTTTCCTTTCCTTTTCAATTCTAAGCATGAGAAATAGCATAAGTATCAGAATTTCACCTTTACTAATGAAAACATACTCAGCCAATACTCACCCGAATGCAGAGATGATTGTCAAAAACAGCTGAAATGGAGAACAAGATTTAGACATCTCCCCTTTTGCATGGCAATGGAGATTTTCCTGTGGTCTTAGTCTTCCTGAAAAGAAGAAAGCAATAAGGAGGAGCTCTGCTTTTCTTACTGATCCATAAAGTCAAGTCAGAATAAGAAAATTTAGATCCTCTTTCCAAATTTTGGGCTAGTAATCCCAGTCTCGCTAGTCATCATGAAAATAAAAGAGATGAGTCAGAATAGTCTTTCCTAGTTCTGTGGTGAAAAGTAAGTAGAGAGGGAGAGGGAGAGGGAAGGAGGGAGGTGAGGAGGAAAAGGGAGAGGGAGGGAGGAGGATGAGGAGGGGGAGGGAGGAGGAAGGAGGAGCAGGAGAAGGAAGGGGATGGGAATGTAATCACTCAAAAGTCCTGTTACCTAAAGAAGAGAATTTATGGAAAAGAGAGGAAAGATCTAAATGTTTTAAGGAACATCTACACTGAAATCACCTGAGGTGCTTCTTTAAAGCTGAAATTTTATGTTACTAAAAACCTACTAAATCAATATCTCAGGTAATAGGGCAGGGAGATAGCCATAGAATTTCCATCTTAATGAGCATCCTGGATGGTTCTACTATAAAATAAAGTTTAAATGCCATAACCTAAAAGATACTAGGAAATATTAAGTAATACCAAAGGGAGTATTCAAATTATTTTGAGCACTGTTGTGGAGAAGAAGGAAAATTAAGGACTATTTATCTATTGAAATAAATAGAATCAGAAAGGTTACTTTTGTACCTTTTAGGAATACAATGTTATATTATCCTGGGGCTTAAGTGAAAATTTTTATGTAATTATCCCAAGCTGTGTATTTTTTAATTATTTAAGAAACACGTGTTTGTTACTACAGAAATGTAAACTGATATTCAAAGAAATATTTTTTCTTTGTCCACTCTCATAGAAAATCATCAGATAAGCTTATTGTTGTTTTTATATAAGCCTTCGTAGCCAATAAACAGGCTTATGAAGTGCTGCTTTAAAAAAATGTAGTAATTTTCTCCAGTCTTAACTTGCTGATGATTTTATACCTTTAAGTGTATGCATACATATGTTTCATAATAAAATTGTCAAAATCTGTTAGAAAAAGTTGTATTTATTTCTTTTCAGTTGTTAAGTGTTTGCCAGTGACACATCCAGAGAACGGGAGATTTACCAGTAGTGCGTTGGAACTAGACCAGGAATACACTTTTGGACAAGTGGTACGGTTTGCGTGCGACTCAGGCTTCATGCTTGTTGGGCCTGCAGAAATACATTGCTCAACAAATGGTGCGTGGAGTGGAGAAATCCCGAAATGTATGGGTAAGATACACTTACTGTTCATGGGATTGGACAATCGTAGTTTTTCTCATGAAAATATGCACTTTTAAATATTGTGCATAGCATAATACTAATTATACTAATAACACTAGTGCATAACATTTATTTGTCAATTACTACTTGTCAGTAATTGACCTAAGTTCATTACATGTGTCATTCCATTTTACCTTCAAAATGGCTGTGATTTATGCACTCCTTTCACCTCTATTTTATAATTGAGGAAATTGTGGGGCAAAACAGTTAAATCTATCTCACGACAAGGTTATGATGGCATAACAGCAGAGTTAAGATTCAAACCTAGGTTATCTGAAACCAAATTCCATGGTCTTAGTGATAATTAAATTGTAATTGGCGTCCATGCTCAAATAGAATAGTAACCATTTCTGCTGAAAGCTTTAATATTGTCCTACAGAACAGGCTTTCTTTTATTTTGAAAAGTAAAAAAACATTATTTATTTTCACTGATACATCATGATGACATTCTGTTCTTGAATAACACGTCTAGATTGGGGTCCTATTTTACATTTGCACTGTGAGTTTAGATGAATATTGCAGAACTGAATTGAATTCGCAAAATAAAATTTGCCTTTTATAAAAGCCCTATAGGGGCGCCTGAGTGGCTCAGTCGATTGGGTGTCTAACTTTGGCTCAGGTCATTATCTTGCAGTTTGTGGGTTCGAGCCCCACATCGGGTTCTTTGCTGCCCGCCCAAAGCCTGGAGCCTGTTTCAGATTCTTTGTCTCCCAATCTCTCTCACTCTCTGCCCCTCCACTGCTCATGCTCTGTCACTCTCTCTCTCTCTCTCTCAAAACATAAATAAACTATTAAAAAAAAAATTTTTTTTAAGCCCTATAGTAAGCTGTAAGTCAAGATTCCTTTAGTTATAATATTGCTAACCAGTGGATCATTACCAGTCTGATGATTTGGCCTTTTATAATGAAACATTTTGGTCAATTTACTTAAAGTGCCATACTTCCTTTTACCAATACTTGTTTGGCAGATGTTTCTGCCATATTCATTTTTTTAACAATATCTAAAATTCACATTTTCTTAGTCTAGACTATCATTTTTTTAAAAATTTTTTTATGTTTTACTTATTTTTGAGAGAGAGACAGCATGAGCAGGGGAGAGTCAGAGAGAGAGGGAGATACAGAATCAGAAGGAGTCTCCAGGCTCTGAGCTAGCTGTCAGCAAAGAGCCCAACGTGGGGCTCAAACCCACGAACCGGGAGATAATGACCTGACCTGAAGTCGGACGCTTAACTGACTGAGCCACCCAGACACCCCTAGTCTAGTCTATCCTATAATGAACTGCTGAGAAAAGCATTTTTCTTTTTTTTTTTAAATGTTTTATTTATTTCTGAGAGAGAGAGTGAGAGACAGCATGAGTAGGGGAGAATCAGAGAAAGAGGGAGACACAGAATCTGAAGCAGGCTCCAGGCTCTGAGCAGACTGTCAGCACAGAGCCTGATGTGGGGCTTGAATCCATGAACCGTGGGATCATGACCTAAGGCGAAGTCAGACATTTAACCAACTGAGCCACCCAGGTGCCCCGCATTTTTCTTCTTAATAACTCTCTAACAAAACTAGTTCTTCAAGTTAGTAATGGTCATCTTCAGCACAGAAAATACTCTGGGGGTTCAATGATGGGGTTTCCTCCTTAAAACTACATTTCTGAGCACCTGGGTCGCTCAGTCAGTTGGGCATCAGACTCTTGATATTGGCTGCATTTGTGATCTCCCAGTCATGGGATCCAGCCTGGCATCCAGCTCCAGGTCCACCGTTGAGCCTGCTTGGGATCTCCTCTCTTTCTCTCAAAATAAATAAGCTTTGGAAAAAAACTAAATTTCTGTGGTTAATGAAACCTTACTGGAATGACTAATGCATAAGATACATTTTGAAGAAAAAATGAAACTTTTTCCAATGAAGTTGAGGAGGGGAAAAGCATTATCAGTCACGAGAAGTGCAGGGAGAGGAGGTACAAACGCAGTGAGGCTTCCATGAGCCTGAAGCTCCCCTGTTCCATGCCCTCAGGGGCCCTTGTGTAGGACGCAAGAAGGAGAGAGTCAGTGATGGATTGAAGATAGGCCAGTACAAGGTTCTAAGGTGCTCCATATCATGCTGAACAATTTGGCTTCTATTCAGACTGAATTGGGAATCGATGGAGAATTTCAGTGGAATCCTTCAATGGAGCAATGATAGCATAAGAGAAAAGGTCATTAAGTTACAAGCAGGAAAATAGATTACAGAGGTGGGAGAATGGGATCTGGGAAATTAGTTATTGTTGCTGTAATCCCAGGGGAGAATGTTTGAGAGAAGAAGGGGGCAAAAATGATGGACAGATTTATTGTTTTGAGAGAGAAAATTTGGGTGGATGGTGAAGCCGCAAAAGCAGAAAGTCAGTTATTTTTCAGGGATATAATGACAATAAGTTAACTTTCTTGATAAAGTGTTTTGGCAATTCTTACTCTGTTATCAATTAACTAGAAAATAGGTAATTTTGGAAGTCATTCAGTGAAAATATTTATCACAATAAGCCTGATCTATACTCAATTTTATATATACACTTGATGAACATTTACTGGCCACTATTTACTTGAAGAGGACTAATTTATCTTGAAACCAAATAAAATTGGCAACATAATTTTCATTTATTTGCTTATCTATTTTTGAAAGAAAGAGAGGGAGAGAAAGTATGAGTAGGGGAGGGACAGAGAAAGAGGGAGAAAGAATCCCACGCAGGTCTACACTGCCAGCGGGGAGCCACAGATGGGGTTCAATCCCAGGAACCATGAGATCATAACCTGAGCCAAAATCAAGAGCCAGTTGCTGAAGCAACTGAGCCACCCAGGCACCCCTAGCAACATAAGTTTAATCAGAATTTTACCTTCTTTCAAAAATCAAAATTAAGGACAACAGATAAATTATTCAAGCGTTCAAATCAAAATAGAACTTTTATTTGCTGGCCTGATGTACCTAAAAGAAACAAAACTTGTATCTTTAGTATAACTATGTCTTAGACATGGCCCTTTAATATATAACAGACATTTTGGAATTTGATCCCTTATATTTAGAAATTTCCTGCCAAAAGCCAGAAATTCCAAATGGAAGTGCTGCATCTCCGAAGAAAACTTACAAGGAAAATGAACGATTTCAATATACATGTCAAAAGGGTTATGAATACAGTAATAAAGGAGATGCTATATGCACTGCACTGGGATGGACTCCAAGTCCTTCATGTAAAGGTAATGTTATCTTTCTTTTCTATATATTTTGTTGTATGTTTTATCAATTCTTTTCATTTATATATTCCTCACAGTTAAGCAGTTTATTTCTTCTCACAATGAAGTATTAATGTTTACAGGGACCAACTATTGTAAAGACAATATACTTAATGCTTTATGTGTGCAAAATTAATTTTAGTATAATTCTCTCACAATGAAGATAGACATAAAAGGAACAGAGGAGTTCAGTAGTTCATTAAGTAGTTGGTCTGTGGTCAAAAAGCAAGTCTAGAGCAGAGCCAGGGCAATAACAGGCTTCCCAGGCATGAGTACTTCTCAAACAGATAGCTCTTCTAAAGCCTAGCATTTAGCTTTGCGACATAAATGAGATGAATACCATATGAGGAAACCCTCAGTTAACAATGGAATTAAGTGAAAGTAACTGGAGATTTCATTAACCACAGGCCTAATACGAATCAGCAGTGATAATGATGCGGAAAAAACAAAAACAAAACCCACCAAACTCTTTCAGGCTTCCTAATGAAGGGGTGTTGTGCAGATCTAGAATCCATCTCAACTGTGCTTCGTGCCCATGAAAAGTTATGTCTGTAATATTGTGTTCTACTTGGCCTCCCTCATTTTAAAAGAGATGGTTTCAAACTATCATGGCCCAGATGCAAAAATGTAAAGAGTTAAGAAATCATATTATTAGAAGAATAGCAAGAAGATACAACTATATCATGGTAACAGCTGTGTTGAGATGTTTACAAACATTTATGGAAAAGAATGAGTTAACTTCTGATGAGGGCTGCAGCAGTGAGTGAAACAAGTTACAAGTGCCATCATGCGTGAATCAGAGGTTAAGCGGCCTTTTAAAAGGGTGACTTATACCTAAGTATCTGTGCAATTGTGACTGGGATCAGTTTCTTGACTTCTCTTTCTGTTGCTTCATTATTGGTGTATAAAAATGCAACCAATTTCTGTACATTGATTTTGTACCCTACAACTTTGCTGAATTCTTGAATCAGTTCTAGTAGGCTTCTGGTGGAGTCTGTCGGGTTTTCTATGTAGAGATTCATGTCATCTGCAAAAAGGGAAAGTTTGACTTCTTCTTTGCCAATTCTGATACCTTTTATTTCCTTGTGTTGTCTGATGGCTGATGCTAGACTTCCAGCACTGTGTTAAACAGCAGTGGTGAGAGTGGACAACCCTGTCATGTTCCTGGTCTCAGGGGGAAAGCTCTCAGTTTTTCCCCGTTGAGGATGATGTTAGCTGAGGGCTTCTCATAGATGGTTTATCTATACGATGGAATACTACATGGCAATGAGAAAGAATAAAATCTGGCCATGTGTAGCAACATGGATGGACCTTGAGGGTGTTAATGCTGAGCAAAATAAGTCAGGCAGAGAAGGACAGCTACCATATGTTTGCACGTATAGGAGGATTAGGAGGAACTTAACGGAGGACTATGGGGGAAAGGAAGGGGGCATAGTGGGGGAGAGGGAGAGAGGCAAACCATGAGAGACTCTTGAATGCTTAGAACAAACTGAGGATTGATGAGTGTGGGGGGGGATGGACAGGGAGGAGGGCACTTGTGGGGATGAGCACTGGGTGTTATATGGAAACCAACTTGACAATAAATTATTTGTAAAAAAAAAAAAAGTAAAAACTTCCCTTTAAGATTAGAAAAAAAAAAAAAGGATAACATAGATACAATACTGTAGCCCAGGGTGGGTAGGAAGATGGTGAGAAGAATTGAGTTCTTAAGAGCTCTCTGAACTTTTAATCATATTCATAATTACATGTATGAACCTTCTTTAATGATCCTCTCTTACAAAACCTAGAGTTAGATTTTGAGTGATTTTGTTCTTTTTTAAAAATTTTTTTTGGTTGGGAGCACCTGGATGGCTCAGTCGGTTAAATACCTGACTTCAGGTCATGATCTTGTGGTTCGTGAGTTCGAGCCTGGCGTCTAGCTCTGCTTACAGCTCAGAGCCTGGAGCCTGCTTCACATTCTGTGTCTCCCTGTCTCTCTCTGCCCCTCCCCCACTCATGCTCTGTCTCCATCTCTCTCTCTCTCTCTTAAAAATAAACAAACATGAAAAAAAAATTAAAAATTCTTGACCTTTTTCTTTAAAGGAATCTCTATACCCAACTGAGGGATTGAACTTCTAAATCTGAGGTCAAGAGTCACATGCTCTACTGACTGAGCCAGCCAGGCGCCCCACCTCCCACAAAAACATTTGGGGTTGAGGCCCCAAGTAGCTCCTTGGAAAATATATCCTCCTACAACTGAGTTACCTCCACTTTCAGGCTTGTTAAGAAAATATTTTAGAAAAAGGTTAATGAGCACAAGACAGTGATCACCACGTTAGACCTGTGATCAGCTGATGGTGTGTGGAGTCCAGCTGTTTGTCTTCATGGCATTGGTGGCTCCTATGCAAAGAAAGTGGGTGCACAAGTCCTCTGGCATTAACTTTTGCCATATGTGTTACTTCCAGAGCCCTACTTAAATATTTAGGTAGTTAAATTATCCGTCCAGTTATCAAAATATAACTTATAAACCGTTTATTTAAATCAGGCCCTTTGTCCTGTAAAACATGAGAATAAATCACTGCAGGTTTCAGTGAACATTAGAATAAATCATCATTCCAGGTTTCAATGAAATTTACTTCAAAATAAGACATCAGAATCTGAATTCAATTTTACTTTGACATAGGACTCAGGAAAGCGTGACTGCTACATAGAAGTTGTCTAGTGAATTCTTTTTCTTGGTCTTGTAGCTACCTGCTTAAAACTCTTGCTTAGCACATATTTGTTTTAATAGTGGGAAATCTGTTTTTCCTGTATGTGTTGCTACAATTCCTAGGCTTACTTCTCTTGAAACTTGACTCATATATACCACATACATACTCTCTCTCTCTCTCTCTCTCTCTCTCTCTCTCTCACACACACACACACACACACACACACACTAAAGATCCCACGTTTATAAAACATTTTAGAATTTTTTTTCATTTTCTTAGTCACAAGTATAACTCAAAATCCATGACTATATGTCTTGGGATCCTTTCTTTGGGGAGAGAGATTCCAGGATTGAGGTGCACTAAGACTGGATACTCTCTTTCAAAAACAGTTTACTAAAGATCAACATAAATAGAGGTTCACCCCAAATTAGATACACATGTACTCTCTTTTATAACAGTGCTTAATTTTATTGAAATGTGTTTTACATTAACTGGATATGGAGATGCCTTTTATTAAAAGGAAATCCAGGGGCACCTGGTTGGTTCAGTCAGTTAAGAATACCATTCTTGATTTTGGCTCCGGTTGTGATCTCACAGTTTGGTTCTAGAGTTTGAGCCCTGCATCAGACTCTGCACTGACAGCATGGAGCCTGCTGTCTCCCTCTCTCTCTGTGCCCCTCCCTATGTGTGCAATCTCTCTCAAAATGAATAAATGAACATTTAAAAATAAGTTTAAAAGTAAAAGGAACTCTCCACTGTACCTCAGCTAATATATCACAGATGCTTCTCCTTATTTTCCTAGGACAATAGAAGGATCTACCTGCTGGTAATGATGAATTCCAAATCTATAGTTCTTGCTTTCTCCAAATCTATCATAAACTTGGAACCAAATAATAAAATTAAAATAAAATAACCTAGGATAAAATACTTAAACTTTCTTTCATTTGGATTATGATTTGTATGTGTCAAGTGTTTGGGGTTTTTTTTTAATGTAACTCATTTTGAGAGAGAGCATGACTGGAGTTAGGGGAAGAGAGAAAGGAAAGAGAGAATCCCAAGGAGTCTTCACACTGTCAGCATGGAGCCCAATGTGGGGCTCAGTCTCATGAACCATGAGCTCATGACCTGAGCTGAAATAAAGTGTTGGACACTTAACCCACTGAACCACCCAGGCACCCCTCAGGGGTTTTATTTGAAGGTGATTTGTCAAAACTTTGCACATCACCTTCAAATAAAGGTGCATCTAATAAGAAACAGTCTCTGACAACAAGTCATTTATAAGAATAGTTAAAGTACCAAGACCTGCTAAATAAAAGCCACTTTTGATCCAAATCTATCTGTTCTTTGTACAAGTCAGATTTTCCAATGATGAACAACATAGAATTCTATCATAAATTTTTTTTCTTATTTCAGATGCTTACTGGTGGTATCTAACAGTAGAAAAAAATGTGACCCCCACACATCCAGACATTCTCCAGTACTGTTTTGGATAGAGGCACATGCCCTGGCAATGTTTTAATAGCATCATTTATTTTAATGGGAATTATGAAAGTAGGGAATTACAATTTATCAGTGAATTTATGTCCAGTGCTCAAAAGTAATCACCAGAAGTTCTTCTATTTTAATTATTTTAACAAAATTATTATTACAGATTTATTTAAAATTACTTAACAGATTCTCCAAATATGTTTTGGTTGGTCTCTTAGTAAAACTCTTGTTTTTGTATAGTGTAGCTTTTGACTTTAAAATTAAGTTAAGGTGTACCTGGGTGGCTCAGTCGGTTAAGTGTCCGAATTTGGCTCAGGTCATGATCTCACAGTTCGTGAGTTCGAGCCCCACATAGAGCTCTGTGCTGTTAGCTCGAAGCCTGAAGCCTGTTTCAGATTCTGTGTCTCCCTCTCTCTCTGCCCCTCCCCTGCTCATGCTCTGTCTCTCTTGCTCTCAACAATAAATAAAACATTAAAAATTTTTAAAAAATAAAAATAAAAAATAAAATAAAGTTAAGCCACACTATGAAGTAAAAGTTAAGATATAATAAACTGTGCTGCAATAGGCCTATGGAAATATGATAGAGCAGAATAAAGTGAGGAGAAAAAATAAAAGTAAATGAACACATTTAAGGCTCATCTGTGGGTAGTGTCAATTAAAATCAAGCAGTGTAGACATACTTAAGATTTGTGATTAGGTGGTCATATATTGTATTCTTTCTGATCATTGCTAATAAAAGTATATTATCATATTTATACTTAGAGCCTTATTAAAGCTTATTCTGGAGGAATGAAGTACAAATTTAAGACCAATTAAAAGATTATGACAAAACCTCTAGGAGTTGGATGTACACAGTGTAAGCATGGTGTGAAGAGGAAGAGATGTATAACCAATAATTATATGATTATGGAATGTGCTGTGTGAATGAATATTGAAGTGACAGGGAGGAGGGAAGGTGAGGTAAATTTCCAGGCTCATATCATGAGATTTTGTGTCACAACTTAAAGTGTTGAACACAGGAGGAAAAGCATATATTGAGAAAAGGTTTGGTTGGCGTATAGTTAGTTGGATATGCCTTTGAGTTATTCACATGGACCTGTCTAGTGTGAAGCTTCAGTTGGATATGTGGATTTGGATCACACTGAAGAGTTATTAGCATAATGTTGGTAGCTTTTTATCATGGTAGTGCCTTGATTCACAGAATGAATGTGAAAAAGAAAACAACAAAATCAAGGTCAAATACTCATGTAGAATGAACTGTAGAGCATAGATATTCATTCTTACAATACTTGTTGGGTCTTCAGGGAAGATATTTCTGAGGTGGTGATAAGAGTCACCAGGAAGATCTAGAGGAGCATCATTCAAGAAATAAGGAATAAAAAGTGCAAATGATATGAATAAGTCCGGCATGTGTGAAGACCAGACAGAAGGCTATTGTGTTGGTAGTTTAGAGAGTAAGTAAGACAGTGGTAGGAGATGAGGTCTGAAAAGTAGACAGGCCCTAAAATTAGAGTAGAGGAAGGAGGGCAGCTATAAATAAAATAAATAAAATAAAATAGGACAAAATTCTATTATTTTATTTTCAGACAAAAATAAGAAGGAGGAAAACATAAGAATGTAGGGCATTGGAAAATGTCAATAAGTCAGTGATCAACGGTGTCAAGTATTACAGAAGGTTTTTATCTATTCAGTTCAATAAATAGTTAAGGAGCCCATAGTATATAATACCAGTCAATGTGATATGTGCAATTCACAGAGATTTTGGATTTAGAATTTGGAGGACATTGGTGACTTTGTCTTAATACCACCAGCGTGTTGAAGATGTCAGAAGCCAGATAGCTGTAGGTTGAAGAATAAGTGGGAGGTTGAAAACTGAAGATATTATTTATAAGATGATATTTGAAGGATCTTGATTGTGGAGAGAATTATAGTATATTAACAACCGTGGAGAAAGGGATGAGAGAAGGAATTTAAAATTGGAGAAGCTTGCATATCCATTTAAGAGAGAATAGTAGACAAAATGAGAGAGGGAGGAAATATACAATGGTTCGTGGTCTTCGGAAGAATTAAAGTTTTGAAAAGCTAACTTGAAAATGAAAAAAGCCCCTCATCATCAAAGAGTATGGGAAAGGCTAATTTCAAACAGATGTAGTCAAAGTTAAGGACATGTTAGTAAGAAATCTAGGGAACCCACAGCTGGTAGTCTGATATTTTTTATGTGTGAATGCAAGAATTTATTTGTTGATGACAGAGCTATTGTGTTAGATGGCTTTTGAGTAAAATGATGAGACCATGAATCACTTACTTTGGTAAATGGAATAGGATTTAGAATAAATCCTATAGAATAAATGGATTTCAGGCATTGCTGAGTATCTACCATGGCACTAATATAAATCATTATGTAACATTTCTACAATAGTTTAAAGGTATGATATTTTGTTATACAAGGAATATTGCAAACTGATCCATTGGTGAGATATAGCAAAGTTGATGGAAAGAACTGAGAAAGAGCTTTATAAATTAAGATGAGTAGGTCATGAGAGAGCACATTATAGTCTGAAAATCAAATCCAACCTGTGCCCTTTGTGTAAACAAAGTTTTATTGGAATACAGCCATGCTCATTTGTCTACATATCTTTTAGGGCTGTGTTTGTGCTGAGTAGCTGGGACAGAGACCTTTCATCTGGTTCTTTACATAAAAGGTTTTCTCCAAATCCTGGACTAGGTTATTCTGTTATACTAATAAAAATGTATTCCAGGATTTCAATAGCCTAATAAATTAAACTTTATTTCCTATTTGTGCTTACTTCCAGTGTAGGTCTAAAGAAACTCTGTTCATTATACTAGCTGTAAGAACCAAGGGATAGAGGCATCACCTTTCCATGGCTGTCCTTAATCCTTGCAGCTATGGAAAAAAGAACATAAAAAGTCACACAATAGCTTTTTAAAACTTCCTCCCTAAAGGGAAACATGTTAGTTTATACTCATTTCCTTCACCTATGTAAATCAGAGGACCATGTCTAATTCTTGGCAGGAATATACACTCCTACTAGGATATACACTCCTACTAAGTGTCTGGAAGGAAGAGACTTGGACCACCATTTGCAAACAGTCCCTATGAGAACCACAGATGCCAAGGCAGTTAAAGAATAGTTGGAAAGAGGAGTTGAAGTGATATGTCGTGAGTTTATTGCCACATATAGAATATTATGATATATGTGATGACTTTGAAGAAAGGGGATTCAAGAGTCCAGGGGGCACAAATATATCAGATGAAAGATATAGTGGTGGGACATGAGTGATATGATGGGAAGGATATAAGACTATACTCATTTTAATCTGATTTTATGCTATCGTAGGGACAAAAAAATAATATCCACTTTCTATATTTTAATGTACTTGATTATTTTAATGAGTAGTGATTTCAACATCTATATATTCTTTTTTTTCCCCAGAAATCATATGTGCTTCTCCTCATATTCAAAATGGTGACTATACACCCAAAGGCATCACATACAGAAGTGGAGATGAAATCGCATATAATTGTAAAAATGGTTTTAATCCTTCAACCCGAGGAAATAAGGCAACATGTACTAGTACAGGCTGGATACCTTCGCCAGGATGTACTAGTAAGTTCCATTCATATCTTGACCTACTTCTAAATTCTTAAATTATTGTCTCTTAAACAACAACAACAAAAATGGGTACACAATAAATCCAAATATTTGCCTTACTGTGTATGTAAAGCAGAGGCTACAGAGACATTCTTTTTTTTTTCAAAGTAGACAATTCTGAGCACAATCTAAACCACATTTTTGACAATGAAAAGCTAGTTTTTGCTATTTAATGTTAAATAAGTGTTTATGGATATAAATTTCTCTAATGTAATTATAATATCTGAACTAAAACATTTGATTTGTATTTCCCTCAGGCGAGTGTTGTTGATCGTCTTTTCATGTGTCTGTTAGCCATCTGGAAGTCTTCTTTGGAAAATGTCTATTCATGTCCTCTACCCATTTCTTAACTGGATTATTTGTTTTTTTGTGTGTTAAGTTTGAGAAGTTCTTTATACATTTCTCCAAAAAAGACATCCAGATGGCTAACACACATGAAAAGATGATCAATATCACACATCATCAGGAAATACAAATCAAAACTACAATGACATATCACCTCACACCTGTCAAAATGACTAAAAATAACAACACAGGAAACAACAGATGTTGGTGAGGCTAAAGAGAAAGGATAACCCTCTTATGTTGTTGGTGGGAAATGAAACTGGTACAGCCACTTTGGGAAACAGTATGGAGGTTCCTCAAAAAGTCAAGCAATTATACTACTAGGTATTTGCCTAAAGGATACAAAAATAGTGATTCAAAGGGATACATGCACCCCAATGTTTATAGCAGCATTATCAACAATAACCAAAGTATGGAAAGCCCAAATGTCCATCAGCTGATGAATGAATAAAGAACTTGTGGTATATATTTGCACTGGAATATTCCTCATCTATCAAAAAGAATGAAATCTTGCCATTTGCAGTGACATGGATGGAACCAGAATATATTATGCTAAGTGAAATAAGTCAGCTAGAGAAAGACAAATACCATAAGATTTCACTCATATGTGGAATTTAAGAAATGAAACAGATGAACATGGGGGGAAATAGAGGCAAAACATAAAAGAGACATGTAACTATAGAGAACAAACTGAGGGTTGCTGGAGGTGAGGGGAGGGGAGAAGGGTGGGTTAAATAAGTGATGGGTATTAAAGAGGGCACATGTGGTGATTACCACTGGGTGATACATGTAAGTGAAGAATCAATCACTAAATCCTACTCTCAAAACTATGACAGTAAATGTGAACAAACTGGAATTTAAATAAAAACTTGAAACAAGCAAACAATTTACCTAAAGCAATTTTAGGTTTACAGCAAAACTGACAGGAAGTTACAGAAACTTCCTATACACTCAGTGTTGCCACACATGCATACCTTCTCCATTTATCAACATCCTCCCACCCCAAAAGGTACGTTTTTACATTGATGAGTCTGGATTCATCCATCATATTACCCAAAGTGAGTAGTTTACCTTAGAGTATAATGACATATGGCCATCATTATGGGATCATACAGAGGTTTTCACTGCCCTAAAAATCCTCTGTGCTTCACCTACTGATTCCTCTCTTTGCACAGTCTCCACAAATAGAATGTCATATAGTGGGGCTCATGCATCATGTAGCCTTTTCAGATTGGTTTTTTATACTGAGAAATACACATTGATGATTCCTCCAAGTCTTTTCATGGTATGAGAGCCCATTTCTTTTGGCTGTAAATGATAGTCCATTGCCTGGATGTATCACAGTTTCTTCATGTACTCATCTACTGGTGGACATCTTGGTTGTTTCTGAGTTCTACCAATTATGAATAAAGCTGGTATAATATAAATAAATAAAACATTTGGCAAGACTAGTCATCTAATACCTAATATATTAGTTCTTTATTTCTGTGTAACAGATTTCCCCCAAAATATATTGGCTTCAAACAACTAACCTTTATCATCTCGGAGTTTCTATGGGTCAGGAATTTGGCAGTGGCTTAGCTAGCTAGTTCTGAGTCAGACACTTCTTGTGTTGCAGTCAGGATGTTGACCTAGGCTACAGTCACCTGATGGCTCGGCAGGGCTGGAGGATCTGCCTCCATGATGGCTGACTCATAAGGCTTTTGGCAGGAGGCTTCAGTACTTACCACCTGGAAATCTCCATAGGCTACATAAATGGCAGCTAACTTTCTCCAGAGCTTGTGATCTGATAGAGAGGTGAAAGCTTCCATACCATTTACAAACTAGTCACATACTGTTACTTTAGCCTATCTAGACTTTAGAAGTGAGTCTCTAAGTCCTGCATACTCAAGGGGAGGAGAATTAGGCTCTACTTTTTGAAGGGAAAAAAACACACTGTGGAATTTTCTAAAACCATTCCATGTAACAGTTCAACAGGGTACTGTGTTTTATTTCTGGGGATGTTTCCTTTGCCCTTTTCCAAGTGTTTTCTGTCTCCATAATTGTATTCCTTTTCTTTAGACATCATAGTTTGTTGGGAAGGTGTACTACACTTAAAGTGGATAATATATGAATACACTATGATATAAATAATAGACCAGTGGCCTCCATACTAATTCTAGGCATAGCTCCAAAATGAATTTTCAAATCAAATGACCCTTAAAGAAGACCCTATCATCAATATAAAGCAGACTTCAACGTGTAAAACAATAATAATAATATTGATTGATTGAATGATTGAGATCTAATTGACACATAACATTATATTAGTTTTAAGTGTGCAACATGAGTTGATGTTTTTATATATTGTGGAGTGATTTCAAACAATTATAGTTAAATCTGTTACCACATCATTACGTTTTTTTCCTTGTGAGAAGTACCTTTAAGATCTACTCTCTTAGCAACTTCGGAATATACAGTTTAGTATTAATAACTCTAGTCACTATGCTGTCTGTGCCTTACATCCCCATCGTTTTATTATTTTATTACTGGTAGTTTGTACCTTTTGACCTGTCTTTACTCATTTCTCCTGCTCTTCATGCCTTGCCTCTAGCAACCACCACTCCGTTCTCTTTATCTAAGAGTTTGGTATTTTTAGATTCCAAACATAACTCATGTAGTATTTGTTTTTCTCTGTATGACTTATTTTACTTAGCATAGTGCCTTCAAAGTCCATCCATGTCATCACAAATGGCAACATTTCCTTCTTTTATTGGCTGAATAATAACCTTAGTTTACTTATGCACTCCTCTAGTAACAAACACTTAGATTGCTTCCACATTTTGGCTATTGTAAATAATGCTGCAGTGAAGATAAGGTACATATATCTTTTTGAGTTAGTGTTTTCTTTTCCTTCAGATATATACCCAGAAGTAGAATTGCTGGATCATAGGGTAGTTCTACTAATTATATGAGAAACCTCCATACTGTTCTCATAGTGGTTGCACCAATCCACATTCCCACCAACAGTGCAGCAATGTTCCCTTTTCTCCACATCCATGCAACACTTGTTATTTTATTTTCTTTTTGATGAAGCCATGTAAACAAGTATGAAGTAAAGTCTTATTGTGGTTTTGGTTTTAATTTCTCTGATGATAAGTTAAGCTGAGCATGTGCTTTTTGTGCTTTTTCATGTGCTTTCATGTGCTTTTTGGTCATCTGTGTTTCTTCTCTAGAAAAATGTCTTTCCAGATCGTCTGCTCATGTTTTACTCAGGTTGGTGTTTTGCTGTTGTTGTTATTGAATTATATGAGTTTTTAAAATATATTTTAGTGTTCATAGCAGCACTCTCCACAATAGCTAAANCTGATGGAGGTGGGGGGGAGGGGAGGATGGGCATGGAGGAGGACACTTGTGGGGATGAGCACTGAGTGTTATATGGAAACTAATTTGACAATAAACTATTTGTAAAAAAAAAAACTATATTAAATAAAAAAATATATATATATATTTTAGATGTTTCCTCTTATCAGATATATGATTTGCAAATATTTCCTCCCACTCTTTAGGCTGCCTTTTCGGTTTGTTGATGGTTTCCTTGACTGTGCAGAAGTAGTTGACTTAATGCAGTCCCACTTGTTTAGTTTTGCCTGTGTCGCCTTTGCTTTTGGTGTCAATTCTAAAAAATAATTGCCAAGATCAATGTCAAGGAGCTTATTCCCTATGTTTTCCCCTAGGAGTTTTGTGTTTTCAGGTCTTTCATCCATTTTGTGTTAGTTTTCATGTATGGTATAGATTAGCGGTCCCAGTTCATTCTTTTTTGTGTGGTTGTCCAGTTTCCTCAACGCCATCTATTGAAAAGACTGTTTTCTCCTCACTGCACATTATTGGCTTCTTTGTCATAAACTATCAGGCCTTGAATGCATGAGTTTATTTCTAGGCTTTCTATTCTGTTCTGTTGAGCTATGTGTCTGCTTGGATGCCAATACTATACTGTTTTAATTACTGTAACTTTGTAATATAGTTTGAAATCAAGAAGCATGATGCCTCTAGCTTTGTTCTTCTTTCTCAGGATTTCTTTGACTATTTGGATTCTTTTGTGATTACAAACTCATTTTAGGATTGTTTGTTCTATTTCTGTGGAAAATGCCTTTAGAATTTTGATAGGAATTGCACTGAATCTCTAGATTGCTTTGAGTGGTATGAAGATTCTAACAATATTAACTCTTCCAATTCATAAAAATAGACTATCTTTCATTTATTTGTGTCTTTCATTTATTTCATCATTGTCTAGAGTCTTCAGGATACAGATCTTTCACCTTATTGGATCGATTTATTCCTGGATATTTTATTTGTATGATGCTATTGTAAATGGGACTGTATTCTTAATTTCCTTTTTTGATAGTTTATTATTAATGTATAGAAACACACCAGATATTTGTACATTGATTTTGTATCCTACATCTTTACAGAATTAATTTATTAATTCAAAGGAGTTTTATGGAATTTTTACGGTTTTCTGTATATAATATCTGAAAATAGTGATAATTTTACTTCTTCCTTTCTGAATGGATGCCTTTTCTTTCTTTTCCTAAGTACTCTAACTAGGACTTCCAGTACCAAGTTGTTGAATAGAAATGGTGAGAGTGGGCATTTTTATCTTGGTCCTGATCTTCATTATTGAGTGTAAAGTTGGTGTGGACTGGTCATATTTAGGCTTTATCACATTGAGGTACGGTTCCCTCTACATCCACTATGGTGAGAGTTTCATCATAAAAGATGTTGAATTTATCAAATGCTTTTTGTACATCTATTGAGATGATCATGTGATTTTTTTTTTTTAATCCCTCATTTTATTAATGTGGTTTATCACACTGATTTGTGGATGTTGAACCATCCTTGCATCCCTGGAACGAGTCCTACTTGATTAAAGGGTATCATCCTTTTAATGTATTGTTGAATTCAGTTTGCTAATGTTTTGTTGAAGATTTTTGCACCTAAGCCTTTTAGGTATTGGCCTGTAATTTTCTTTTCTCATGGTGATGTTTTTCTCAAGTTTTTGGTATCAGGGTAATGCTGGCCTCATAAAACGAGTTTGGAAGTATTCACCCCGCTTCTGTATTTTGGAAGAGGTAGAAAAGGATTGGCATCAATCCGTCTTTAAATGTTTGATAGAAATAACCAGTGAAGCCATTTGGTCTTAGACTTTTGTTTGTTGCAACGTTTTTGATTACTGATTTAATCTCCTGACTAGTAGTCAGTCTTTTCAGATGTTCTGTTTCTTCATGATTCAGTCTTAGTAGACCATATGTTTCTAGGATTTTATCCCTCTCTTCTGTGTTGTCCAATTTATTGCTGTATAATTGTTCATAGTAGTCTCTTATGGCCTTCATATTTCTCTGGTATCAGTTGTACATCAGTGTGTATATGTACACCCACATATCTGACTTTTCTCTCTTTTTTTCTGGTGAATCTAGTTAATGGCTTGTCAATTTTGTTTATCTTTTCAAAATTCTTTTTTAGTGTTATTGATCTTTCCTATTGGTATTTGTATTGATATTTTCTATTTTTTAAGTCTTTATCTCATTTATTTCCACTCTAATCTTTGTCATTTCCTGCCTTCTATTAACTTTAGGCTTTGTTCTTCATTTTCTAGCTCCTTGAGACGTGAAATTGGTTCATTTGAGGTTTCTTGCTTCTTGATATAAGCATGTACTATGAAATCTGCTTTTGCTTCATTTCATAAGTTTTGGTATGTTGTATTTCCATTTTCATTTGTCTCTTGGTAGTTTTGATCTTTTTTTTTTTAATTTAACCTATTCATTGTTCAGTAGCATGTTTAATCTCCATGTATTTGTGGATTTCCCAGTTTTATTTTTACAATTGATGTATTAGTTTCATCCCATTGTTCTCAGAAAAGCTCTTTGATATGATTTCAATCTTCCTAGTATTATTAAGACTTGTTTTGTGGTACAACATATGAATGTCCTAAAGAAGGTTTCATGTGTGCTTGATAATATGGTGTATTCTGTTAGTTTTAGATGGATGTTCTGTGTATGTCTATTAAATACATATGGTCTAATGTATCACAACGTCAATGTCTCCTTATTGATTTTCTCCTGGATGATCTACCCATTGATGAACGTGGGAGTATTATTATATTACTGTCTATTTTCCCTTTATATCTCTTAAGATTTGCTTTATATTTTAGGTGCTCTTATGTTGGCTGCTTAAAATTTACAGGTATTACATCATCTAATGGGATGAACCCCTTATGTAATGCCCATCTTTGTCTTTTATTAGTTTTTGTGTTAAAATCTATTTGTCTGATATAGGTATATCAGTATACTTATACAAAAGTATAAGTATATACAAAAGTATAAGCTTTTGTTTTGTTCTCTTTTTTTTTTTTTTTTNGTATATTGTTTTTTTTTTTTTTTTTTTTTTTTTTTTTTTTTTTTTTTTGAGCAAGGGAGAGAGAGAATTGTAAGCAGGCTCCATGCTTAGTGTGGATCCTGACATGCAACTTGATCTCACAACTGTGTATCATGACCTGAAGTAAAATTAAAGGTCAGGTGCTTAACTGACTGAGCCACTATTTTGTTTTTCATTTGCTTGGAATATCTTTTACTATCCCTTCACTTTAAGTCTATGTGTCCTCATATCTGAACTGAGTCTCTTGTAGGCAGCATATAGGTACATCCTTTTTTCTTTTAATCTATTCATTCATGCTGTGTCTTTTGATTAGAGTATTTAGTACATTTAAATTTAAAGTAATTAGTGATAGGGGTGTACTTATTGCCATTTTGTTAGTTGTTTCCCATTTTTTGTAATTCCTTTTGTCCTTCCTTCTTCTCTTGCTCTATTCCTTCGTGGTTTATTTTCTGCAGTAGTAAGCCTAGATTCCTCTCACTTTAATTTTTGTGCATCTACCAAAAGTTTTTGCTTTGTGACTGCCACAGGGCTTCCATAAAACAACTTATATTTATAACAGTCTACTCTAATTTGAAAAGAACCTAACTTTCATTGTGTTGTAATGCTCTACCTTTTCAGTCCCTCCATGTTTATAGTTTTAATTTAACAATTTACATGTTTTGTGTATTCTTTAGGAAACTATTGTAGTTATGCTTGTTTTTACTTCTTTTGCCTCTTTAACCTTCTTATTAACTTTACCATTGACTAACCCACCACCTTTCCAACATGAGATTATCCTGAATTTTACTATATATTTACCTTTACAAATGAGATTTATATGTTTTCCTGTTACTAATTAACATCCTTTTACCTTAACTTAAAGAATTCCTGTTAACAGTTCTCAGAATTCTGGTCTCATAGAGATTAACTTCTTTAGCTTTTGCTTTTCTGGAAAACTTTTTTTCTCTGTATGTACCAAGTTGTTTTTCTCTTGCTGCTTTTCAGATTCTCTATCTTTATCTTTTGACATTTTAACTCTAACGCACATTGGTGTGGATTTCTTTGAGTTTATCATATTTGCAACTCTACAGGCTGCCTGGATCTATATGTCTATTTCTTTCCCAGGAAAGGGAAATTTTCAATCATTATTTCTTCAAAGAAGTTTCCTGCCCCTTTCTTTTTTCTTTTCTAATAAAAATTTTTTGAATGTTTATTTTTGAGAGAGAGAGAGAAACAGAGTGTGAGCAGGAGAGGGGCAGAGAGAGGGAGACACAGAATCTGAAGCAGGCTCCAGGCTCTGAGCTGTCAGCATAGAGCCTGACGCAAGTCTCGAACTCAGAAATGGCGAGATCATGACCTGAGCTGAAGTCAAATGCTTAACCGACTGAGCCCCCCAGCCACCCTTCCTACCCCTTTCTTCTTCTGGAACTCCTATAGTGTAAATGGTGGTCTGCTGAGGTTGCCCCATCAGTGCGAAATCTTTACACATTTTTATTCTTTTTTCTTTGTGCTGGTTTGATTGGGTGAGTTCTCCCAGCCTGTCTTTAAGTTTACTGATCCTTCTACTTCCTCTAGTCTGCTGTCTTTATTATATTTTTCAATACACTTATTGTATTCCTCAGCTTTATGACTTCTACTTGGTACTTCCTTATATTTTCTATCTCTTTGTTGAAATTCTCCCTGTGCTTATCCATTCTTCTCCTATGCTTAGTGAGGATCTTTATAACCATTATTTTGAACTCTTTATCAGGTAAATCGCTTATTTTCATGCAATTAAAGGCTTTTTCTGTGGTTTTATCTTGTTCTTTCAGTTTTAATATATTCCTTTGTTCCTTAATTTTCCTTGACTCTCTATGTTGGCTTCTGTGCATTACAAAAAACAGCCACCGCTGCTAGTCTTCAAGCAAGGGCTTACTTAGGAGATAATCATTATTGTTCAACCCTAGCCTGGTTAGTGGATGTCTCTCAAGTCTTGTGATTGTCTAATCAGCCAACTTTCTTTTTAGTAGCTTCCAGTAGTTGAGAGTTTTGTCAAGACCTGACAGTGTCTCAGAAAGAAGGATCTCAGTCAGCACCTAGATTCAGCTGATTAGAAGCCATGACCTCACGCAGCAAAGTTTAAAGTATGCAAATATACCTCTTTCAAGGGAAGACTGGGAGATGTCTGCTCCTTCTTAACTGAGCAACAGAGCAATAGCCAGTTCAGAACTGTTTCTTTATCTGCCATCATCTCTTTGAATTCATGAATATAAGCCCAGCTGGCCTCCAGAGACAGGAAATAATCAAGGGGCAATACCTGGACGTCAGTCACAAAACAGGGCACCAGATGCATGTATAAGCTCCCTTCTAGGAGATACCAACACTTTGGAATACAGCAAAAACATAACTGTGGTCTCTGGAGGTCTCTGGAGAGGATTACAGTTGACCCTTAGTTGTCTGTTTAATGAAAAGACTTTCTCAGGCCTCACCTATGAAGATAGGCTAATAGGCCTCTTTCACATAAAAAGTATATTCTGTAGTCTCCCACCTCTCTTCTGTGCACTGGGCGGGCAGTAGCTGGTTAAGAACTCTTTCTCCATTTATGACAGTCCTGCGGAACCCACAATCATAAGCACAGCTGGTCACCAGAGCCAGGCAATCTAGAGGTAAACCCTGGCTGGCTGACACAGAAGCCAGGGTACCATAGAAAAGTATAAGCTCCGTTCCTAGAGATACCTTTGACTTAGGGCCAAGCAGAGGAATATCACAAAGATGGCCTCCAGTGCCTTCTATGCCCAGAGAACACATAAGTAGGTCCCTAGATGTGTGCCAAACCAGAAGTCTGCTCTTCAAGCCAAAACTCCAGGAAACGCCAACAGGCCTTTCAGAGAAATACTGAGATTATAGTTTAGTCTGTATTTACAGTGTGCTTTTGGTGTGGTTGCTAGTCCTGAACTGTCTCTGCATTTTTTACAATTGCACAGGGCCCATGAATACAAACCCCACTAGCCATCAGATCAAGGAATGCCCCCTAGGTGGCTGCCACATAATCCAGTGCACCAGACATAAAAACTGGGGCACCAGATTTTTGTACAAATTTCCCTCTAGGAGTTACCAGTGCCCTGCAGTGCAGCAGAAAGAGGACCTGAGATAGTGCCTATCCTCCACGTTCTCTATAGAGGATTATGATGGGCCCTCAGTTATCTGTTTAATTAGAAGTTTGCCCCTTAGGCCTCAGCAAAAATATTAACCTCATAGGCCTTTCACAGAAAAAGACAGGAACTTCAGTCTGTGGTGTTCTCCTTTGCCCTGCCGGTGGTGGCCTGTTAATGTCTTTCTTTACTCGTTACAGTACTTGAGGACCCACTAGCCACCACAGTCATGTGATCTAGAGGAATCTCCTGGGTGGCAGCTGTAAACCTCAGGGGGCATTTGAGGAGGACATGAGCTCCTTTCCTGGAGATCCCAATGAGCTGGAAAGAGGCAAGGGAGAACGTAAAGACGGTGTCTGCTGGAGGAGTCTATCTTTGAGGAGACTTTTAGTAAGCCCCTAGCTATGTTTTAAATTAAATTCTTGCTCCTTAGGCCAAAACTTTAAGGTAGGCAAATAAGTCTCTTTCACAGAAAGTCTGGGCACTTTTCAGGGGTTTCCTCTATGCTGGACCCTGGGGTGGGTGAGTCCATGCCTGTGGACCCTGTAAGAGTTGTTTCTCACTTAGCTGTAGCCTGTGGGTCTTATGGACACAAGCCCCATTGGGTTTCAAGGCTAGATGCTTTGGGGGCTGGTCTGTCAGTTATAGATCTTAAAATTGGGGTGGCAGATGTAGGGCTCAAACACTTCCCTCCTCAGGGAGAAGCAGAGTTTTGACTTCCCTTCCAATTGTCGGTCATCATGCTGGAAATGAGGTTATGGTCAGATTGTATCTCAGTTTCTTCCATCCACTTTGATGTGAGCTTTTTCTCATTTCCCAATGTGTAGGAATTGCTCAGCTAGTTTTTGGAGGGTTTTGGGTTTTTTTCCAGACAAAATTTTTAGAATTTATTTCAGACAAAATCTATATAACTGTAGATTCAGTGTGTCCAAGGGAAGTGGTGTGCTTAGGATCTCCTACATCTCCATCTTGAACCACTTCCATAAGGAAAATATTTAATCATGTTTACGGTTGGCTTATGGAAATGGTAGATCAGCCCAAATGTATCTCGATCTCACCAGGTTTATTCCACAAGGGACCTTTTGAGGTTCTTATGGACAAGATGGAGAAATTGACCAGTTAGATGGATTATGAGATAGTTTGAAATTTCATTAAGTAAACTTACCCAAGTATCAAATTCAGGACATTGTTCTCAGGCCTATTTCATTACTCCTTTGTGTTATAAGATACTTTAATGATTTAGGGGAAATACAGTACAAATTCACAACTGGAATTATTCAGGAGGTCATGATAGTGAATTTGTATCATCACAGATTCATCATCCAAAAAGGATCTTCTGTGCTAAGTTGAATCTAATAATGTGACAGTTAGTAGTGTTAACTATAAGATCCTGGGTTTAAGTCAAAGGAATCAAATGTATAAGTACAGACAGGTTAGAAAGGGTTTTAAAAGTTGGTGAATATTTAAATCAATTTTGAGATCAGTTTGAGTCAACTATGACAGAATCATCACTACTGTTAATGAGACCACACTCTGCATTGATAGAAATCTAAGGTAGAATGAGGCTATTCTAAATCTTGCCCATCCCAGTGCTGATCAGACCATATATGAAATATATTTGCTTCAGAGATGATCTTCTAAGAGCATAAAGCATATTTAAGTGTGCCCAGATAAAAGAAAATGCCAAAGGGATTCAAGCCTGTCATAATAATAATACCTACTTTAATTTTATCTGGTTTGTAAAGAAAATCTCAGCAGACTGTTTTCTTTAATTAATATCATTTTTTAAAAAATCATTATTGGCAAGTCAGCTAACATACATAGTAGTCTAGACTTCAGGAGTAGATTCTCTTGATTCATCACTTACATACAACCCCAAATACTCATCCTGACAAGTGCCCTCCTCAATGCCCACCACCCATTTTCCCCATCCTCCCAAACCCCCACTGCCATCAACCCTCAGTTCGTTCTCTCTATTTAAGAGCCTCTTATGATTTGCCTCCCTTTCTGTTTGTATCTTATTTTTCCTTCCCTTCCTCTGTGGTCGCCTGTAAAGTTCCTCAAATTCCACATATGAGTGAAATCATATGATATTTGTCTTTCTCTGAGTTATTTCACTTAGCATAATACCTTCCAGTTCCATCCACATTGTTGCAAATGGCAAGATTTCATTCTTTTTCATCCTCGAGTAGTATTCCATTATATGTAAATATACCACATCTTCTTTGGATAAAGAAGCAATTGATGGACACTTGGGCCCTTTCCATACTTTCACTATTGTTGATAGTGTTACTATAAACATTGGGTTGCTTGTGCCCCTTCAATACAGCACTCCTGTTTCCTTTGGATAAATTCCTAGTAGTGCTGTTGCTGGGTAGTAGGGTAAATCTATTTTTAATTTTTTGAGGAACCTCCACGCTGTTTTCCAGACCAGCTGCATCAGTTTCCATTCCCACCAGCAGTGCAAGAGGGTTCCTATTTCTCCACATCCTTGCCAACATCTGTTGTTTCCTGAGTTGTTAATTTTAGCCACTCTGGTGGGAGTTGGTATCTGAATGTGGTTTTTGTTTGTATTTCCCTTATGATGAGCAATGTCAGATGTGTTTGTTTTCCATCTGGATGTCTTCCTTGGAAAATTATTCATTTTTCTGCTCATTTTTTGTGTTGCAGTTGTCCAGTTTGGTAAGTTCTTTATAGGTTTTTGATACTAATGCTTTATCTGGTATGTCATTTGGAAATATCTTCCCCCTTTCTGTTGGTTGCCTTTTAGTTTTGTTGTTTTCCTTGCTGTGCTGAAGCTTTTGAGCTTGATGAGGTCCCAATAGTTCATTTTTGCTTTTATTTCCTTGCTTTTGGAGACATGTCAAGTAAGAAGTTGTTGTGGCCAAGATCAAAGAGGTTGCTGCTTGTTTTCTCCTGGAGGATTATGATGATTTCCTGTCTCACATTTAGGATTTTCATCCATTTTTACTTTATTTTTGTGTATGGTTTAAGAAAGTGGTCCAGTTTCATACCTCTGCATGTTGCTGTCCACTTTTTCCAGTACCATTTCCTAAAGAGACTGTCTTCTATTGGATACTCTTAATTACTTTGTTGTAGATTAATTAGCCATATATCTGTGGGTCCATTTCTCGGTTCTCAATTCTATTGCATTAGTCTAATGGTCTGGTTTTGTGCCAGTACCATACTGTCTTGATGATTACAGCTTTGTAATACAAGCTAAAGTCTGCGATTGTGATGCCTCCAGCTTTAGTTTTCTTTTTCAACCTTGCTTTGGCTATTCAAGATCTTTTGTGGTTCCATTCAAATTTTAGGATTGTTTGTTCTAGCTCTCTGGAGAATGCTGGTGCTATTTTGATTGAGATTGCTAGAATGTGTAGATTGCTTTGGTAAATGTCAACGTTTTAACAATATTTCTTCTTCTGATTCACAAGCATGGAATGTTTTTCCATTTCTTTTTTTTTTTTTTAATGTTTTATCCATTTCTGAGAGAGAGAGAGAGAGACAGAGACAGAGACAGTGTGAGCAGGGAGGGCCAGAGAGAGAGGGGGAGGTACAGAATCTGAAACAGGCTCCAGGCTCTGAGCTAGCTGTCAGCACAGAGCCCGACGCAGGGTTCAAACCCACGAACCGTGAGATCATGACCTGAGCCGAAGTCAGACACCTAACCGACTGAGCCACCCAGGTGCCCCTGTTTTTCCATTTCTTTGTGTCTTCTTCAATTTCTTTCATAAGCTTTCTGTTTCTTTCAATGTTCAGCTTTTACCTCTTTGGTTAGGTTTGTTCTGAGGTATTTGATGGTTCTTGGTGCAATTGTGAATGGGATCAATTCCTTGATATCTCTTTCTGTTGCTTCGTTATTGGTATATAGAATGCAACCAATTTCTGTACATTAATTTTGTATCCTGTGATTTTGCTGAATTCATGTATCAGCTCTACCATTTTTTTTTTTTTTTTGGTGGGAGGCAGTCTTTCGGGTTTTGCTGGTAGAGTATCATGTCATCTGTGAAGAGTGAACGTTTGACTTCTTTGCCAATTTGGATGCCTTTTACTTCATTTTGTTGTCTGATTGCTGAGGCTAGCAATTCCAACACTATGTTAAACAACAGTGGTGAGAGTGGACATCCCTGGCATGTTACTGGTCTCGGGGAAAGCTCTCAATTTTTCCCCATTGAGGATGATATTAACCGTGGGCATTTCATGTATGGTTTTTCTGACATTAAGTTATGTTCCTTCTTTCCCAATGTTCTTGACGGTTTTTATTATGAAAGGATGCTGTATTTTGTCAAATGCTTTTTCTGCATCTATTGACAAGATCATACGGTTCTTACCCTTCTTCTTTTAAGGTAATGTATCAAGTTTATTGATTTGCGAAAAGTGAACCAGCCCTGCAGCCTAGGAATGACTCCCACTTGATCAAGTTGAATGATTCTGTTAATATACTATTACATTTGATTTGCTAGTATCTTGTTGAGAATTTTTGTACCCATGTTCATCAGGGATATTGGCCTATAATTCTCCTTTTTAATAGGGTCTTGTCAGGTTTGGAAATCAAGGTAATGCTGGCTTCATATAATGAATCTGGAAGCTTTTCGTTTGTTTTATTTTTTGGAACAGCTTGAGAAGAATAGGTATTATTTCTACTTTTAGTGTCTGGTAGACTTCTCTGGGGAAGCCATCTGCCCCAGGGCTCTTTTTGTTGGGAGATTTTTGGTAACTGAGTCAATATCTCCTCTGCTTATGGGTTGTTCAAATTTTCTATTACTTCCCTTTTGTGTTTTGGTAGTGTGTGTGTGTGTGTGTGTGTGTGTGTGTGTGTGTGTGTAATATCTGTACATTTCTTCCATATTGTCCAGTTTGTTGGCATACAATTTTTCATAGTATCCTCTATAATTGTATATCTGGGGGTTGGTTGTGATCTCCTCTCTTTCATTTGTGTTTTATCTGTTTGGGTCCGCTCTCTTTTCTTTTTGGGAAGTCTGACTAGAGGGTTCTCAATTTTGTTTATTCTTCAAAAAAACCAGCTCCCAGATTCATTGATGTGTTTTACTGGTTTTTTGGATTCTATATTGTTTTATTTCTGCTGTGATCTTTATTATTTCTCTTCTGATGGCTCTAGGCTTTCTTTGCTGCTGCCTTTCTAATTCCTTTAGTTGTGAGGTTAGGTTGTGTATTTAGGACCTTTCTTACTTCCTGAGATAAGCTTGAACTGCATTGTATTTTCCTGTTAGGACTGTCTTTGCTGCATCTCAAAGAGTTTGGACTGTTGTGTTTTCATTTTCATTTGCTTCCATATATATTATTAATTTCTTCTTTAATTGCTTGGTTGACACATTCATTCTTCAGTATGATGTTCTTTAATCTCCATATATTTGGAGGCTCTCCAGGCTTTTTGTTGTGGTTGATTTCATGTTTCATAGTATTGTGATCTGAAAATATGCATGGTATGATCTCAGTCTTTTTATACTTGTTGAGAGCTGTTTTGTGACCCAGTATGTGATCTATTTTGGAGAATGTTCCATATGCACTTGAGAAAAATATGTATTCTGCTTTAGGATGAAAAGTTCTGAGTATATCTGTTTAAATCCATTTAGTCCAATGAGTCATTCCGAGCTGTTGTTTCCTTACTGATTTTCATCCTAGATGATCCTTCTGTTGTTGTAAGTGAAGTATTAAAGTCTCTGACAATCACAGTATTTATTCATGTTGTGATTAATTGACATATATATTGGTGTCTTCAAGTTGGGCGCAGAAACATTTTCAATTGTTTGCTCTTCTAGATGGATAGACCTCTTAATTGTGATATAATACCCTTCTTCTTCTCTTGTTACTGTTTCGTCTTAAAATCTAATTTATCTGATACAAGTATGGTTACTCTGGCTTTCTGTTGTCATCCAGTAGCATGATGATGGTTCTCCATCCCCTCACTTTCAATCTGCAGCTGTTCTCAGGTCTAAAATGAGTCTCATGTAGGCAGCATATAGATGGATCATGTTTTTGATCCATTCTGATACCGTATGTCATTTGATTGAAGTATGTGGTCCTTTTACATTCAGAGTGATTAACAAAAAATGTGGATTTAGTATCATTGTGTTATATGTAGGTTTCTGGATTTAGTGTCATTGTGTTTATCTGTAGGTTTCATGCTTGTGGTGATGTCTCTGGTCCTTTGTAGTATTTGCTGCTTTCCACTCACAGAGTCTCCCTTAGACTCTCTTGAAGGGCTGGTTTAGTGGTCATGAACTCCTTTAGTTTTTATTTGTCTGGGAAAGGCTTTATCTCTCCTTCTGTTCTGAATGACTGCCTTGTCAGCTAAAGGATTCTTGTCTGCATATTTTTCCTATTCAACACATTTAATGTTTCCTGCCACTCTATTCTGACCTCCGATGTTTCACTGGACAAGGCTGCTACTGCTCTTATGTGTCTACCCTTTTAGATTAAGACCTGTTTGTCCCTTGAGGTGTTCAGAATTCTCTCTCTGTCTTTGTATTTTGCCACTATGATATGCCATCTCACTATGATATGCCATCTCACTATAATATGTCCTGGTGTTGACCTGTTTTTGTTGATTTTGAAGGGAGTTCTCTGTACATCTTAGACGTGGATGGTTGTTTCCTTCCCCAGATTAAGGAAGTTCTCAGCTATAATTTGTTCAAATAAATTTTCTGCCCTTTTTTCTCTCACTTCTTCTGGAACTCCTGTGATATAGATATTATTTCATTTCATTGAATCACTTAGGTCTTTTATTTCCCCTTGTTGTCTAGTAATTTCCTTTCCTTATTTTCAGCTTCATTTTCCATAATTTTATCTTCTAGTTCATCTATTCTTTCTTCTGCTTCTTGCATCCTCAATGTTACTGCATATGTTTATTTTGAGTCTCATTAATAGCATTTCTTGATTCATTGTGTCTATTTCTTAGGTCTTTAATCTCTGCAGCAATAGATTCTCTGTTGTTCTCTATGCTTTTTTCAAGCCCAGCCATTAGTCTTATGACTGGTATTCTAAATTCTTGTTCAGATATGTTGTTCATATCTGGTTTGAGCAATTCTCTGGCTATCATTTTTCCTGGAATTTCTTTTCAGGAAAATTCCATTTCATCAGTTTTGCTAAGTTTCTGTCTTTATGTGTTTTAATAGTTTGTTATATGTCCTGCACCTGTGAAAACTACTATATTAAAAAGCGGTCATACAGTGCCCAGGGCCTGGCCCTTCAGGAATTATTTTTGGAGTATGTTGCTTGCACTTTGTTGTTGCATATGTGGCTGCTCTACCCCACTGGTCTATCTTCTACAAAGCTGCTTCTTACTCATACTGGTCGATTGTATAGACAATTGTTAGACAAGTCAAAGAAACTATAAGGGTTAATCTAGTGAGAGTAAAAGAAAAATAAAGATGGAGATAATAGAAAAGGTGTAAAAAGAATAGAGTAAAAATACCAGATTAAACTCACACACAAACAGAAAGAAAGCAAAAAAGAAAAAATACGTATATATCTATATATATACCAAAAATCAAATCAAAAAATTTAAGCCTGACTTCCAAAGTAAAAAATGAAGAGGTAAAAAGAAAAATATAGAAAAGAGCAGAGAATGAAAAAAGAAGAAGAAAAGGGTAACAGAGTAACGTACAATACCGCAGGATAGTTGTCTGTTCATACCTGGGACAGGTGGCCGTGCTGGTCTGGAGGAGAGGCCCTCTGGTTTACCCAGTATCAGTTCCAATCCAGTAGATAAGCAGTTGCCATGCACTGAGGAGTGGACTTTTGTGTAAGCGGGTCAGCCACCACAGGGGGCCACTATTCTGTTCCCTGAAACCTCACCATGTTGGTGATGGGGATAAAAATGGCAACACCCCAATCTCTCCTCCCTAGACTGGGTGTCTTAAGCCATACTGTTCAGGCAGCCCTCACAGAGTAGCACGAGCAGGTGGCTTGCCCTGTCCCACAGTTCCCCCATGCCTCTCAGGTGCTAGGCTGGGATTCAAAACCTGATGTCTTCAAGGACCCAGAATCAGTTCTAGGATAATGCTGCTCCGCCCTGCCCATTTGGCTGGCATATGCAGGGTCTTTTAACCTTGGGTAGGCAATATACCCTCTTCCACAGTACTCAAGGGAGGAGACTATTTTCTCCCAGTGTGCCCCTGAGTTTGGGTACCACATTGGGGCTAACTCACTTCCTCACAGGCACATGCACACAGAAGCAGATTTCTTCTGTAGAATGGCACACTATTTGAAAACTCCAGTCTTAAAGTCCTAAGGCTGTACACAGAGTAGACTAGCACTCTCCATATATTTCTCATTTCCAGTCTGTAGTCTGTCTGGAGAGGTTTTCCTCTTATCCTAACATAATATTGCAGTCCACAGCTTCTCTTTCTCTTTTTTCTTTCCACAGAAGGGAATCCCTCCCCTTGGGCTATTGATGTTTTATCTCCCCCAATTCTCATACACATACCTCTGTCCTGCCAAGCTGTCTCCGTCTACCTGTGGTGATTTTTCTGTCACTCTGCAGATAGATTTCTTGGGTGTTCCAGGTGTTCTGACCTCAGTACAGCTGTTTGAGGACTGAGGGAAATCTCATTCCCTCTACTTCTCCACCACCTTAACTCCTAATTGATACCCTTTGAAACACTTAATAGGTGAATAACCAAAGTTGTTCTGAAATCAGACCATGGGGGTTGAAATCTCTCTTTTACAATTTTAACAGCAATTTATTTGAGTTCTTTAAAGCTTAATTCCTTTACTTCCTGCAAATCCGAACACTTAAGTTTGCCCAAGGTAGAATGATTGTTAAATGACACTCATCTTGATGTATCATAATGAAATTCATCCAAATATAAAGGGAAAATAATTTAACACTTCAAAAAGTAGTGGAGAAAAATACTAGAAGGTCACTTAAAAGAAACAAGACTAAATGAGCATTTTGATCTCAACATTGGAAGCTTCAGAAATGTGGTTAAAAAGTTTATCAATGAGAGCTATGGAATGTCGGCAAAGACTATCTAGAGAAGGTATCATATACAAATCTTTATTAAAGAAAAACATTAGTGATTCAAAGTGTATAATCCACATAATAAGTCTGCTGAAACTACTGGAACCTTTCTGTAATTAAACAAAACAGAAAATGCATCAGTGTAATTAAGAAGGATGAAGATGATAATGAATGTGTGGTGTGTTGTGTGAGTGTGTGTGTGTTAGAACTTCTACTCATGTGTTGCACAAGAGTTGTAAATAATATCATTTTATGGGGAAAAAAACTAATGCTAGTCTAGTATTAGAAGTACTAGATTATTCCTAAACCATCCAATGAAAGGAAACATAACTCTGATACATATGTCAAAAATATTCAATATACATGAGTGACTCAATAAAATGCAATTATACCTCAATTGAAATATGACATTCTGGTCTTTAAAAAAATTTGACCTATGCTTGCATTAAAAGTTCACTTTTATTCAAAAATATATTATGACATATATGGCATATTTATAAACACCTCATATGTGATATATACATATTTTAACATGTCACATTATATATTATGTATATATAACATAGGTGTGTCATATATATCACATATTTACTATGACATTTTATGTATGACATTTTAAAACACCTCATACATGTATGGTATATGTCCTATTTTGAAACACCTCATTCTCCAGTTGAAATTAGAAATAACAATGAAATGTTTACCAGAGTCTTAACTATTTGGATATTAAGAAATAGTCCTAACTCATTTCTCTGATTAAATAAAAGAGAAATGATTATTGGTTTGAGGCATTAATAAGAATTTTATTTTTCTCTGTAAAATAAAATGTTTGTGTTTCTCTATATTTCTTACACTATTTGAATAAATGGAAAAATTAATGAATGTTAATCTAAGAAAAAATATCCTACGATATTCCTACATTGACTTGATCTGATAAGAAAAGGCAGGGTTCTGATTTCTGATGAGAATAGAAAAGGAAAAAAACCAAGAAGATAGATGATCAGAGCAATAAAATAAATACTTTGAATGCTTAACCACGTTGCTTATTTAATGAACCAGAGCTAAGATATACATAGTCAATGAGAATTCATAAAATAGATCTACAGAGTTTTGTTCCTCAAGAGTCTTCATGCAAGTTTATATATCATAGGACACACAAGATATGATTTTAGCTTCATTAGCAATAATTTCATCGCATATTGCAGTCATCTGAAATTTACAACTTGTCCGAGAGAACCTGATGTAATCAGTGAAAGAATGCTAAAAAGAGGATAGAATTCACCAATGAAACAGTTCATTTCCAATTTGATTTTTTATTAAGGTAAACATTATTTATACTGCTTTTGTTTGTTTTGTTCTTCCAAGGGAATCGTTGTGATTTTCCAGAAATAAAACATGGTAGTCTATACTATGAATCTTACTATAGACGAGACTTTCCAGTACGTGTAGGAAAAAGATATTGGTATTCCTGTCATCCCAATTTTGAGACTGTTTCAAAAGAACGCTGGCAATATATTCATTGTACACACGAAGGATGGTCACCAGAAGTACCATGCCGCAGTGAGTAAACCTTTTTATAATTACATTTGTATAAATATTTCACATACTGGAGAGAGAAACCATATGAATGACTACAATTAAGCCTATTTTGATAAAAAGTGGGCCAAGGGATGAATTTTCTGAGTAAAACTACCAATATAAGATTTTCTTTTTATGAGGAGCTCTTCCTAAAATCACATTAAGGATAAACTTAGAGGCTTTAGGAAAACACCTGTATCGTTTACATGTATCTTAATTATAAATACTAAGGATAAATCATATTGAATATCGATTATTTTCTTTTTCAATGTTTGGCAGAAGCTTTATTTTTGGATACTTAGGCATTATAGTTTAAATGTTGTACAAATAATTTTCAATTTCCTATTTTCACTGAATTTATAGGTTTAAAATTTTTGTTCAATATTTATATGATTTTTAGGACAATGTGTTTTCAGTTATTTGAAAAATGGAAATTCTCCAAAACAAGAAAGAAAATATGTACAAGGTGAATCTGTAACAGTTGACTGCAAATCTGGCCACAGTCTTCAAAATGAGCAGACTACGATGACATGTACAGAGGATGGCTGGTTCCCTCCTCCTGAGTGTATTCCTCTCAGTAAGTAAATGGTCTGAGATCCCAGTATATTTATGATGGATCTTATTTCCGCCAATGAATCTACTTAGTTTTATTTTTTCCATGTGTGTATGAGTGAATATACAAATTTCCTGATACATATATAGCAAAATAAATGTCTAATGGTAGACTTTAGTCAAGAAAACAATCATGGAACTACAAAGAAGAAACCTGTAATAATAGGGTGACGCCAGCAGTGGAAGGAGGAAGATGTGGCGGAGTAGGAGGATCCGAGGCTTGCCTCATCCTATGCAGATAACTATCAAATCATCCTAAATACCCCCGAGACTGACCTGAAGACTGGCAGAACAGATTCCACAATTAAAGCGGCAGAACAGGCTACATCAAAGAAGATGTACAGAGATGCAGGTTTTTCTCCTAAACTGAGAAGAAATGGACTGTGGCCACTGAGGTGGGAAGGGAGTAGTGGAATGTTGCCATTCGCAACAACATGTTTGGAGCCAGACAGTATAATGCAGGTGAAGTGAGTCAGTCAGTGAAAGACAAATACCGTATGATTTCAGTCATATTTGGGATTTAAAACACAAAACAAATAACAAATGGAGAAAAATGTTAGAGAGTGAGACAAACCCCCATTAAAGACTCTTAACTATAGATAATGTGATAGTTACAAGAGTGGAGAAAGGTGGGACAGGACACTGGTGAAATAGTGATGTCATGATGTGCACTGGGTGATGTATGGAATTGTTGAATCACTATATCATACACCTGAAAAAAATACAACACTGTATATCAAAGCAAATAAAAACCAAATACATGTATACATAAAGTCAATCTCAGAGAAAAAAAAAAAAAAGAGTGACATCAGCTAGATGTCAGAACACAAGTTTCAGTTCTCCTTGGCCAAGATCACCAATTTTGACAATCACTCACAGAAAGAGCATTTTTGTGGGAGTCTGGGAATCTAGCAGAAGTTTCAGCAAACCATGACAGCAAAAAGATCCAAGAGTGGGTGCACTGAAGACGATGAATGGAACATTTTTTACTTATCTGAGTCACTCCTCTCTGAAAGGGGCACAGTTCAGTTCCAAGAGAAACCCACTCAGCCTGAAATTTCTCCATTGGGGGAAAGGGTGTGTGAGTGATCATCTGACTTCTTCAGCATTTTGAGTCACTGACCAAAAGGCCCACTTCTTTCTAACTACATCCAGAATACTGAGGGGATCTTGATGAGTGAGGAAAATGAGGAAAGCTTGGACCACAAAAGTCAGGCTCAGAATTCCTCAAGGGAAAAAGATTCTACTAACCACTTTGCAGACTACATTGGGTAGCCTACCCACTAGCTACTGGGGACGACTTGCCTGCAGATCTTGCTCCCCTAATGGTACCCTCAACATTGTGCATATGGACTATTGGCCAGCTCCGTGTATATGCCCCAAAGGTAGTGAATGGAGGAGTTTTCAGATGGCTAGTAAGCATGCGTAGAAATCGAAACTGACTCCACAGATATAGTAAAAAGAATGTACTTGATCGTTCAGCATTACCTCCAGGAAATCAAACAGAAAGCTGTCAGGACCCCGACTGGCTTTGCAGGACTGAAAAAAGGCATACCATCCAAAAATTCCCTCTTACATGGTAGTAAGACATAGGGAACAGATGTATTCTTTAAAAACCCTCAGAATCCCTAACAAGTATGACAAAGTATTTTTCTCCCACAGTCCTTCAGGAAAGACCAAAAGAAGTGAGACCCTCTTGAAATGCAAAGACAACAATGCAAGACTTTAAGAAACATGAAAAATCAAGGAAACATGACACCACCAAAGGAACACAACACTTTTCCAATAACTTACCCTAAATAATGAAGATTTATAATTTTCTTGATCAAGAATTCAAAACAGTAGCTTTACGGAAATCCAGTGAGCTATAAGAAAACACAGAAAGAAAACCCAAAGAAATGAGGAAAACAATGAGGTAGAAATTATAAAAAGAACCACCCAGAAATTCTGGAACTGAAGAATATAATGAATGAAATGAAAAATACAAGAAAAGGCATCAACAGCAGATCTTATCAAGCAGAAGAAAGAATCTGTGAAGTAGAAGAGAGGTCATTTGAAGCCTCCTAGTCAGAGGAGAACAAAGGAGAAAGAATTACAGAGGAGAGAGAACCTATAAGAATAACGGGAGACTGTCAGAAAAGATATTGTAGGTATTATGTGAGTCCCAAAAAGGGAAGAGATGGAGAAAGGGACAGGAAGTTTAGTTAAGGAAATAATGGTTATGAACTTTTCAATTTGGGAAGAGCTATGGACTATCAAAATCAAGAAGCTGATTAATTCCCCCAAACAGATTCAACCCAAAGATATCGTCTCTAAGACACATTACAATAAAACTGGCTAAACCCAAAGAAAAATAATTTTGAATGCAGCAAGAGAGGAAAAAATGTGTCACACACAAAGGCAGTTCTATAAGAGATGTTTATAGTGATAAATGCCTATAGTAAGGAAAAGAAATGATCTCAAATAGACAACTTAACTTTACATATCCAAAAACTGAAAACAAGGGGGAAACTGGGTGGCTCAGTTGGGTGAGCACCCAACTTCTAATTTTGGGTCAGATGATGATCCCAGGGTCACGGACTCAAGCCCTGCATTGGGCTCTACCCTTGAGTGTAGAGCCTGCTTAAGATTCTGTATCTCCATCTGCCCCTCCCTTCCCCCCAACTTGTACTCTATCTGTCTCTCTCTCAAGTAAATAAAATTTAAAAAGCTTATTTAAAAAACAGTAAAAAGTAGAACAACTAAGCCTGTAATTAACAAAGTATGAGATAACAAATCAGAGAAAAAATATATGAAATAAAGACCAAAATGGTCAACAACAGTAATACCTATTTTTTTTCAAAACAAATAAACTTGACAAGCCTAAATTGGTTAAGATAAAAGAGAGATCAAATAAATAACAGGGGAAATAAAATTGGAAACATTCAAGTGATGCCAGGGAAATCCAGATGTTCATAAGAGACAACCATTAACAGTTACACACCAACAAATTGGATAACCTAAGGAAATTGATAAATTCGTGGAAATAGAAAACTTACAAAGACAAAATCATTAAGAATAGAAAATCTGAACAATAACAAGGAACAAGACTGAATCAGTAACTTAAAATATCTCTGCAAAGAAAAGTCTGGGAACAGAAGTTTTCATTGGTAATTTAAAGAAGAATTAATACCAATTCTTCTCAAACCATTCCAAAAACTTGAAAGAGGGTAAGAGGCACTTCCAAACCCACTTTACAAGATCAGCATTACTTTATACCACAGCCAGACAAGGACACTAGCAAAAAAAAAAAAAAAAATTGTAGGCCAAATCACTGATAAACATAAATATTAGAAATACTCAACAAAATGCTAGCAAAGTGAACTCAACAGCACATTAAAAGATTCATACACTATAATGAAGTTGGGTTTATCGATAGGACTGAAGGATGGTTCATCAGATGCAAATCAGTAATGTGATATACCACATTAACAAAGGGTAAAAATCATATAATCAGATAGTTACTAAAAAAGCCTTTGACACAATTCAACATCCATTTATGATGAATACTCTCAACAATTGAGTATTAAAGAAATGTACATCAACATAATAAAAACCATAAATAAGGAGCCCATAACTAACATCATAGTTGAGAATGAAAAGCTTTCAGCTTTTCAAGGATCAGGAAAAAGACACACAATTTCACCACTTTGGACAGAAGGAAATAAAAGGTACTCAAAAAAATAAAGAAGTAAAATTATCTGTTTCCAGATATCATATTACAGAGAGAAAAACCTGAAGACTCCACCAAAAAATAAAAAATAAAGTGTTAGACTTCAAAAATGAATTCAGTAAAGTATCAGGGTAGAAAATCAACATACGAAAACCTGTTGTATTTTTGTACCCTAATAATGAATTATCCCAAAGAGAACTTTTAAAAACAATCCCAGCTACAATAGCATGAAAAACAATCAAATACCTAGGAAGAGATCCATCCAAGGAGGCAAAACATTTGTCTCCTGAAAACTGTAAGACAGTTGTGAAATAAACTGAAGAAGCTATGAATAAATCGCAAGAGTGTCCATGTTCATAGAACGGAAGAATTAATGTTGTTAAACTGTGCCTACGTCCAAAGCAATCAGTTGATAGACTACAATTCCTATCAAGATCCCACTGACATTTTTCATAGAAATAGAATAAACAATCCTAAAATTTGTGTGGAACCAACAAGACTCCCCAGTAGCCAAAGTGTGTTGAGAAAGAAGAGCAAAGCTGAGGGCATCATGCTCCCTAATTTCAAGCTATATTATGAAGTGATGAAAATGAAAACACTATCCTATTGGCAGATCAGTGGAACAGAGTCAGGAGCCAGAAATAAACTCACACGTATATAGTTCATTAAAATGTAACAAGGGAGCCAAGAAAACACAATGTACACACATTACAAAAGTAATGTCTTCAGTAAATGGTGTTGGAAAAGCTGGATGTTCACAAGCCAAACAATGAAACCACTGTATTAAACCACTGATGAACATTAACTCTTATGCAAATTAAAGACAAGTGAATTATGTCAGATTTGTGTAAAAGCTTCTACTCAGCAAATCAACAAAATGAAAAGGCAGTCTGTAGAATGAGAGATAATATCTGCAAGCATAGATCTGATAAGGTACATATATATATTTTTTACATAGATTATATGTATATGTTCTACAACTTAATAGCAAAATATCCAATCCAATTAAAAATGGACAAAGATCTCAATAGACATTATTCTGAAGAATACATGCAATTGGCCAGTTGATACTCAAAATCACTAATCATCAGGCATATGCAATTCAAACCCACAATGAGATATCACCTTCTACCTGGTAAGACATCTTTTATCAAAAAGACAAGACATACCAAGTGTTGGTGAGAATGTGGAGTAAAGGGAACACTTGTATATTTTGGATAATAATGCAATTTGTTATAGGCATATGGAAAACAGTATGCAAGTTCCTCAAAAAGTTAATAGAACTACCATGTGATCCAGCCATTCCATTTCTGGTATATATCTGAATGAAATGAAATCAGCATCTTGAAGAAATATTGCACCCTCAATTTCATTATAGCTTTATTCACAATAACCAACATATAGAAACAACCTAAGTGTCCACTGATGGATGAATGGATAAGGAAGATATAAGATATATATATAGATATAGACCATCTATATATATATAGATATAGATATCTCTATATATAGATATCTCTATATAGATATAGATATAGATATCGATATCTATATATATATGTAGAATGGAGTAATATTCAACTATGAGGAAAAAGAAAATCTTACTATTCATAACACCATGCTTGAACCTAGAGGACAATATGTTAAGTATAATAAGCCAGAGATTGAAAATACTTCCTGATATTCTTGATACTTCATATATATATGAAATCACAAAAGAAAAAAGAAAACATCAAATTCATAGAAGCAGAGAGTAGAATGGTAGTTACAGTGGTGGATGCGGATGAGGGAAATGAGGAGATGCTGTTGCAATGGTGTAAGCCTTCATAAGATGAAAAAAAATTCTGGAGACCTCGTGTACAGCATGGTGACTATAGTTAGTAATAATGTATTGTATGGTTGAAATTTGCTGAGAGTAGATCTTAAGCATTCCAGCTTTAAAAAAAAAAAAAAGAAGGAAAGTAATTATGGTGAGGTGATTAATGTGTTGATTAACCTTTTTTTGAAATTGTTTCCAAATATATCTGTACCATGTCATCTCATTTTACACTTGATATATATACAATTTTGTCAACTATACTCCAGTAAAGTAAGGAGGGAAACATGTAATAGACATACAAAACATAAAGAGATAAGGATCAAACTAAATAACTATAAACCATAATCAAGAAGCAAACGAAGCCATTAAAAGAACAAGAGATTGAAAAAACAGCTGCAAACTAGAAGACAATTAGCCACATGTCAATAGTAAGTGTTCACCTATCAATAATTTCTTTAAATATAAATTGTTTAAATTTACCTGTTCAAAGGAATAAAGTACCTGAATGACTTAACGAAGAACTCACTTTCAATTTAAAGACACAATAGGCTTTGTGTATGGTGTAAGAAAGTGGTCTGGTTTCATTATTCTGCATGTTGCTGTCCAGTTCTCCCAGCACCATTTGCGAAAGAGACTGGTTGGTTGGGTTTTTTCCCCCCTCTATCGGATATTCCTTCCTGTTTTGTCAAAGATTAGTTGGCCATACATTTGTGGGTTCATTGCTGGGTTCTGTATTCTATTCCATTGATCCAAGTGTCTCTTTTTGTGCCAGTACCTTACAGTCTTGATGATTACAACTTTGTAGTAGAGGCTACAGTCCAGGATTATTATGCCTCCTACTTTGTTTTCTTTTTCAACATTACTTTGGCTAATCGGAGTCTTTTGTGGATCCATACAAATTTTAGGATAGTTTGTTCTAGCTCTGAGAGGAATGCTTGGGCAGTTTTGATTGGAATTCCATGAATGTGCAGATTGCTTTAGGTAGCATTAATGTTTTAACAATATTCTTCCAATCCATGAGTACAGAATATTTTTCCATTTTTTGTGTCTTCTCCACATTTCTTTCTTTCATGATTTTTGTAGAATTCTCAGCATACAGAGCTTTTAGTTCTTTGGATAGGTATTTTCCTAGGTATCTGATGGTTCTTGGTATAATTGTAAATGGGATCAATTTCTTGATTTCTCTTTCTGTTCGTTCATTATTGGTGTATAGAAATGCAGCTGATTTCTATACATCGATTTTGTATCCTGTTACTCTGCTGAATTCATGTGTCAGTTCTAGCAGCTTTTTGATGGACTCTTTCAAGTTTTCCATGTAGAGTATCCTGTCATCTGCAAAAAGTGAAAGTTTGACTTCTTCTTTGCCAATTTGGATGCCTTTCAGATCATTTTGTTACCTGATTGCTGAGTGTAGGATTTCCAACACTATGTTAAATAATAGTGAAGAGAGTGGACATCACTGACATGTTCCTAATCACTCAAAATGGATGAAAGGACTAATTGTGACACAGGAAACGATCAAAACCAAGAGGAGAAAACAGGCAACAACCTCTTGACCTCACCCACGGCAACTTCATACTCAAATGTCTCCAAAGGCAAGGTAAAAAAAAAGCAAAAGTGAAGTAGTAGGACCCCATGAAGATAAAAGCTTTTGCATTGCAAAGGAAACAATCAACAAAACTAAAAGGCAACCTTCAGAGTGGGAGAAGATATTTGCAAATGACATATTGAATAAAGGGTTAGTATCCAAAATCTATAAAGAACTTAAAAACTCGACACCTGAGAAACAAATAATTCAGTGAAGAAATTGGCAGAAGACATGAATAGACACTTTTCCAAAGAAGACATCCAGATGGCCAACAGACACATGAAAAGATGTTCAACATCACTCATCAGCAGGGAAATACAAATCAAAACCACATTGAGATACCACCACACAGCAGTCAGATTGGCTAAAATTAACAACTCAAGAAACAACGGATGTTGGCAAGGATGTGGAGAAAACGGGAACCCTCCTACACTGTTACTGGGAATGCAAGCTGGTGCATCTGCTCTGCAAAACAGTGTGGAGGTTCTTCAAAAAAATGAGAACTAGAACTACCCTTTGACTCCGTAATATTAGTACCAGGAATTGGTCCAAAGGATACAGGAATGGTGATTCAAAGGGGCACACGTACCCCCAATGTTTATAGCAGCGCTTTCAACAATAGCCAAATCATGGTAAGAGCCTAAATGTCCATCAGCTGATGAATGGATAAGGATAATGGTTTTTATATACAATGGAATACTACTTGGCAATGAGAAAGAATGTAATCATGCCATTTGCAACCATGTGGATGGAACTGGAGGGTATTATGCTAAGTGAAATAAGTCACTCAGAGAAAGATATCATATCTTTTCACTCATCTGTGGAACTTGAGACACTTGAGAAACTCACCATAAGACCATGGGGATAGGGAAGGAGAAAATATAGTTTTGAACAGAGAGGTGGCAAACCCATATGAGACTCTTAAACAAAGGGAACAAACTGAGGGTTGATGGGGGTAGGGAGGGAGGAGGGAAAATAGATGATGGGCATCGAGGAGGGCACTTGTTGGAAAGAGCACTGGGTGTTAATATGTAAGCAATGAATCATGAGAATCTACTCCTGAAATAAGAGCATACTGTATACACGGTATGTTAGTAACCTTGACAATAAATTATATTTTAAAATAAATAAAGACACAGTAGGCTAAAGTGAAGGAATGGAGAAAGATTTTCATGCAAATGGCAACCAAAGAATGTTAGAGTAGCTATTTTTCTATCAGAAAAAAAAGCTGACTTTCTGTCAAAACTATCTCTGCTGACAGAGAAGATCATTATATAATAATAAAAGATCCATTCAGCACAAAGATTGTAACAATTTTCAACATATGTGGAACCAACCTTGGAATTCCTAAATGTATAAAGCAAATATTGACAGATCTGAAGCAGAAAAATTGACAGCGATTCAGTAGTATTAGGAGACTTCAGTACCTCACTTTGTTTTTTCAATTTTTTTAATGTTTTATTTATTTCTGAGAGAGACCAAGAGAGAGGCAGTGTGAGCAGGGGAGGGTCAGAGAAAGGGAAACACAGAATCAGAAGCAGGCTCCAGGCTCTGAGCTAGCTGTCAGCACAGGGCCCAACATGGGGCTCAAACCCATGAACTGTGAGATCATGACCTGACCCGAAGTCGGACGCTTAACCGACTGAGCCACCCAGGTACCCCCAGTACCTCACTTTGAATCATAAATAGAATACATAGACAGAAATCCAAGAAAGAAGGTATAGATTTGAACAACACTGTAAACATTTTGTGGACCTAATAGATATACATGGAATTTTGCACCCAACAGTGGAAGAGGACAGTCTACTGCACATGAAAGAGTCTATGCAGTACCTTGTTCAATCACAATGGGATAAGTTTAGAAAACAGTAACAGCAAAAAGAATGGGAAAATTCACAAATATGTGGAAACAAAACACACTTTCAAGTAACATTTGGGTGAAAGAGGAAAGTGGAAGAGAATTTTAAAAAATATTTTGAGACAAATGAGAACAAAACCAATGTAACAAATTTCAGAGATCCTGCAAGAGTTGTACAAAGAGGGAGGATTTTAGTGAGAAATGCCTAAATTAAAATAAAAGATTAAGGTACCTATGTGGCTTAGCCAGTGAGTGTCCAACTCTTGATTTCGGCTCAGGTCATGATCTCACAGTTGAGTTCATGAGATTGGGCCTCACAGTAGTGCTGGCAGCACAGAGCCTGCTTGGGATTCTCTCTCCCTCTCTCTGCTCTTTACCCTCTTGTGTGTGTGTGTGTGTGTGCACACGGGCCACACATCTGCAAGGGCACTCTCTGGCTGTCTCTCAAAATAAATAAACATAAAACAATTTAGCTTAAAGTAGCAGATTGTATATTTACAATGTAACTTCATACCTTGAGGAACTAGCAAAAGAACAAACTAACCCAGATCTAGAAGGGAGGAAATAATAAAGATTAGAGTGGAAATAAATCAAATAGAGAATAAGAAATACCCTATTCCACCAGCTCACTGTCACTATTCTGTCATTTTCAAATTTATATTTATGTTGGGTTTTGTTTGCTATCATTTTCTGATGATCGATATTCATTCTTTGTTCTTTCCTATCGTATTCATATAATGGTAAAATTTCCCTCTAAGAATTCTTTATTATCATCTCACAAAATTTTATTTAAAATGTTTTTCTTATCATTCAATTCAAAAGATTTAATCTCTTTTTTAAAAAAGATTATATACTTTAGTCCTTATCCTGAGTATTTAGTATTCCAATTACCCCATTTCCAGTGTACTAGGCACCCCAAGTGAAGATAAAATTACCAGTGACCAATTATGAAAAAATATATAGCTCATATTTTCTCTTGATTTCTTCATTATCTGTGGGCTATTTAATAAATAAAGCTGTACTTTGTGAAGACCTTGTAAATGACAGAAGTCTTTTATTGTTTCAAGTCAAGCTACACATAATTTGAGGAATCATCATTTTGGTCTTAGAACACGAATGAATGTGTTGATCTGTGTCATACTCATTGAACTCCATGTATCCATATGGTTTTAAGCACCCAAATATGGTGACAAACATTTCAGATTCTCACAGTGGTGGTAGCTATGGTGGCAGATTCTCTGAGATCGTCACCTGAACTGAGATAACCCCAATTAGTTAACTGAGTGCTGGGGTTGTTTAGGAAATCATGAGTCAGCAATATTCTTTTAAAGTGCCTGGAAAGGACCCATTGCCAGTGCACCTCTGACATGCTGTAGGACTCCAGATCCATTAGACCAACAGATTCCTAAATATTTCCTAGAAGGGGTTCTGAGTATTCTAAATCGTACTTCATTCCAAAAACAATTTAATAAACTATCTTGATTTAATATCTTCATAGCTTATTTTTGCTGTCATAAGAATTTGAGTGATTTGGATTTTTCTAGGTTTTCATTTATAAATGACACTTTATTTTTATATTGTTATATTGAAGCTTTATAAAAATGTTTATTTATATGCTTATGTTTTCATTATACATTTTGCCTTTCAGAAACATGTTCAAAATCAGAGATAACAATTGAAAATGGATTTTTTTCTGAATATGAACAAACGTACTCCTTAAACACGGAAACACAGTATCAGTGTAAACCAGGATATGTAACACCAGATGGTAAACCTTCAGGAACAATTACATGTCTGAAAAGTGGATGGTCACTTCAACCCACATGTATTAGTGAGTAATTTATTATGTCCATAGTCATTATCCTGATGCATTGACCAAAGTTTCCTCTAAGTTAATTCTTTTCTCGGGGGAAGGGCTTACATGGTTCCCATTTGAAAAGAAATGAAGGGGCGCCTGCGTGGCTCAGTCGGTTAAGTGTCCGACTTCGGCTCAGGTCATGATCTCACGGTTCGTGGGTTCGAGCTCCACGTCGGGATCTGTGCTGACAGCTCAGAGCCTGCAGCTGCTTCAGATTCTGTGTCCCTCTCTCGCTCTGCTCCTTCCCTGCTCATTCTCTGTCTCTCTCACTCTCTCAAAGATAAATAAACATTAAAAAGTTTAAAAAAAAAAGAAAAGATAAATGAAAAAATATATAATTTTTTGCCTCTTAAGAGTAATCACTTGTAGAGTGTAATACCAGCACATCTTTCAGTTTACATTATTTTCCACTTTAGAATATCCTGTGGTTTGGAAACTGGTTAGGGAGCCTGATGTATAGTCTCCTGGAAACTCATTTATTTGTGGCTGACACCTTTATGCCTGTTGTCCCTGATTTTAGGTGTTCAGACTTTGAAGTCAGAATCTTTGATGCTAGACATACAAATTATGTTTGTAAGTGAAGATTTGGGCCCATAGTGCAGAATTGTAATTTAAACTGTAGAATTTATGTTTGACAATCCAGGGTAAGTCTACTTTTAAACATTCCCCTTAGAAAATCTTCATAAACATCTAGTCAGTAGAGACAGAAATGTGTCTAGATAGCGCCAAATACAGCGGTGTGGAAAGATTTCCCTGTCCCTAGATGTTTATGAAGATTTTCTATGAACAATTTCCTCAGTTTATCTTATACTCCAAAGCTATGCAGTGATATTTTTGAACCGATGATGAGCATATTCACTTTAAGTGAAGTGGATATTTGAATATCCCTTTCTACTGTTTGCATATCCTTTTTTTTTTTTTTTCAATTTTCCTTGTTTACTAAGAGCACTAGCCACAGGAAAAATGGTAAAAGTGGGACCCATATAAAATTCATTTTATACTAACTTTTAATTAACTATCCATTATGACACTTATTATGGATATATATATATCCACTATAACACTTATTATGGATATATATATATATATGTATATATATATCCATTATAACACTAATCTCTCTTTCGTTCTGTCTCTTTTTCACTGGTGTAGTTTTGCTTTGATTTTTAAAGCTTTAAGGTACATCACTACATAACACAGTATAAAATTTGAGATGAATTATTAAATCTTTATTACCATACTGTTAGCAATAATTGAAGCTTTTAACATTTTACTTTCTTATAACTAGTTGTAAATACTAGAGTTTCTCTCCATTAAATCTTGGTAAGTTTAATAGAATATACACCCATTAGGAAAATATTTGGGAAAGAAAATTAGCATGTGAGCTTCAGAAATTATTATGTTTTAAAGTAGAGTTTTTATTGAATGTTGAAAAATTAACTTGCATTTTTGGAAACCAATCCTGTTCAACTAATCCATTTTTCTCTGGCAGATTTGCCACACCGCTGATGAGTTTGGTGTCTTAATTCATAAAATCGTATTCTGCTTTGCTAGGAAAAGTATGATATATCTGTAATATTCTATTTTATTACAAGCATGGCATAAACACAGAATATAATAGAGAAAAGTGTTCTTATATAAACTTTCTGAGTATTTAAGCAATAAGAAAACTGCTACGTAGAAATGCATTTTTTCATTTTGAATAACTTTCAGGACAATAATTTATCAATGGAATTCTTAGATTATTTCAATATGATACTGAATTTACTAGCACATAGTAATTGATGAGGCTTATTGTACCTCCTTCGGATGAGACTCAATTACATCGTCCATTAAATAATATTAGAAATGAAATCTTCAATTCTCTTATCCCTTAGAATCTTGTTACAAGCCAGTGTTTGAGAATTCTAAAGCCAAAAGCAATGGCACGTGGTTTAAACTCAATGACAAGCTGGACTATGAATGCCACGATGGATACGAAAGCCAACATGGGCGCACAGGTTCAATAGTGTGTGGTAACGATGGTTGGTCTCATAAACCTATATGTTATGGTAAGTAGCATTTTTCCAGGTATTTTTTTTTAAGGATTAACAAAATTAACAAAATGTGTGTAAGATATTCCATTTTGGAGGCACCCAAGTGGCTCAGACGATTAAGTATTAGACTTTGGTTCAGGCCATGATTTCATAGCTCTGGGTTCAAGCCCCGTGTGGAGCTCAGTGCTGACAACTCAGAGTCTGCTTCAGATTCTGTGTCTCCCTCTCTCTCCACCTCTCCTGCTCACTCTGTCTCCAAAAACAAATAAACATCCACTAATGTACCGTGCTAAAGAGAGATTATTATTGCCTTTGGGCTTTCAAACACCCTCTTCTCCTAGTTTACATTCAATCAGAAGAAGACACCTTGCTTTTAATCATTACTCCTTAAAAATGACTTTAAATAATGCAAATTTGGTCAAAATGGAAATCTATCTTTTTAACTTTTTTAATGTTTACCATATACATGAGAGATGTGTAAACAAAGTATAATTGTGTTTGTTATTCTAAATGCAGGATTTCATAGTATTTAAAACTGAGTTCTTTTAGTGTGTGTGGTATAAGAAAACCAAAATTATAGTTTCTCACAATTTCCTCAGCTGTTTTACTCCTGAGTTTCTGCTTTTATACCTTCTGCCTTGAGTGCTAATTTCTGCAGGCCCTGAGAGAAGCTCTTTATTTCTGACATGGACAGGTTCTGTGGACTATTTCATGAATCTCTTTCATGTTTGCTAATCCACTGCATTCCAGGATTAGGAGTAGGACTTGAATCTGTGGAAAACTTGAGTGGCTATAGAGTGTTCACGCCAGGGGAACAGTATGTGCAAAACTTTGATAACAGAAGAATATTTGAGAAGTTTCGGAGTGAGCAGATTCTACTCAAGTTGTGGGAGAATTTTATGAACTAAGCCTCATTAGGGGACAAGGAAAAGATAACTCAGGTTACTTTCCAGACCTATCAGCACATTTAGATTACCTTTATGATTGATAAAAAGCCATAAAAGAGTCTTAAGGAATGAAGTAAGACAATTTTACTTAGATTTTTTTTTTTTATGTTTTTTATTTATTTCTAGGAGAGAGAGAGACAGCGTGAGCTGGGGTGGGTCAGAGAGAGAGGGAGTCACAGACTGAAACAGGCTCCAGAGTCTGAGCTGGCAGTCAGCACAGAGCCTGACGCGGGGCTCGAACCCACGAACCACGAGATCATGACCCAAGCGAAAGTCGGACGCTTAACAGACTAAGCCACCCAGGCGCCCCCAATTTTACTTAGATTTTTAAAAAGTTTCTTTCCCCCATATTATGTGATTGTGGTGGGGAAGAGAAGATTCCAGAGTTTATGCAGCATGAATATGGTATGGAATAGGATGATGGCTGATGAGATGCAAAGCAGAACACATTCAAAATATGTTCTTTTGGTGGAAAATACAGTGGGTGTAGGAAAGAGTAATAATCAAGGAACTCACTGTCTTGTTTTTAATTTTTTTCATAAACAGATAAATGGTAGTGCATTTTTGTAAGGTGGCGAACAAAGGGAGATCCTTTTGGGAGGAACATCCCAACTGTTGGCTTGAGCACATTCTGGTTGAGTTGCCCATGGGCAATCAAAATTGGACAATCAAAACATGTGGGTTTAGGGAGGAGATACATATCTGGAATTGTCACTGCAGAAATGAGGATATGAAATTGGAAAAGAATACAGAATACAAAGAGAAGAGAGCTAAAGACCGAGCCATGAAGCATCCCAACGTTTAGGTGTCAGGTAGAAGAGGAACAGACAGCAGAGTAGATAGCAAAAAAGAGGACCCATAGAATTGGGAGAAGAAAATATTTTGGAATGAATGTTCTCCTAGATGTGGAGAGAAGAAAACGACTGAAGGATGAGGAAGTATAAGTGAGTCCAGTGCAGTCAGCCTGGTCAAATTCTAGCAAATTCCAATTCCCTCAGCTGGCTAAACATGTATCTTAGGGCAACAGCCAAGCTTACTTGCAGCTTCATTCACTCTTCCTTGTCTGTAAATGTCTTCATATTCACAAAGGCTCAAGTATTTCAAAGGACTGTTTTTCTTTTTAGTATAATTTTAATATTTAAATTCTAATTTGTAATTAGTTAGCAAGATAGGAAGATTCTTAATTAGAAAAATGCATGTTGAATAATATTCAAGAACGCCAAAAATGCCACAAACATGACAAATTGGAAGGTATGATTCTAGACATCCCTAATTCGANGCCTCCGCGACTAATAGTTTCTTTAAGACAAGGTAGAAATGCTTTGTGTGTGTTCTGGTTCTCCCATTCTATTTACATTAAACAAAACTACCAATTCTTATTTGAGTGCGATTTTAAAGTTGTAGCATCGGGGTTTTTTTTAAAATACAGAATACTTAGATGTTATGAAAATAGAAAACAATATAACATTATATTTATAAATGTTAGTTATAAAATCAGACCCAGGGGGCACCTGGGTGGCTCAGTGGCTGGAGCGTCAGGCTTTAGCTCAGGTCATGAGCTTATGGCCCCTGAGTCCCAGCCCCGCATCGGACTCTGTGCTGACAGCTCAGAGCCTGGAACCCGCTTCGGATTTTGAGTCTCCCTGTCTCTCTGCCCCTCCCCCGCTCATGTTCTATCTCTGTCTCTCAAAAATAAACATTACAAAAATTAAAAAAAAAATCAGATCCAGTATAAGCAAGTTGACCTTACAAATAAATTTTCAGTTTACATATATTGCTCTTTAATGCCTCACTATTTCTCAGGGTCCCTCATGAGTTTAAATGGTATATAAAACCTAAAATGTAATATTTTCTGTTGCTCCTCTGTATAAGCAGTACCCAGCACCTCATTTTTATAAGACACATGTAAAATTTAGTTTGGCAATGTTTACTTATATATTCTCACTAAATTATTCTACTCTTTTTGTAGAAATAGAATGCAAGATTCCTGAAATAGAAAAATACTTAGTTACTGATCCCAAAAAAGACAAATATAAAATCGGAGACGTGTTGAAATTCTTCTGCAGACAAAGACTTAAAAGAGTTGGACCAGATTCAGCTCAGTGTTACGAATTTGGATGGTCCCCTCATCTTCCAACATGTAAAGGTGAATATTTATCTTCCAGTTGCTAAAACAAAAATTAGGATTTGGATATCAACTTTTTTTTTTGTTTCCACTCTTAATTTTCTGTTGGCTTCAAGTGTGTGTCTGGAATCTAATGCATTAAACCAGGACATGGGTTAGGTAATAGATAGCTCAGATTTTCTTGTTCACAAAATAAATCTTGGGGCGCCTGGGTGGCAGAGTTGGTTAAGCTTCTGACTTTGGCTCAGGTCATGATCTCATGTTGGTGTGTTCAAGTCCCACATCAGGCTCTGTGCTGACAGCTCAGAGCCTGGAGCCTGCTTGCCTGCTTCTGTGTCTCCCTCTCTGCTCTTCCTTGCCCCATTCTCTCTTTCTCTCTCTCTCTCTCCCTCTCTCCCTCTCTCCCTCTCTCCCTCCCTCCCTCTCTCCCTTTCTCCCTCTCTCCCTCTCCCTCTCTCCCTCTCTCTCTCTCTCTCAAAAATAAGTAAACATTAACAAAGAAAACAAATCTTCAGTTGTTTCTTGATATGTGTAGTGCGGTATCCATAGATACATATATGATGTCTAACACATGTGTTACTTTTCCTTTTGCCTATACTTCCACCGTTAATATTGAAACTTCATAGCATGGGCTTTATTTCAAGTTTCATTGGGTGTCTAAACAATATTCAAGCAATTTATAATCAATTCAGAGAATTTAATCACATGTAAGGCTACATCAAAGTTAAAAAAGGTTGATAAGGGGCGCCTGGGTGGCTTAGTCAGTTAAGCGTCTGACTTCAGCTCAGGTCATGATCTCATAGGTTTGTGGGTTTGAGCCCCGCGTCAGGCTCTGTGCTGACAGCTCAGAGCCTTGAGCCTGTCTTCAGATTCTGTATCTCCCTCTCTCTCTGACCCTCCCCTGCTCACACTGTTTCTATTTCTCTCTCAAAAATAAATAAGATGTTTAAAAATGTTTAAATAAAATATGTTGATAAAATGTTTGCCTCAAATGATGACATTTCTCAAACAGTTTTGATGAAATGTTACCATGGAATAAGAATATTGCTATATAATTTACATAGCCATATTGAGTATCTGGTTTGCACACATCTTTAGAATCTAGATTATTAAACATATTTTCTGGGTTTCAATATACTTCCAATATACTAGTTCAGTGTAAGTAATAGAACTGGGTTAGGGTGCCTCAGTGACTCAGTCATTGAGCATTACACTCTGCAGTTCATCTCCAGTCATGATCCCTGGGTCATGGGATCGAGCCCCATGTTGGGCTCCACACTGAGCATAGGGTCTGCTTAATATTCTCTCTCTCTGCCCATCTCCCCCACTCATGCTCTCTCTCTCTCTTAAAATTTTTTAAAAACAACTTGGAAACATGTTTCTGGTTTAAGCACTATTTGTTTTTTTATTGATTCAGGAGGCTATAATCTCCTCCGTTTTATTGGTATTTAAATTGTTAAAAAAATCCACTCCATGTTATTGGTTTTTAAGTTGTCAAATAGGTAATTTGATAATTATTTACACAGTATTTCTCCTCTAGAGCAAACAAAACAGTGTTCTACACCTCCTCAACTCCTTAACGGAAAAGTTAAAGAAACAGAGAGAGAAAACTATCAACACAGTGAATTGGTGGAATATGTGTGTAATCCTAGATTCCTGATGAAGGGTTTTAATAAAATTCAGTGTGTTGATGGACAATGGACAGACTTGCCGATTTGTATTGGTAATGTATAAAATGTGTAATATTTAGGGGCACCTGGGTGGCTCAGTCGGTTAAGCATCTGACTTTGGCTCAGGTTATGATCTCGCAGTTCGTGGGTTGGAGCCCCATGTTGGGCTCTGTGCTGACAGCTCAGACCTGGAGCCTTTTTAGGGTTCTGTGTCTCCCTCTCTGACCCTCCCCTGCTCATGCTGTTTCTCTCAGAAATAAATAAAAAACAAAAAATATATATTAATATTTAAATAAAGCAAACTTTTGTATTTATATAAGTATAGAAACTGTATTTAATAAATAAGCATATTTTTCGAAACTTTTCACAGAGGTGGAGAGTACATGTGGAGAGATACCTGAACTTGAATATGGCTATGCTGTCGAGGCTTCTAACCCTCCCTATCACCATGGAGATTCAGTGGAGTTCAGTTGCAGAGAAGAATTCACAATGATTGGAAAAAAATCAATTACATGTATAAGTGGACTATGGACCCAACTTCCTCAGTGCATTGGTGAGAAGACACTTCTCAAATAGACAGTGAATGAAATGTAATGTTTTTATTGTAAAAATGATATTTGCAAACGTAGTTTTGAAACTTAGATATATGCTTGAAAATGTCAGGTCTTAAATTATAATGATTGCTGATATTCTACAAAGGAGAAATATAACCTAGCAAGAGAGTTTTATTGCCCTTTCTATCCCTGATATTAACATTGTTTTTAAGTGTGAAGCTTAATTTTACTTATATTTATTTGTATGGTTTAAATCTGAACATTAATTGCCAGGTAAATAGAACCATATATACATAAATCCCAGTTTTGTTTTATGTGGCACTCTTGTTTCAGGCCTTGGAAAACAGATAAAGATAAGAAAACACCCACTTGCTACATCCCTATAGGAATCTTGCCTCTCTCAAAGCTTCTAAGGATTTCTCAGTCTGTTTTCAAATGCAGCAACAAAAGTTAATGTGCCAAAGGATGGGTGAGCTGCAGACCCTCTCTGTTAGGAGTAAAAGTCAGTCAGAAGAGACAGGGTAGGGCCAGGAAACAAGCCTGATTGATGGACTTCACCTCACTTTGGATGAGCAAGTCTTGGATGACTGACAGGGAAAATATTGGGGGCCCTTTTCATTTTTCCCTTAGAATGAGTTCTTTCCTAGAGTTTTCCTAGATCCTACATTCAAAGAGAGCCCTGGATGGCCAAGCTTACTCATCCAGCAGATTTCTAGGCATTAATTGTTCCGAGGAGAAGGTAGCGCTTAGGCTCATGTTTCATGAGAGCAGAGATTTACACCTGTTTTGTTCATGATGTATTCCCAACATCCAAAAGACTGGTGAACATAGAGCAGACATTAAATAGGAGTTTGCTGACTGAATCAGTAAGTTTTGTTCCTTATTAATCCTTACATTTTTGCTAAAACAGATTCCCATAAGAAGTATTGCCAGTCCTTCAAGACCAGATTTCATTTTTCTCATCTTCTATATCCACAAGTGATTTCCCTCATTTTATATGGGGGAAAACCTAAGGTTATAACAGGCATGAAAACTCTCAACTTTTCACTCTTATACTAAAACATGTTTCATTTTTTACTTTTCTTAGATCTCAGAGTTTGCCTTCCTAAGGTTCATCTTCTACCTGTATGCAAGTTTAACATAATCCCCCTTTAACTATCATAGATGTTACTCTAATTTTCTCTGCTCAGTGTTTATTTTGTACTTCAAGCTAGTCTACGTTTTCATTTCTCAAAATGTTTATTTTCTCCTAAGAAACAAGGAAATTCTTTCAGAAACCAATCAATCAATCATAGGACCATGACAACACCCAGCACCACCCCTTTGGACTACAGATCAGTTACTATCACCTGAAGAACACCTTGTTTTGCCTCCCTCAACACTGAGGACAAGCCCTAAAAACAGAATTAATTTTCAGCCTCTAGTGTGTTTTGAATTATTCTCCTTGGTTTTTATCTTTTTATTGTATTAGAAAATAATTACTTTCTTAAAACTGTTTTAATGTTTATTTACTTTTGAGAGAGAGAGACAGTGAGGGAGTAGGGGAGGGGAGATAGAGAATGGAGACACAGAATCCAAAGCAGGCTCCAGGCCCTGAGCTATCAGCACAGATCCCTATGCAGGCCTTGAACCCATGAATCATGAGAACATGACCTGAGCTTAAGTCGGCGCTTAACCGACGGAGCCACCCAGGCACCCCACAAAATCTTAACTTCTTGGGTAATTATTAATAAATCCAAAGACCTACATCAACTGATATTTTATCAGATCTACAAAGCACTCCAGTCTTCACTGAATTGTTGAAGTATGTAGTTGTATAAAAAGTTGTTATATTAGAGCCAACAAAATTTACTCCAGGCCACCTATTATTGAATTATAAGTAGACCTGGTATATAAAATAGCTTTTCAAAGATTGTACGGTATATGCAGCAAACAAGTTGTGACTTGAAGCATCTAATTTCTTAGTCCAAGTTTTGTCCCATTTTAGTGATATTGCAAAAGATCTACTTAAGTACTCACATTTTATATAATGCATCTTAGATATACTTATTAAATTACCATAAATGAAAAAATATATTTTTTGAAAAATATATTTAAACTAGAAACTTCATATATTCTAATTCCTCAGATAAATGAGACCAAGTTTAATCAGGTGATGACTGTTCAGTGTATAGATCATCCAAAAAAGTGAGCCTCTTCTGCTTTTCTAATCCCCAAAGTGCAGAATATGTTTATGACAGACATTTTCTCTGAAACTTCAAAGAACAGACACAGGACTTATGTTCAGACATAATAAATAGCTCATCACATGCAATATGATCAGGAATAACTTGGTTGTGGGATTTATTGGCCTAAATTCTAATTTCGTTATAGTATTGAGTCTAAGCTATTTTTTTCTTTAGTTGCTTTGATGCTTACAGTTAGTCTTTTCAAGGAAATACTTTCATTTTCTAGCAACGAATGAACTTGAGACGTGTGAATACAGCTTAACTATACGTGAGGCAAATCCATTATATAAGACCGAATTTGATCATAATGAGAACATAAGTTACAGATGTAAAGGAAAATTAGAACAGAAACACTCAACGTGCATTAATGGAAGATGGGACCCTAAACTAAGCTGCACAGGTAAGCTCTTGTTTATAGTATTTTCAAAATCATAGTCTGTTTCATCCTAACTTGCTAAAGCAGTATTTCGGCATCTTTTTAATACGTTTAGCAATTTATTATTACAAATAACTTTCAAGCTGGAAGGGAATTTAGAAAGTAACAAAAACATCATTTCTAAATGTTAATTGCATCAGTGCTTTAGTCAGCTATACAACAAACCACCCAGAAACTTGATGGCCTTAAATTAACATCCGATCAGGTATCTTTAAGAATTAGTGGTTTGGTTTCCCGTGAGGCTGAGGAGAGCACAAAGATGGCATCCCCCTGGGCCACATTCCCTGAGAGCACCTCGGTGGCCTCCAGATGTGAGGCAAATCTGAAGTCCACCCCTCAGGCTGACGTTCTAAGACAAAGAACTAGGCCTTTTCCCCAGAAAGCCGGGGCTTGAGTTTCAGGCTGCTATATAGTACCCTGGAGGTAGTGGCCCACCAAGAGTTCTGTCTCTGAATCTTCCAGGCCTGCAGGCCCCAGAAATGCAAGTCCTTCTGGCCACTAGAGCCTGGGGGTCAAGGAGTGTCCCCTCTGTGGACTGAGCCTGCTGGCCGACTTTAAGGAGGCAGGAGAATGCGGGGCTGGGGCACGCTCACCGGCATTGATGAAGCCACAGGAGAGCACTGGGCTGGACTGCGCCCACCGCTGCCATCAAGGTAGAGGGAACATGTAGAAATGGCCCCTGCCAGCACCCCCATCCCGGAAAGAGTCCCAACAGATGCCTGCCTCTCAAGCAGATGCTTTAAGATGAGCAAATGAATCTCCTCCTCATATGTCTAGGTGTTTCTCAGACTGTTCTTTCGCCTAGGGCCCCTGGGGGTAGTGAGTCTGGGTGCAAGCTCTTTGAGAAAAGTATCCCGTTTGATGCCTGGGTGGCTCAGTCTGTTAGTCATCTGACTTCAGCTCAGGTCAGGATCTCACAGTTTGTGAGTCTGAGCCCCTGTTGACCTCTGAGCCTTTGTTAAGCTCTGTGCAAGCTGCTTGGAGGCTGGAGCCTGCTTCAGGTTCTGTGTCTCCCTCTCTCTCTGCCCCTCTCCCTCTCACACTCTGTCTCTCTCTCAAAAATAAACAAACATTAAAAAATTTTTTTAAAGAAAAGGATCTCAGTTCTCTACAGCCCTTTGGATCTTTGGAATGAGAGCCCTGTTGGTTTTCAAAGGCAGACATTTTGGGGGCTCATCTTCCTGTTTCCGATCCCAGGGTTTGGGCTGTTAATGTGGGGAGCAAACCCCTTACTCCTCAGGGAGAAGCTCTGGATCAGTGAGATGCCTCCTGAATGTGTGCAGCCCTGCCAGGGGAGGGGGCTCGTTCCAGACTGTGCTCCTGACTCTCCTGCGCATGTCAGTGTGGCCCGCTTACTGTCTGTTGTGCAGGAGCGCTTCAGCTGGTTTTCAGGTCTTTCCACTGGATATTGTTGCCTGTGTACCTGTAGATTCAGTGTGTCTGTGGGAGGAGAAGAATTCAGGATCTTTTTATGCGTTTGCCCTCACACTTGGTTTGCGCATATTGATTTTATAGTCTGACACTCTACTAAGCTGTATTTTTCATTTTAGGAATTGTTTCGTAGATCTGTTTCAATTTTGTGTAAGCAACTATATCAGCGCTACTCCAAGATTTCATTTTTGCCAGTCTATTTGATTTTGATTTTTTTTTTTAAATGTTTTATTTATTTCTAGGAGAGAGACAGCATGAGTAGGGGAGGGTCAGAGAGAGAGGGAGTCACAGACTCTGAAACAGGCTCCAGGCTCTGAGCTGGCAGTCAGCACAGAGCCCGACGCGGGGCTCGAACCCATAAACCGTGAGATCGTGACCTAAGCGAAAGTCGGAAGCTTAACCAACTAAGCCACCCAGGCACCCCGATTTTTTTTTTTTTTAATCATACTGGTTAGGGCCTCCAGTAATCTGTTGAAAGGAAGTGATGAGAAGACACATCTTTGTCCTATTCCTGACCACAGAGAGAGGATATTGGACATTGTACCACAATTGTAATGTCAATTTAGGGTTTTTGTAGATGCCCTTTATCAGTTTAAGGGAACTATTCCCTCTATTCTTATTGAGCTGAGTGAGAAATTTTATGATCAACCAATTTGGATATTTTTAAATGCTCTTTATGGATAATATGGCTTTATTAACTCTTTTAATCTAGTGAATTATATATGTAACTTTTTGAATGTTGACCAAATCTCTTATTCCTAGAGGTAACTCTTTTATATTTTCATATACTCAATTTGCTGACATGGTTTTAAGAAGTTTTGCATCTATACTCAGGGAGATCTTAATCTATACATGCTTTTTCTTTTAATGCCTCTCCCAAGTTTTGTTATCAGTATTTGTGTGGCCTCATAAAACAAATAGACAAATATGTATATACACACACACACACGTAATTACACTTTTTATTTCATTATTTTTATCTTAAATGATTGATAGAATTTATGTACAAAGTCATCTGATATATCATTTGCTTTTTTGCACGTTTTCTTGATGAAGAATTCAGTTTCTTTAATAAATAATGAAAATTCCGATTTTCTTATTGTCTCTTGTCAAAGAAAGGAAGTTGTATTTTTCAAGAAATCTCTCATTTATCAAATTGACTGGTGTACAGTTGTTTCTAATATTCCTTTCATATTCTGTTTTCCTTTTAATTATATTGTTTCTTTGCTGATAACTCTTCTTTCATTCTTAACTTTGATATTTATTTTTCGTTTTTATCTAGATTATTTTCCTGAATTTTTTTCCTACAACTTAATTAACATTTCCACATAACCAATTTTAACACTGGATTTTCTCCAAATACTCTCTATTCTATTTCTTAGCCTTATTAACATTCACTATTTTTTCTATTTTCTCTTTTCTATTTGTCCTTCTCAAATCTCTCCTCTATGGGATTAATTTTTTTTTCTACTTACTTTTATTTTCATTTTACTTTTTCTGTTTCTTAATATAGAAAATTAATACTTGGGTTTAGAACATCCTACTGTTAAGGATTAACTTCATTTTTCCTCCTAAAACTGTTGTAGCAGTCTCGACATTTTTTTAAATGTTTTTTTTTTTTTATTTTTGAGAGAGGGCTAGAGACAGCTTGATCAGGGGAGGGTCAGAGAGAGAGAAAGACACAGAATCTGGAACAGGCTTCAGGCTCTGAGCCTGCTGTCAGCACAGAGCCTGACACGGGGCTTGAACCCACAAACCGTGAGATCATGACCTGAGCTGATGTCGGACGCTTAACCGACTGAGCCACCCAGGCTCCCCAGTCTCAACATTTTTATATACATTTCATTTTCATTGAATTCTATGAAATGTTTCCTAATATTCCTTGCAGTTTCATTTTTGACCTGTCAGTTAATGAGAATTTTCTTGCTGAATTTCCAAATATTCATTTTATCCTAAATAAGTTTATCCTCCATGAGCAGCATTTTTGTGGTATGTTTGTTGTACAAAGAACTACAACAGTAGTAGAGAATAATTTTTTTTAATGTAAAAATATAAAATACAAATAATTAATAAGTGCAAAAATACAAAGAAGCTTTTCAAAAAGCATAAACACAGGATTTGTAGAATAATGATTTTGCCTTTAGGGAATATTTAGTTGCCAGACTAACGTCTGGAAAATGTATCAAGAGGAAGTACAAACTAAGATCATTAGGACAAAACTGATTACACAGCACATATAGAAGAAAAAAATCCTTGAGAATACATTGAAAAAATATGCCAAGATATTTAAACAGAAATAAGAAAAAACTTTTGATTAAATATAAAACATTCCTACATCTATCTAAAGGTAGAAAACATGACAATATTAGTCAGCATGAATGAATTATATTCCATCAACAGTTTCTCTGAATTGAATACAAAATATCGGATAATTGAAAGGACTCACCAGACTTCCCAGTGTACACTCATGTAAGGTCTTAAATGAGATAAACGCATAACAGGAGAAAGCAAACTCAAGGTATCATAGAGAGTTCCGAAAGCCTCCAGGTATAAGTCATCCAGAGTCTTCCCTCAGCTGAACAGGACATGCTTTGTCTTCAGATTATGAACGGCCACGATACATGTGAGGTATCTCAGCTTTATGGGAGCTTAAACTCAAGTTTGCAAAGAAATCTTGTATACCTTGCTGATCATAGAACTAAAGTCAGGCTGTCTAATCCATTAAACAGGGTGCATTTCCTCAGTCTGTATATCTTTAATGAGTGTCAGCAAGCTAGTAAACAGTATCTCCAAGGAGTTTTGAACTTTAAACAACACACTGTAAATCACTAGTGACCATATCTAATTCATATGTTGTCCAAGAACCTGTATCAGATAATTGATCATTAACTACATGTAGTTCTTCCTCTGGCTAATATTTTCCATTCCACATCTTATAAGGATTTTAATCCAATCAGAATACATTTGATCATGGATAGCTGTAAAAAGATCTTGATTTCAATATTTATTTAGTGCCTGTTACTGAGTAGACAATTCAGTTAGCACATCATAATGGTTAAAATAATTAAAATAAGTTTTACATAAATTATGCAAGATTTATCACAGAAGGAATAAAAGGAAGATAGTACCATTAAGACCATGAGAATATAAACCACGTGTGATATATTAACATGCTCTACAAGCTGAAGAGCATAACATTTTTAAGCATAACATTATTATTTGATCAATTATGATACATTATTATTAGGTTTTCTGTTAAATTTTCTTTTTAGTATTTTCAACTTATGATTTTAATCAAGAAATCTAATTTTAATATTTCTAGAAGTACAAATGCAGTCATGCCCACCTCCACCTCAGATTCCCAATGCTCAGAGTATGTCAACGACAATAAATTATCGGGATGGAGAAAAAGTATCTGTTGTCTGTCAGGATGGTTATATAACTCAAGATGAAGACGAAATCGAATGCAAAGATGGAAGATGGCAGTCGATACCACACTGTGTTGGTCAGTAAAGCATCACTTGCTTCATAACATTCTTTCAAATGAGGTTAATATTCCCCTGTGCTTTGTGTAGATGAACAAGATAAGAACCTTTCTCTATATCTACTTCACTTTATCTTGAAACAGTAAGTTACATTATAAGTATATAATCAAATATACTTCTATAATATACAAATAACTCAGTATTCTTTCACTTCTAGTATGAAATGAACAGAAAAAAACTTATATTACTAGTGTGAATACTGTAGAAAATTTCTGTTTATGCCTGCTGCACTCCTTGTGATGAATAGGACAAGAATGAAGCAGATACTAGCATAGATTTGCTGGAGACATATAGGCTTGCAAGTTTTATGTGTTTTTCAGTTTTTCGGTAATTTAATATGTTCAAATTCACCTTATTTTAAAATCTCAACTAGGATTTGATTGCATTTTTTTTAAACATTGTATCCGAACTTGCCCTTTTGATCTCTGTTCTCTATACAGAAAAAAACCCATGTCCTCAACCACCTCAGATAGAACATGGAGCCATCAAAGCATCTAAATTTTCAGAAGAAATGGATGCAACATTGAAACCTGTGGTTTATGCACATGGCACCAAATTAAATTATGCTTGTGAGGATGGTTTCAGGATATCTGGAAAAGATGAGATAATGTGCCACATAGGAAAATGGAGTTCTCCACCTCAGTGTGTAGGTGAGGACAGTATGCAAAACCCACAATTCTATGTTTGATAGAATCCATTAAACATAATCAGTTGTCATCAAAGTCATGAGAAAGAATCCTTTAGGTCTCTAAATATATAAACTCATTCATAGATAAATATCTAAACTCATTTATACATTTATGTACTATCCTCTTTCTGCTAATCTCATTGATTCATTACAGACTCACTTTGAATTCTGGCAATTGTTTAATGAAAACTAGATGTGTAGTGCAGTTAAACCTACCTATTCATATACCTTTCCCATTTATACAACTTGTATTGTTTGCTTTGCCTTGAGTCATTGAAAAAATTTGCTTACAAATTTTTGTTTGTCCTATAATGTCATTTCTGAGTTATTACAGTACATGGTACTTAAGATGATTAATTCTCAGTGCTCTTACTATTATTCACTATTGGTTTGAAAAACACTGATGGTTTCTTTCATAAATATATTGAAATTCTTATTATTAAGTTTTAGTTTAAATTCCAATTAGTTAACACGCAGTGTAATATTAGTTTCATGTGTAGAATATGATGATTCAGCACTTCCATACAACACCTGGTGCTCAAAACAAGTGCTCTCCTGTATCCCCATCACCTATTAAACCCATCCTCCCACCCACCTCCCTTCTAGTAACCACATTGTTAACCATAATTAAGAGTGTTTCTTGGTTTGCCTGTTTTTTTACCCCCTTTGCTCATATGTTTTGTTTCTTACCTTCCACATGAGTGTGTGTAATCATGTTATTTGTCTTTTTCTGACTTATTTCACTTAGCATTATACTCTCTAGCTCCATCCGTGTCATTGCAAATCACAAGATTTCATTCTTTTTATGGCTGAGTAATATTCCATTGTGTATATATATATATATATATATATATAAACCTCTTCTTGATCCATTCATCTATCGATGGACTCTTGAACTATTTCCATATCTCAGCTATTGTAAATAATGCTGCTATAAACATCAAGGTACAGGTATCCCTTTGAAGTAGTATTTTTGTATTCTCTCAGTGAATATCTAGTAATGCAATCACTAAATCTAGTTCAACGGTTTAACTCTTTGATGAATCTCCATACTTTTTTCATGAGTGGCTACACCAGTTTGCATTCCGACACCAACATCCTGGCCAACACTTGTCGTTTCTTTGTTGATTTTAGCCTGACATGTATGAGGTGACAGCTCATTGCAGTGTTGAATTGCATTTCCCTGATGATCAGTGATGTTCATTTCTTCATGTGTCTCTTGGCTGTCTGTATGTCTTCTTTGGATGTATGTGTGTTCATTTTTCTGTCCATTTTTAATTGGATTATAAGTTTTTTGGATGTTGAGTTTCAGAAGGTCCTTATATATTTTGGTCACTAGCCCTTTATCAGATATGTCATTTGCAAATATCTTCTCCCTTTCTGTAGGTTGTCTTTTAGTTTTATTGATTGTTTCCTTTACTGTGCAGAAGCATTTTATTTTAATGTAGTCCCAGTAGTTTATTTTTGCTTTTGTTTCCCTTGCCTCAGGAAACATATCTAGAAGAAGTTGCGACAGCCAAAAATGTATTGACATGTTCAATATCAAGTTTCTACTCAGGTTGCCAGCTGGATACACATCAGAATGATGGTTTTAGGGAGGATTTGTACACCTGTGTGATATGAGTGCAGACCCTGTGTTATCATTTTATTCAAATAAAACCACCAAATATGGCCACCAGTACATAAAATTAAATTTCAAATCTAGTAAAACATGGAGTCATTCTTTCTTTCTCTCTTTCGTTTTTTTAGGACTTCCTTGTGGACCACCACATTTGATTCCACATGGGATTCCATCTCCCGTATCAGACAGTTACCAATATGGAGAAGAAGTAACGTACAAATGCACCGAAGGTTTTGGGATTAACGGACCTGCACTTATAAAATGTTTAGGAGGAAAATGGTCCCAACCACCAGAATGCAAAAGTATAGTGTATTTAATTTTACTCTAAGGTTGATAAATATCCTTAATTCAGAACATAAATAGTACAAATAGGAAAGTAGGCAGTAAATCTAGGATTTAACAAAGTATCTCTGGAAAGCTGCGGATTCTAGTAGAGAATCAGTAGCTGTAGTAATAATAAAAGTGTGACCGCATGAGCCAAATTATTTCACTTTCGTGTCACTTTGTGTGCACATGAGACCTCCTGTGATACAAATCCTCACACTCCCCATCTCTGTTCCTGTATCATAGCTGCTCCCTGCTCAGCGATCTCATCTGTATTCAATGTGCTGTTAGTTCCTCTGTTATCTCCTTACAAGTATATAGTTTTTATTGACACATTTGACAAAAATAAAGATAATAGATTTTGTTTAAGTTATAAAAACATTTGCACAGTATTCACAGGTTAGATGTGTACCTATTATTTTACATTATAGTTATTAGTCATTATGTTTTTTCAAATATTTATTGAACAAGTACATATTCTTTTTCTTTCAGACACGGATTGTTTTAGCTTACCCGACTTTGGTAATGCCATACCCATAGGCCAGCCGAAGGCATTCTATAGGACAGGAGAAAAAGTGACTTATAAATGTCCAAGTCATTACCTTTTGGATGGACCAAATACTATACAGTGTATTAACAGCCAATGGATAGGAAAGCCAATATGCAGAGGTACTTCAATAAAATTTTTAAATCTATTTGTCTAAATGTCTTTAGTAATATAAGAAAGAATTCCTTCTAACATCACTTACAAAATGGACATAGTTTATTTTTTAGGTCAGGTCAAAGAAGGTGTATGCTTTGACATAAAGGGATGAAATTGTGTACTCAGTGGTTAAAGCCCAGTAGTTCTCAAACTGTGGTCTCTGGAATAGCAGCATCAGCATCTTCCGGGAAATTGTTAGACATGTAAATGTAAATTCACAGGCTCGCTCAGACCTGTGGCTGCCTGAACTCTGGGGATGCAGCCCTGAAAGTGTCTTAACAGTTTGCAAGGGATTCAGTGTACACTCCAATTTAGGAATCATAGCTATAGTCTATTATAATTTACATCCACCTGAAACTCACTGGTGAATTATACATTATGCATAAAATGTCCTTAAGCATTTGCAAAAAAAAAAAAAAAAATCATTGAAGACTGTTTTTATCAATTATACATTTATTTTTCTGTTATTTTGCCACTCATCTCCTATTTGGACCCTCAGTTAACCATCTTCTTCCATCAGCTATGGTATTCTTCAAAGTGTGTTAATTCTTCATTTATTCTCTAAGGAAGTGGCTGTTGTGTTTATTTTTCTAAAGGCCTAAAATTACATTCAGAAACAGGATAATTGCAAGCCTAATTGTGATGTTAAATAATCTTTTTATTATGATTTTCTTGTGGTTTATAAATTCATTTTGCAAATATATAATTTGAAATAGTGATTTGACTAAACCGTAAGGTAACTATCCAGAAAAACTCTCATTTTCATAGAAGTTTCAGTCTTATAAAATAAAATATATTGCTTTATCTCCTTTTCTTCAATCTTATATATAACTTTCTTAGAATTAGTAGTCTTTCATGACAGATTAACTGTTGATTTAAAACCCTCTTAGAGATATATTTGGAATCCCATTCGTTGATTTGCTACTCAAAATGATCATTATGTTAGAGATGGTACTCTCTTTTTCTTTCTATTAAGATACCTCCGGTGTGAATCCACCCAGAGTGGAAAATGCCATTATACTAGAAGAGATGCCTAAGTGTCCACCCACCAGGTCAGAAGGCAGGTTATGAATGCATTAAACCTTTTCACCTGGTTGGGGGCAGAGGAGTGACATGTTCAAATGGGAACTGAACACTACCACCAAGTGCCTAGTTGGAGTATCTTATTTCCCCCCAAACCTTAGAGAATATTTTAGGGACTAAATATGTTAACATAAGTATATAATGAAATAGTTATCATGGAATCATCTTTTAATCTTAAATAAAATGATGGTGCTTAACCTCCAATTTTCCCTTTTTGTGGACTGAATAAGTGATATGATATATTTATTTTATGAAAGATTTGACCAGATTAGGACACCTGGAATCATGGAAAATTCTCTATGTTAAGCATTAAGACACTCGGTTATTTCCTGAGGGATAAATGTACTAAAAATACGCTGAGGACATTTGACAGCCCTATGAAATTCCACTTGGAGACATGGAATCGGCAGCTGGGGCGTGATCATTAAATGGGATACAAATTTGGGCTTCGTCAGCAGGTGGATTGTATTTAAAGGAAAGTGACTAGCTGAGCTCAACCCAGGAATTAGTGTATAGAGAAGAAAAAGTATGAGAACTCGGTCATAGGACACTCCAGTATTCATAGTTTAGGAAAGAAGAGGAGCCACCAGGGAGCTACTGTAGCCACTTGTTTTCCAAATCAACTCTTGCCTGGCAGATATATTTTCCAGTCTTTTACTTTGAGTCCACCTACATTTTCATGTTTAAAGTGAGTTTCCTTTAGACACCATGTGGTTGGTTCTTGGTTATGTGTCCAGTCTGCCATTTCTCACTGAAGTATTTAAACTACTCACACTTCAAGTAACTTTTGATAGATTGGGACTGTGGTAGGCATTTTATTATTTGTTTTGTGTTTCCTGTTTCTCACTCCCATTTCCTTTCCTTGTTATCTCTATGGACTTTTGGAACATTTTTAAATAACTTTATTTTGGTATATCTGTATTGTTTGGGGACATATCTCATTGTATCGTTTTACTAGTGGCTGCCCTAGGAATTAAGATCGACATATATAGCTTATCATTTCCCTTGGGTCTTGACATTTTAACACTTGAAGTGAAATCTGAAAACCTTACTTCCGTTTAAGTCCATTTACCCTCTGCACATTGTATTTTATATGATGTTATTTATTTATTATTAAGTAGAGTTCACAGCCAGTGTGGAACCCAAAGCAAGGCTTGAACCCACGACCCTGAGATCAAGACCTCCTGAGCTGAGGATCAAGGGTCAGGCACTTAACTGACTGAGTCCTCCAGGCACCTCTTACTCTCCCCACATTAAATATAAATGCTTTTTTTCCCCCCAGTAAACATAAATGTCTTAAGTCTTTCTTCTACATATATTGAGGACCATATGAAATGATACAACATTGCACAAACATAACAAACTGCTTAAGAAAAAGAGCAGTTTTTCCTAAAGTAAAAATACATACTCTTATTTTTCTCAGTTTGGTTGTTCTTTCTTCCTGCATAAAGTTTCAGTCCCTCTGTTCTCTTCAGTGTTACCTGAAGATTTTCTATAGCAATTCTTTAAAGATAGATCTGCTAGAGACATATTCCCCATTTTCCTTTGTCTCAGAACGTCTTCATTTCTCCCTTATATCCTAAGGATGGCATCATTGATGTAGCATTCAAGGATGGTAGTTTCTTTTCTTCTAACACTTGAAAAATGCTGTCACTTCTCTCTGGCTTGTGGATACAGATGAGAACCCACTGACACTTGAACTCTTTTTCCCTTAGGAGTTTGCCTAATTTCTGTGTAGCCGCTTTTGAGATTTTTCTCTTTAGTTTTCCTCACTTTGATTATGCTGTATCTCGGCATGAATTCCTTTAAGATTATCCTGTTTGGCTATTTCAATATGAATGTTTATGCCTTGTGCCCAATTTGGGAAATTTTCAGACATTATTTTCAGAAGTCTTTTTTTTTTTTCATCTCTAACCCCTTTCTTTCCTCTTGCTGGTTGTCCATCTCTTGCTATACTCCTACTGGTCCCCCTGAAGCCCTCTCCACTTCTGTTTGTTTTCAAAGTAAGTAATCTGTATTCTATATTCAAGTTTATTTATCTTCCTGTCATGTAATCCATGATTGATCCCATGCAAGAAGGTTTTTCTTTAAGTCCATCATTATATTTTTCAGTTCTGTAAGTCCCACTGGATTTTTAAAAGCCATCACTAAATAATTCCATTAATTGTATCATCTCAGGGTTGTCATCTGTTGATTATCTTTTCTCTTTTGTGATTTTCCTGACCTTTGCCTAGCAAGTAATTATCTCTTTTTTAAAAATTTTCTTTATTTTAGGAGAATGAGCAAGAGGGTGCTCACACCAGCACAGGAGCAGGGGAGGGGCAGAGAGACTGAGAGAGAGAATCCCAAGCAGACTCCTCTCTGCCATCACAGAGCCCAGCACAGGGCTCGAACTCACAGATTGCGGGATCATAACCTTAGCCATAATCAAGAAGAGTTGTATGCTCACAACACTGAGCCACTCAGATACCCCTATAATGAGTGATTTTCTATTTTTTTTTAATTATTTATTTTGTAATTTACATCCAAGTTAGAATATAGTACAATGATGATTTCAGGTGTAGATTCCTTAATGCGCCTACCCATTTAGCCCATCCTCCCCTCCCTCAACCCCTCCAGCAACTCTGTTTTCTATATTTAAGAATCTCTATGTTTTGTCCCCCTCCCTGTTTTTATATTATTTTTCTTCCCCTCCCTGATGTTCATCTGTTTTGTATCTTGAAGTTCCCATATGAGTGAAGTCATATGATGTTGTCTTTCTCTGACTGACTAATATCACTTAGCATAATAGCCTCTAGTTCCATCCACATTGTTGCAAATGGCAAGATTTCTTTTTTTTTTTTTTTGATTGCCAAGTAATACTCCTGTGTGTGTGTGTGTGTGTGTGTGTGTGTGTCTGTATTTCACATCTTCCTTATCCCTTCATCCATCGATGTACATTTTGGGCTCTTTCTGTACTATGGTTATTGTCAACAG